>NC_140561.1:40777236-41297236 GCF_057381845.1 Rhamphochromis longiceps | reverse complement strand
TGAATGTTGCTTCACATCTGCTGCTGCAGACAGAATATAAAACAGGAAAGAAATGCCATGACTGGAAGATTATTTGTTATGTGGGGATCGAGGAAAGCATATAATCTGCGTTGGTGACAGACTTGATTAAAAACCCATCAGAAGGGGATGACAGATATCAGTTTGAAAGGCGGTTAAAGGTCACTTCCTGCCGAATGGCGTTCGATGTGAAAGCCGTGTCAGTGAAAAAGCAGAGACTTTTCTTTGCGTTTGCTTTCCCCTCTCCGTCTCCCTCGCTGCCTGTTTCCACTGCTTTGAGCTGCATCAGGTTCATTATTGCAGGCCTCTGTGGGTCCTATTCAAAGCTCTCAGCACGCCTTCAGCAGATGCAGGCTTCAGCGGGAAAACTTCTCACAACTTTCATTAAGAATGTATGGACTTTTTTATAAGATGAGGCTGTAATCTGACAGCTGAACGCCCACAGTAATCATTCTTACAGTTTAAGCCTTGCTTGGCTTTCTGTACCGTTTGTATAGACTGTAAATGTCTACATAAAGTGACACATTTCCTACCTCGCAGGTTTAAATTGGCCTGTTTGAAATGGTGGATCAGATAAACCGGGGAAATTCAATTTTCACTGTCAGCTGGCATTTGCTTGAAACACACACACTGTCAACCTGCCTAAACTCACTTACTTTTATTCAAATAACACATTAAAACAACAGATGGAGACCGGGGGCTTTCTGATGGAAGCAGATGGATTAAATGGAGAATTATAGAAAAGTTAAAGACACATAAATTTAAAAGTGAAACAAAACAGAAAAATAAAACATTAACAAAGAGGGACTGAACAAAAATTAGCGTAAAAGCATCAGCATGATCTCATCTATGCCTCTGGGTCTGAGTCTCGGGGCAGCAGTGTAAGCAGAGATGCCCGGACTGCCGTCTCCACAGATACGTCCTCTAGATCATCTTGGGAGACGCCCAAGCTGAGACGTGAACATCTCCTCAGCTTGTCTTCAGCTGTAGTGGCAAAATTAACTACAACCAAAACAGCGTGGGTCGGCTGTAGATCAGGAGGCGGAGCAGGTCATCTACTAATCAGAAGGGGGGTGGTTCAACTGCTGGCTGATCCAGTCTGTACGCCGAATATCCTCGGAAAGATGCCAACCTCAAGTTAATGCATTGATCAGTGGCTGATGTTAGACATCGTCTGATTAGACAGCAAGTACTTTATTCAACATGCCCGTATCACCTGTTCATACAAGCCATCCAGTATTTTTGTATCAGCCTGTAAACATCTCGATGTTTCAACTTGAGTCTGTGGGCCTGACCAGCAGAGGAGCCGGCCCCTGGTGGACATTACAGGAACTACAGTTTTCTCGCTTGAGCTTGAAGTTTCAGGCTGGAAGGAAAATAAATGTCTGAAAGCCATAAACATAAGAGGTGCAGCGATGTGAGACAGCCCCCAAGTTAGCATGCCATGGGAAAAATGTGACTTTAACATTACTTGTGTTTTTTGGAATCAACATCCCATAACATAAACATCTCAAATCTAATCAAATGTATTTATAAGCACATTTAAAAAACAACACGGGTTGAACCAAAGTGCTGTACATAATGAAAACAGTAAACATTCATAGAAAATACAATGGAAGAGTAGTCATAAGTGAAAGCTAGAGAATACAAGTGCGTTTTCAAACGGGTTTTAAAAATGTCAAGTGTTGGCGATGACCTAATGTTAGACTGTTCCACAGCCTGGGGCAGCAACCAGAAAAGCTCGGTCACTTCGGTTTTTCCGTCTGGTTCTGGGGATATCCAGGAGCAACTTATCTGCCGACCTAAGAGCTCTGCTTGGAGTTTTTAGTTAAAAGGTCCGAGAGATAAGATGGAGCTAATCCATTCAGAGATTTAAAAACAAACAACAAAATCTTGAATTCAGTTCTACGACGTACTGGTAACCAGTGCAAATGTGCCAGGGGAGATATGTTCAAATTTGCGAGTGCCTGTTAGGAGTCAGGCTGCCGCGTTCTGAACTAGCTGTAAACGAGAGAGTAGGGTCTGGTTAATAGCAAAATAGAGACTATTGCAGTAGTCAAGCCTAGATGACATGAATGCATGAATCACTTTCTCGAAATCAGCAAATGACAACATGGTCTTGGTTTTTGCAGCGGCCCTCAGCTGGAAAAAGCTGGTTTTAATAGCAGAAATTATTTGAATAGAATAGAATAGAATAGAATAATCCTTTAATTGCCCCACAAGGGGAAATTTAGGGTTTGTTTCTCAAATGAGAAAGAGCTATCGAGAAACACTCCTAAATCTTTAGCAAACGGAGTTCTGCACTTTTCCCGTGGACCAAGGTCAACATTAAGGAAAAACGGGGCTCAGAGGGTCTGAATAGTATAACCTCTGTTCATTACTGTAACCATGATGATGAACATCCAGTCAAACGCATATCAAAGCAGTCTTACCTGTCGTTAAGCATATATCACAAATCAGTAAGTCACACTCCCATCGTGATCACGTCGCCAACAACTCGAGCTTTGCAGGAGAAACGATCGGGCGACAACACGAGAAAATCAGCGTCTGATCGACGTGTCTGTGAACCTTTGTGAGGGAATCAGATCTTTTCTGGCACACTAAACGTGATCTTTGTAAACAGGTATGAATGTTTGCACATGAAACAAACTGTGACTATAATTATAGATCAAGCTTCAGTGATCCCAACAGATTCAGAGGTCTGCCTTTCACAGACGTCTCATGTGCTGCTGATGGCACTTTTTCACATCAACTTCATGCAGGAACACTCTGAGTCAAATGTTGTGTGTGTGTGTGTGTGTGTGTGTGTGTGTGTGTGTGTGTGTGTGTGTGTGTGTGTGTGTGTGTGTGTGTCAGGCTGAGGGGGTTGGCAGTCTCTGGAAACCCACGTCGTGCTTCAACACGAGGGAGACAATCTGCGTCACCATCTCTGTAACGCTGCTGTACACAAAGCGTGCACACACACATCCTAAAGCACATGCAGCTCCTACTTTCATCCCTACGTTTGTTCATTTTCTCATCAGCCCCGATCTGTCATTCCTCACGGAGCAAAGGAGAAGGAAGATGAAAGAGAAACAATCTGTCCCAGAGTAATGAAAGCAGCGTGATTGTGAAAAGCAAAGGTTTAATAGATCAGTCAGAGTGTGGCTTAATGAGGAGAAAAGGAGATGCTTTTCTTTTCTTTTGTCTCATTTAAACTTTATTAAAGCAGCAGCAACACACTGCATGTAAGTAAAGCCATGGGTAAGAGCGGGCTTTGATGAAGCCAAACATGTCAGGCTGTGCCGAACATTTAACCCGGAGAACAGTGAAGACGAGCCATCAAACGCTGACAGTCTGCTGATGCTAATCCGCCTTTTGATTGCAGTCTCGCTGCATTAAAGATGCAACAGCAGACAGACTAAATTTAGTCGCACTCTCCAAAAACACACAATTTTTCTCAATAACTGTAAAATCATAACTGTTATCCTGACATCTGTTTTTATCCCAGCAAACAAGTTCATGCTTAGTTCATATCAGAGAGAGCTACAGCTGTGGGTTAAAGCAGAGGACTAAATATTTGCTGTCCTAAAGTTTCAATCAGATCATTTTTCAACAGCATTTTCTTGTTTTTAAACTGTCGCCACGCTCCTTCTCCCATCAGCTGTTCCAGATTTCATATTTTAGCTTTTTTTCCGTAGCAGTTGTCTCGCTGTTATTGCCCATGAGGTAGGCCTTTGGGACTCTTGCAGTGTCCCCATAATAAAACGAGAGGTTTATACGATAATTGTTTTTATTGACTGAATGCTGTGTGCAGTGATAGAGTCTGATGAAGCAGAGGGTAAAGGTCATTTATGAAGGCTGCACTGTGTACATACAGCCTCCTGCAGCTGGAATCTGTGGGGCTTTTTAGTCTGATTGTCTGTGACGACTGAAACGACCTGCGCAGAATCTGTGGCAGCGGGGAGTTGTTGAATAACCTCAGTGTCATCTCTGTGCATGGATCTCTGCTAACGTGGCGTCTCACACTAAAGCAGGGATGTCAAAAATGTGGCCCGTGGGCCAGAGCTGGATGGCCACATGCGGTCGGGCCCACTGAGTGATTCTGCAAAGCTTGACAGCTGTGAAGAAGCACATGACTCTTCACGCAGAGCCTGCTGGACTAAAACAAAGTAAAGAAGTGACGCCATGAAAGATTTTAGTTAACAAAAAGTATTCAGTGAAATAAGTGCTTTTTTTCAAAGTAAAGTTTTAATTACATGTGCATGTTTATAGAGTTTAGTAAAACTTGCTGGGACTGTTGTGTGGGTGTGTTTTGGGTTATGATCTGGACCCTTTTGGATCACATGACTAAAACCTCCTCTGAACTCTGAGTTTTAGGCAAGAATAGTGTTTTTTCCTTTGGTTCATTCAGGTTACTGAGGCACACATAAAGACAATGTGCCATGCTTCTTTACACTAAAATAATTTATAGGTGTTTTTTAGGTTATCAGACCATAGTTTTCATAGTTTGGCTCACTGAAGGTCAACAGGTCCAGTGACTAAAATGAGCCTCTGGGCTGCACACAAGCCAACACAAGCTAAGAATCACAGGTTCCTGCAGGTGGATTTAGGCAGAAATTCCACGGAAATCCCAGGATCTCAATGGCTGGTATGCTAATTGTCTTTAATTGCCACCTCTGGCGTTCCCACAGTTGTATTTGCACTTTCTGGGATCTTTGAATGATCAGATTTTGATCTTTTTGCAATCCATTCTCAGCACATCATCATGTGCCACAATCGATAAAAACTTTTGTTACTGCAGGATTTCAGAAGAAACATGCGCTTAGTTTCACTTCAACCACACTTTGTACTCCAAGAAGTTCTATTTTTGGTACCAAGAAGTCCCGCTCGAGCAGAAGCGCAGTTAGTCGACTCAAATATGATTAATAGAATACATGTTTTGAAAACCAGTTCAAGCACATTTATTCCTTCAGCGATGTTCCCACAAAGAGAGACCATCTCCGCTATGGAAAACATTTTTATACATTCTGTCAGAGCTGTGGAACAATTACTCATGCACATGAAAAACACGATGAAGAGCCACTCAGCACAGCAGGACGCTTTTGATAATGTGCGAATGTTTTGTTCAGCAGAAACGTCCATGGACACAAAACATGAAACATGGACGCCCTTTGTAAAAACTCTGAGATGTTATCTGCATGTTATTACCAAAAAGACGTTAACACACAATTTTTCAGTCCTCTGTGCTACAACGTAGCCTCTCTGTCAGCGCTGGAGATCACTGCTTTGTTGGAGGCACAGGAAGAGTAAATGTGAATTGATGTTTACTACTCCAGGCTCCTGCTTCATTTCCTTCCTGCTGCGGAGGAAGACCTGACATGACACATCAGACAGACTCCCAGTTTGTCTCCATCCTGCACTGAGTTCACTGCAGGAAGCCTTAACGTGTCTGAGCGGATGTGTGGATTTGATTTTGGTCGCTGAAACAGGGTCTGTGCACCTGAACTTTACCTGCAGCGACGGTTAATAACAGCTGACCCAAACTAAACCCAGCAAGGAGAAAAAATGTTGCTGCATGCTTCTGCATGAAGTTTAGAAGTTGCACACACACATTCACTGACACTGCTTTAATCCAGTGATCTATATGTTCTATATATGTGAGTCTCAGTTATGCAGCCTGCTGTAACAAACCTATAACTCATTTCTTTCTTCATATGGAGGGAAGAGCAGGCATCTGTAGCTGCTAGCTGTCTGCCTGCTTCACCTGAACTGGACCTCTGGGCCGTGTTTGTGGTGGCTATGAGTGAAACTGTAGGATTTTATTTGGGTGTTACTGAGCATCTGTATGTGTGTGATGCTCCCATAGAGTCTGTGGCTGCCCTGCAATAACCGAGCTAGCTCGTGTTAGCTCATATGATAGCACCTCACCTTCAGTGGCAGAGCAGACCTGAAACTCCTCTTTGTGTTTGGATCTGTTAACCTGAACTCGTTTAGTCTCCAACACACATTTCCACCTTCATCAACCCCAACGAGAGTGCACAGGAAGACACAGAAATACACAGGAAGACACAGGAAGACACAGGAAGACACAGGAAGACACAGGAAGACACAGGAAGAAGGATAAAGCTTCAGACTCGATGGATAGTGTTTTTCTTTTAAGAGCTTATTGAAATGACTAATTTTTCAGCTCTAATCATGTTTACAGGGAGCATCAGGTTATATGGATTACTGTTATCTGCTAACCTTGCAGGTCCTTGTTGTTGACAGCGGTATTGCACAGCATGAGAGACGAGTACGTGTCTGTGTGTGCGATCCATAAATCAGCAGGTAAGACAGAGAGACGCAGACAGGCTGGGCGGAGGAAGAGGAGGCAGCTGCGGGGGATTCTCGGGATTCTTAACATCTTCTGTCAGTGCAGGTTTCCCTCTGTACCTGAGCTCAGGTAGAAGCAGACAGAACAAACGTATTAAGGTGGAAGCTCTCTGTTTAATCCACTGCCTTCCTAGCTTGTGGAAAGAACATCAATCCAGCTGCTGCACCTTTAATACAACTCTGTCTACAGCGTCTGAAAGCAAGCTGTGATAAAATCCCACGATGTGTGGAAGCCTCATTTCAGCCGTCCTTATGGACGATGAATAAACGGAGACGACACATCAAAGGACTGAGTCACAGACGGACAGACAGCGAGGGAGGAACTCTCCACGTGCAGTGGCAACACCGCGGCCTCCACCACAGAGCTGCAAACCTCATTCCCACACGTGCACAGTGGTGCCCGAGTGATGCCGAGATTCCCGCTGCGTGTGTGATTCCCTCCAATATTTACAGTGACACTGGGATGCAAAGCGGTTAAAGGGGGAAAATTCCCTCTCCCGGTGCGTGCTGGTTAAACGCTTTGCCTCGGGGTGGTCGCTGCTGTCTGGACTTTATCAAAAATGTCAACACTGGTACCAAATATTCAGGTGGTAATTTCAAAAAATGTATTTGGAAGCGATTCCCGAGATGGCCAAACAGTCTTCACTGTCTAAGTAAAACAGGAAGTACCTAAAAAACCAAACTGATGTCAGGAGACTGGAGGCAGGGGAGCAAGAAACCCCCCGAATCTAACGAGGATGATGAGAGGAGGCGTTTCTCTGGGTGGCCTTGGCCGCTCAGGCGTTGTGCGTACGTGGTCAGCTGAATAGTTGTCGAGTGTTTCTGAAGCCGTTTCGGGTTATTGGGAGCTGCTGTCAGTTCTGTATCGACCAACCTCCCGCAGAGCGTGTAATATCTGTAAAAGATCAAAGCCGCGTATGAAGCTTCTGCTCCCCTCCGTGTTTGTGTCTTCATGGACTTTTGGACTGTTGGCTGATATTTTCTTTTAAATTCTCTCTCTCACACTTTTTCTTTTTCATTTGTTTTTCAGCATCAGGCTTGTTGATTTCAGATTAACAGTCTCCAGGCAGACGTTGCAGATTTGCAACAGTTAAGAACTCACAACTTGATTACCCCACATACATAGTTTTTTTTACTCAGAAGTACCACTGCAGGACTTAATTTGGGCCTGAGAGGGTTAACTGACACAGCGGGTAACTAATGGTCTCTCAGCGGTTTGAACAAATAATGACTGGAATGGAAAATGAAAAACAACCATTAGAAATCCAATAGAAACAATCATCAGAATATTATTTCAAAAGCAGATAAACTGTGTGATTAGCACAGCAGTGATTAGCTCTTTTTCTGCCTCGTACTCTACTGTGGCTCTAAGAATCTCAAAGCACAAACAGGATGGATTTCTCAGGTCTGCTGTGTCTCAGTATTAATACGAATGCCCCAAAATATCTCGAGGTCTTGTTCACAAGTGAAGGTAGCCGGAGGTTGACAGATGGATTTTTGCTGCGGACGCTGCACCGGTCCGTCGTGGTGAAGAGAGAGCCGAGTGTAAAAGCGAAGCTCCCAATTTACCGGTTGGTCCACGTCCTGGCCCTCAGCTATCGTCACGACCTTGGGTAGTGACCGAAAGAACGAGATTGCGGATACAAGTGTTGGAAAAGGGTGGCTGGGCTCCTTTGAGATAGGATCAGGAGTTCAGATGCTACTCCTCCACATCGAAAAGAGGTGGTATGAGCTTCTCATAAGGATGACTCTTGGGGATGTTTCGGGCACTGGGAGGAGGCCCGAGGCAGACCCTGCACATACTGGAGAGATCACATCTGTCAGCTGGACTGGGAATGCCTCCATCTTCCCCCAGAGAAGCTGGAGGAGGTTGGAGAGGGAGGTCTGGGAATCCTAGGTTAGGCTGCTGCCCCCACAATGCAGATAAGTGGGAGAAAATGGATGGAAACGTCTGACAAAGATTGTCAGGTGATCTGATAACGTTTACGCACCATGCACCTCAGCTCTTAGCTTTGCGTCATCTGAGCTTCATGGCTGCGGGTCCTGCATGCTTCTTCTTTACTTTAATCTCATTTACAGCTGGCAGAGCTACAGAGGGGGTGAAGCTGGGAGGGAGGACACGTCCCAAACTGTTTAGATGCTGTACCTGGAGGTGCCGGGTACTCGCCACATTACTTTCCATGTGTCCTGCTGTTCTGTGTGCAGTGTAAATATTACACATTCCTGCTAACTGTGGAGGAAAGGTCGATGGACCCACAGCAGTGTGTTTGTGTTCCCTGGGGGCTTCAGACCAACTTAAATAACTTTTTGGATGATCTGTTTATCATACATTTCAGTTCAGTCTGGTACTTGGATTCAGTTTTATTTCTGCTCCAGCTCACAACAGTCTGACGACCCTGATGAGCAGCACATGGAGGAAGTGCCCTGTATCACCAACAGACCCAACTATAACTCAGGGTGACTTTTATATTAGAGCCATTGTTAACTCTGCAGTGGAGCTTCTGTTTTTCACAGGATGACGTTTCATTAAATTCATTAAAGGTTTTGAATGAATTCTGATGAAACTCCGTGGGGTCCGTCTCCTTGGGTTTTACAAGTTCACGATTTATTGATAGAAAATTGACAAAAAGCCTCATAACATTCTATATGTTTGTTTTATAGAATGCATAGTACGAAAATTTGAACTATCGTATCACATTTGACCTCTGACCTCTCCTTTAAGGTCAGCAGATGGATCTGAAGGCCCCCTAGTGGTGAAGGAGCCTTTTGTTTCACTGACTGTTGAAAGGTCTTTTATGAACACGCCTGCCTGACTGTTGCTTTAGGTCTTTTTCTCCTGATCTCCACTTTGTGTTTTACTCATATTTTAGTGAAACGCAGCAGCGCTGAGGAACAGCTGGTGACTAAATAGCTGCGTTCACTGTGTCTAAAAACACACAGCAGATACAGATAATCAGACACGTCACATCCCTCCATCTTTCAATAAACTTGCCTGCATACAGGGAGTGCAGAATTATTAGGCAAATGAGTATTTTGTCCACATCATCCTCTTCATGCATGTTGTCTTACTCCAAGCTGTATAGGCTCGAAAGCCTACTACCAATTAAGCATATTAGGTGATGTGCATCTCTGTAATGAGAAGGGGTGTGGTCTAATGACATCAACACCCTATATCAGGTGTGCATAATTATTAGGCAACGTCCTTTCCTTTGGCAAAATGGGTCAAAAGAAGGACTTGACAGGCTCAGAAAAGTCAAAAATAGTGAGATATCTTGCAGAGGGATGCAGCAGTCTCAAAATTGCAAAGCTTCTGAAGCGTGATCATCGAACAATCAAGCGTTTCATTCAAAATAGTCAACAGGGTCGCAAGAAGCGTGTGGAAAAACCAAGGCGCCAAATAACTGCTCATGAACTGAGAAAAGTCAAGCGTGCAGCTGCCAAGATGCCACTTGCCACCAGTTTGGCCATATTTCAGAGCTGCAACATCACTGGAGTGCCCAAAAGCACAAGGTGTGCAATACTCAGAGACATGGCCAAGGTAAGAAAGGCTGAAAGACGACCACCACTGAACAAGACACACAAGCTGAAACGTCAAGACTGGGCCAAGAAATATCTCAAGACTGGTTTTTCTAAGGTTTTATGGACTGATGAAATGAGAGTGAGTCTTGATGGGCCAGATGGATGGGCCCGTGGCTGGATTGGTAAAGGGCAGAGAGCTCCAGTCCCACTCAGACGCCAGCAAGGTGGAGGTGGAGTACTGGTTTGGGCTGGTATCATCAAAGATGAGCTTGTGGGGCCTTTTCGGGTTGAGGATGGAGTCAAGCTCAACTCCCAGTCCTACTGCCAGTTTCTGGAAGACACCTTCTTCAAGCAGTGGTACAGGAAGAAGTCTGCATCCTTCAAGAAAAACATGATTTTCATGCAGGACAATGCTCCATCACACGCGTCCCAAGTACTCCACAGCGTGGCTGGCAAGAAAGGGTATAAAAGAAGAAGAACTAATGACATGGCCTCCTTGTTCACCTGATCTGAACCCCATTGAGAACCTGTGGTCCATCATCAAATGTGAGATTTACAAGGAGGGAAAACAGTACACCTCTCTGAACAGTGTCTGGGAGGCTGTGGTTGCTGCTGCACGCAATGTTGATGGTGAACAGATCAAAACACTGACAGAATCCATGGATGGCAGGCTTTTGAGTGTCCTTGCAAAGAAAGGTGGCTATATTGGTCGCTGATTTGTTTTTGTTTTGTTTTTGAATGTCAGAAATGTATATTTGTGAATGTGGAGATGTTATATTGGTTTCACTGGTAAAAATAAATCATTGAAATGGGTATATATTTGTTTTGTGTTAAGTTGCCTAATAATTCTGCACAGTAATAGTCACCTGCACACACAGATATCCCCCTAAAATAGCTAAAACTAAAAACAAACTAAAAACTACTTCCAAAAACATTCAGCTTTGATATTAATGAGTTTTTTGGGTTCATTGAGAACATGGTTGTTGTTCAATAATAACATTATTCCTCAAAAATACAACTTGCCTAATAATTCTGCACTCCCTGTATAAGTGTGTGCATGCGCTAGTTTAAATCAGTGTGTTTCAACACTTGTTTTGTGTGGACATTTAATTATAGACCACTTGTCATCAGCCTATGGTGGTGACGCCACCTGAGCTCATTTTTCCACGTCCATGAATTATGCAGGAAGTGCAGGTGCAGCCCGGTCAGCTGTCGTGTGTCTTAATGTTCAGCTGTTAATCCAGGCACGGGAGGCGCATTCACACCTCAGTCGGGTGTGTTTGGGTGGTCTGGGCAGCGTTGTGCTTCAGGGTATTCCTTTTGATGCTCGTGTGTTTGTCTTCCTATACATGCCTTTCTTTCACTTAACATTCTTGCCCTCGCTCTTCCAGATCAGATGTTTGGGAGCTGGCCAGTAACTGCGGGGCATAAACAACAAGTTTGAGGAATGTCTAAAGAGGCGAGTTGGCAGGACTTGAATACTCGCGGGGAATAGAGCTTCTGTTCTTAAATCCGCTTTGATTCATCGAAGCACATTTTCTGTCTTTAGCTCACAGCGAAAAGTCAGCTTAATCAAGCGCTAAGTAAACACTGCTGATTGACTCCTTTACTCCAGGGTTCTATCGCTCTTTTTGGTGATAAGAAAGCTGAAGATATATATCATATTTATGTGAGTGGAACAGGAGGAGAACGGCGGTAAATCAAAGCTGCCGTTCGCTGACTTTCACAGAGATGTTTTCATTAAACCGTCTACAATCAGTCGGGTTTCATTGGACTTTGGATGTGTGTTTTTCTTTGATCTGAAAGTTGAGATTCTTTTCTGACGACCTCAGAGACGTCAAACCGGGATGCAGGTTCATGCTGGAACTCATCTTCGTGGCTTAAAAGGGATGCTGGCCTTAATGATTATTCATGAATAAATAGAAATAAATTAAAGTATTTGTTAAACTGGGAAATTGAGCTAAAACCTGCAGTTCCTCGGACGTCCACATGAGGCGCAGTCCCCATATGATGAAAAATGGTGAGACAGTGGTGAGACATATGGGATTGTGATCTCGCCCTCACAGCGCAGCCCGACAGAGCCGAGAATCAAACCTGGCCGGCTGCCTCCTGTAGGTGTTTCCTCCCTCTTTCTACTCTGACAGAGACACACAATCTGAAGGTTGTGCATTTGTTGGCACTGTTGCAGGATGTGTGGTCATGGAAATGGACGATATCGAAGGAAATGCTTGAAAAGCACGCTGAAGATGGCAGAACTTTGCCTCATGGTAGCTTTTATTTTAGCACATCACCTGTTTAACTCATGAAGTTACAACAATGTTGGAACTGGAAAAAAACCCACAACTTTCTACCACGAGTGAAAATGTTGCATTTTAACCATTTGCATTAAAGTACTGCATCTTTATTTTAAACACGTTAAAATGTTAAAACAACAACAACAGAGAAAAAAGAGGCAAACAAACAAAGGAAAACAAAACAATGATAATTATCAATAACTTATGTTAAGGTTCAAAATTGAGGAAGGAGAGTACAAACCACTCTTGGTCCAGAAGGTCTTTGGTCAAACAATGATTTTAATGAACACACGTGTGGGAAGACACTCTGTACGCAGACAGCCAGTAGTCCTCGACTTAATCAAAGCATGAACAGATATTTTATAGCATCAGGGTTTGTTTACTGACGCCCCTTCATGCGTCACCGGTACATTTTATATATAGATCAGATCAACACCATCATGACTTTTCACCCAGAAAATCATCTTCTATTTTCATGGCTTGGTACTTTCCGTTCTTGTCTCAAAGTGAATTGTTCCTCTTTCTTGTCTAGACATAACTAATCTCTCCTCTAAATAAATCTTAACTAATGTGTGTGTACGTGTTGACCTCACATGCTCTTTGTGTCACCTCTTCACTGTCTGTGTCTCGTCCTCAAATGCTCTTCAAAATAACCTACACTTAGACTCTGCTTTCGGTTTCAGTTCTGCAAAAGGCACACTCTGCAAACCTGCAACTTCCTGTCAGCCTGCAACTTAGTCTCTCTGAAAGACACACACTGTTTAAACATCTGAATGCAATATAAACTCCAGATTATATTCTTAATGCAATGGTACTGATGACAATTATTTAACAATAGCAGTAAAATAATTTCCCTGCTCCACACTCCCTCTCTCGACCTCTGGAACACCAGAGGTCGCAATACATTGTGCCCTCGCTCAGACCCTCTCTGGTGGTCTCGGACCTCGAGATCTCCAGGATCCTCGCCCCTCCTGTGGTCGCCGAGATCTTCTGTAAAGGAAACAAAACACCTTTTCCTGCACCTCCCTAACTTATCCTATCTGGGACTCTTTTTAATCAAAAGCCTGATCCTAATTATCTTCTTAACTTATTGACTTGTATTTATATATATTCTTCAACGTTACTCATCACCTTAAAACTCTTTAAGCCCTGCTTTTACGTCCGGTTGCTCGCTCTATTTTTCCCTTATCTGATCATCAACATCCTGTGTACAAATTGTCGCTGCTGCAAGTTCCTCTACTCTAAAAGATCCAAAAGAAAACAACCACTTTAATCAATTAAGTTTAAGCATATAAGCAATTACTCCTGTATACATTTCATCATAGCTAAATGCTGCCTTGAAACAACTCCTATGTGTTAACTTCATTTTAACCTCACATTTCCTATGTTATAACCCGTTTTTTGGTATAGCCTTTTAATTTCATTTGCTCCCTTTAATGTAACAATACCTCCTAATTCTACTTTATCAGACTTAACCAAAATATATGCTTTCCTTCCTCTTTGGTCCTTCTTTTAAGTTCAGTTAAAAGCTAAATGAATTTGAGGCCTTTTGCCTGGAATCAATACTGTCATGTGTGTTTCTTGACTCTGTGTCTGTAAGCGTGTGCAATCCTTCATGAACTCATATTATCCTCACAGTAGATTGGCTAATCATAGCGCTAGCCAAAGGCTCGTGACCCTCCAGAGACAAATTTGAGCCACAACTCCTTTAAAAGCACAAAATGCAATATGTATAAAAATCATTTCTATTTATAAGCTCTCCCCTTTATCCTAAAATGATCCTAAATTATTAAACAATTAAATTAATAAACCCTAAACCCCCCTTTATCTTGATACATTTCATGTGTCAAGATACTATACAAAACTTAAAAATGCTCAGTTTTCCCCACTCATGTTCCAATCTATGTCATAAAAATAAACTTAAAACAGAACAGTTATCAGTCATGTGTTTCTACAATTAATGGTAACTGAGTTACATCAAAAAATATTTCCCCTTCAACATTTGGCATTCTCCCAACAATATACTATAATCCCATAATCTAACCCCAGTCAACAAATTTTCTCTGGTAAAAACAAATTGTTTGTCCACATTTATTCATCCTCACTCACATGCAGTCACACATTCACTCACATGCAGTCACACCATGTATTTGCTAATAGTGGAGCTTCCCGCGTCAGATTCTCCACCCTCAGCAAGATGAGCTGTCATTTTTTATTTTCCATAGGAAAATATTTCTTTATGCTTTTGGACTGGATTGACTCGCATAAAATCCTTTTTACAGGGACTTACGACCTGAATTGTCCCCAGGTAGCTTTCTCCTCAGCCAATTGTAATCTGGAAAGCCCACCTTATATTTGCTCTTCCCGATAATTTTCAGCGCCGTTATTCACTGTTGCAGGCCTGCTTAAAACAGAAATGAAAAAATAGAGCTGATTGTTAGCTCATAAAAACAAAACAAAATCACCTGACAGGTTTTCTTTAAGTGCACTGTTACAAAATAATGGGCCCAATTTTTAGACATGTCCATGTTTCCTAAAACTCCCTCTATTAAAACAAAAACACCAACCCAAACCTAACTGACAAAATCAACCCATCACCACAACAACCTTAAACACACAAGTCTTGCCACCACATAATTTCACCTCCTCAATACACCGAAAGTCTCATTAAAACCACACAATTTGCAAACAAAAATCACCCCCTTATGCTCTTAAATTCAGCATAAGACCCCTTACGACATCATATAATCACTAAACTATAAATTCCCTACCCCAATCTGCACTTGTCGTCTGCCATGCTTCCTCTTCTGAAAGTCACTTCCTCAGTCACACACATACAGGAAGCTCCTACGTCACCAACTCATTAAATCATTTTATTTCTTTCTACAGTGATCACTGGTTTTGATCACTCATTACGAGAGAGCACTCCTAAGTCACTCTTTTAAAACTACTTTAATCACTTTTTGTTTACATAACTCACTCCCTTTGTCATATGGCTTCTTCTATTCCTCAATTACAAACTCAAATGCATTTTATTAAACATTCATACCATTGTATCATTCATACAAAATAGCAAGCTGTTCTTCATTGCATATGTTTGTGTTCTTAGCCAGGTTTAATCAGTGTCTATGCATTAAACTCCATGAGCTTGTCTTGTCTTTATAAGGTTAATGCATTTTCTGTTTGTGTATGTGAATTTGCATATGTTGCTTTTGCAGTGTGTCAGACTCCTGCACAATTCTCCACTCAAGCCGTCAGTTGTCTTTCCCAAATCTGCTAACCCAAATTTTAAGTTCCCACCTTGTTAACCGCGTCCCTGCTCCTTAGCCAGAAGTTAGGGCCCACTTGTCAGGTTTATGGAGACATGGCGCTGTAAACAATTCAACCAGAAACTTGCCTTGGCATGTCCAGTCAAGTTAACCTACAGGTTTCTTCCGACCGCTGCACGTGGAAAATTGATCCAGATCTGTTTCGCCCCTATAGAAACACAACTGAGACATTTTCATTATTTTCATATATACTTAAACTACCCGTTTCCCTCTCTCTGGTCAGAAATCCCAACTTATGTTATGTATATACGTGTAAGCAGGTCTTCATTGCTTTTCCTATGTATTTTGTTAATGTTCAGTGAGTGTAAGCTGCTTTCTTCATTGCCTCTATATGTTATAGTCAGGTTTAATTCATGCATCTTTTCCCTGATTTCTTACTTCAAAACTATCTCACTTCTGATTCTTTCCAGAAATAATTTCACATGTAACACTTTGTGTATGTGTGTTTTCTATTCTTGTTTACCTCTTTGTTTGTGACGGTGGACATCTCTAAACCATCATGAGTTCAAGCTTCACTTTCAGTCCAATTACACCCTGTATTCTCACAGTCGAACTCGTCCAGCTTCGCCTCTCACTGGTCACCGTCCTCTTCTCTCATTATCCTTTTGTTGTCTTGAATTCCAGCAAACACAGTCTGTTTCTTCTCTGTTTCTCTTCAGTATTTTCCTTTTGGATCAAGTCCCAGCCTGGCAAAATACCACATTCAGTGCCTTTAAACAGTCATGTCACACTGTTCTTACCAGCCTGCTGTCCACCGTGCATGGTTCATCACGTGGTTTCTTCTTTTCTGTTGATCCTCTCAGTCATCTCTTTCCAGATTACTCCAAGCATGGCAAATCTGACAATCAGTGTCCAGTGCTTTACCACCGGTCATTATCCCACTGTTCAACTGCCCAGCCTGTAATTTACAGTACATGTTTCCACCTCGTGGTTCCTTACATGCTGCTGCTGGTGTCGTCAGTGTGGTTTCCGTTGTACTGTCTTTTGGCTGCTGTTAATTCTTCTCAAGTCCACGATGTTCTGTCTGTCTTCATCAGGAGATTAACTGTCCTTTGAGCCTCTTCTCAGGATGGGGACAAGTGGGAGGTCAAGCTGTAAAATTTTAAGCCAAAATCTGGCCTGTTTTCTCCCAATTATGCTACTCTAGTGGTTTTGGCGCCGTACTCAAAATTCCAGGTTGAGAGAAGTCCACCTTTATTTATCTGTAATCTGTGTTAACACACTAAAACATACAATTAATATCCTTTTCATTTCTTTTCTCAAAACCTCCATTCGCTTTATCTGCCTAGAGTTTAACTCATCTGTTTCTCTCTCTGGGTGCTCACTCGTCACCTTATATGGGCATGCAAACTTCCTGTCACCCACACCATTTCCTGTTACACACACACACGCAGCTGCTCTGTTGTTTCTCCAGGCTAATCAAACTTATTTTGTATTTACAATCTACAAACCCTCTGTAATTCTACTAACTTTTGATCTAAAATGTAGCATCATTCACACAATGATTTCATAATCCTCTCACACACACACCTTTTAAATAAACTAAACTCTTATAACATCACTCATGCATCTCTTAAATTAAAAACACTTTCAAACTTTAAAACATCCTACTTTACATCACCCAAGAAATACCTCTCACACCTTTATTCATCATTCAAAACCTTCTAGTCACCGCATTCACACTTAAACTGTGACTAGAGTTGAAGAATATAACTCAAAACACAATTTCCTAAGAGTATTTTAGACATGCTTGTCATAATCAAAAAGAGCAAGTAAAAAACAAACAAACAAAAAATTGAAACCTCCATTAATTCTCACCGCACACACAAGAAATTAAAAATAAAACACACCAGCAACTAATGCTGGAGAAAAGTTACTACTGAAAGTGATGTGTTCGTCTTAAGTATATACAGTGCACTCAATATATTTATATATCTGCATCCAAACTCAGTCAATTACTATACATCCACTACGGCAACTCAAAACTTTATTTATAGTCCTCTAATAAACATAAATGGCATTTTAAACACACACTCTACAATGTTTGCAGCAGTATTTGTAAAACCAACTGTGGCTTAAACAGTTCACTGCTTACTCATTTGCATTTTCACTCACACACACACATCTAAAAATAGCAGCAGGCAGTCAGTGCATTACTGACTCGACACACAGAGATCTCTCACACCAAATTTTCTTCTTCTATATTACAACGACGTCTTATATTTACAACCACTGTCAGATCTGTCAGCTTTAGCGCCTATCCAATTTCGACAAATTTAAAATAACCGCCCAGCGGATAAACTCCCTGAGTTTTTTGCGACCAATTAACCAGTATCTGTCCAACAGTTTCTGGCCTCATCTCTAAAGTCCCTAACACAATTTAAAAGCGTCAACCAACCCAAACTTTGAAGTTTTAGGTTAAAGTCACACGCCCGAAGTCCAACTTCTCCTGTCCAAAAAAGCGCAGGTACCGTTCCAAACGGTAAGGAGACTCTAACTCCTAGCTTAATTCCAGGATGCCCTGTACCCCACAGTTAAGCCAAACTGAACTAACCCTGTTCGCCGACAGGTCAATGTCGCGCGTCCACGACAAGGAGGGAGCGTAACCTCCGGGCTCTGCGCTTCCTAGCAGACTCGAACTGCCGTTCTAGAATAATTTATAATACTTTGAAACAACAATCAACACCCAACAAAGTGTATGACTGAGGCAGATCGACCCTGATGGACAATGGGGACTCTAACCCACAAAATGACCAACCAAGGTCTGACCTAATGACCAACCGGGACTTTAACCCACAAAATGACCAAATACCCTACCAAACTACTTGAGACTCTAACTCAATTTCTTTGGGACTTCAACCCAGTATTTAAACTTTTCCTGGCAGACTCTAACTGCTTTAGCAGACTTTACTGCTTTCATTTCTTCTTAGCAGAACTCTAACTGCTTCAACTCATGAAATTTTTCATCAAAATCAAAACAGACATCCACCAGTAACTTCAGTGAGTAGACTTAAATTTTATCATGTCCAATTTGGCACACTTTGGAAATAATTCAACAGGTAGTGCCTTACCTTTTGGATAAGCCGGCTTATGCCCACTCACTTCGACCACTGGAATTCATGTCTGCCCGTCAGACCACCTCAGAGACCACCAAATTTCTCCATCTAAACCTCCAATCCTCCCTCCTCAACCACCGGACGAAGCCCCCAAATGTTAAGGTTCAAAATTGAGGAAGGAGAGTACAAACCACTCTTGGTCCAGAAGGTCTTTGGTCAAACAATGATTTTAATGAACACACGTGTGGGAAGACACTCTGTACGCAGACAGCCAGTAGTCCTCGACTTAATCAAAGCATGAACAGATATTTTATAGCATCAGGGTTTGTTTACTGACGCCCCTTCATGCGTCACCGGTACATTTTATATATAGATCAGATCAACACCATCATGACTTTTCACCCAGAAAATCATCTTCTATTTTCATGGCTTGGTACTTTCCGTTCTTGTCTCAAAGTGAATTGTTCCTCTTTCTTGTCTAGACATAACTAATCTCTCCTCTAAATAAATCTTAACTAATGTGTGTGTACGTGTTGACCTCACATGCTCTTTGTGTCACCTCTTCACTGTCTGTGTCTCGTCCTCAAATGCTCTTCAAAATAACCTACACTTAGACTCTGCTTTCGGTTTCAGTTCTGCAAAAGGCACACTCTGCAAACCTGCAACTTCCTGTCAGCCTGCAACTTAGTCTCTCTGAAAGACACACACTGTTTAAACATCTGAATGCAATATAAACTCCAGATTATATTCTTAATGCAATGGTACTGATGACAATTATTTAACAATAGCAGTAAAATAATTTCCCTGCTCCACACTTACTTGTTCAAAAAGGAGTTGGAAGAAGCATGACCTTACTTAACCCCACCCCCTTTCCACTATTTAGTAACTAATAGTAACTAATAGTAACTAATAGTCTACACTTTTCCTTTCTGTTTATGTCCATCATAAATTCTTCATTACAGTTTGTTACATGTATTTATGTATTTTTTTATAACCCGAGTAACGCGTCAAAAGATTTACAACTTTACAGATATATGCTGTGTGACGAGAGGCTGGTCCACACCGAGTGTCAGGATGTGACGAAGCAGACGTAAAATCAGTCTCACTGTAGCGTAGCTTAGCATGATTAAAATAGTCCATGTTCTCCTGGGTCTTCATGCAGCTCCTCAGGCTGTGCAGAAGTCTGCTGAGACACGGCACACCTAACGACTTCATCATGTCCTCATCTTCACTGGTGATAAAAGCTTTAGTGGGCAGCAGGAACACTTACAGCCAGAGGTTTCTGGTAAATATGAACTTACCAGCTGCTCAGCTCTCAGTGGCCTACAAGCTCAGTTTAATATTTAATTATTCATAATAAGATCAGTGACTGTATTTCACTTTAAGACATCCCAAAACTACATTTTAAAGCTGTTTTGTCATTACTGAGTCGATGGTAGAACATAATTAGCCGAACATTTTCATCCATAGACATTTGTACTGTGCTTTAAAACATATTACAGCCTACTTTAAAAAAATCTTAAAGATGAGAGCGATGAGCCAAAGTGCAAACACTCGTTTGAGTTTCAGTCATCAGACGGAACGATGTGGGAAGAGGTCACATTCAGCCTCCAATCCATCCTGAATGGTCCCTTTGCTTCATATTTCATCTTTAACTGACCATCTAACCCTCATTAGTGTCAAACAGGGTGCCAGGAAGTGCAGAATGGCCTCGGCGTTAGCAACATTTGTATGTGAAGACCGATTGTGCCAAACCAGAGAAACCGTTGGTCCTGTCGCTGATTAATAATTGGAACCTTTGTAATTATTGCAGTAAAGCTGCATCGTTAACGCTGCACCGGCGCTCGCTGACTTCATGTTCTGTCACATTCTGGTCCTGATCTCACGTCTGGCATGCCGACAGGACATCACAGCTGCTTAATCTGCAGCAGCCCGTCTCCGTGCAGGACCACAGCGGCGCCGGTCACAAAAACATAAAGTCTCCGTTTGGATTCAGCAGATGCATCACAGCAGCGTGATCAGCGCCGAGGGGGCCGTGCTCAGAGTTATCTCAGCAGACAGCTGGTTACTGATCACATTTATCCAAACCTATTGAAGCAATCACAACTTGAAAAGGAAACAAAGAAAACCTGAACATATTTGTTTACTTTTGCTCCTTTATGTCAGCTGGTTTTAATATTCAGGATGCAATAAAAGCTGCACTGAAGCCCTCGGGGTACAGAAGACTGTCCTGGGGAGAGAGGACAGAAGTCATACAGCATGCTTTAGATGGAGATTTTACCTGAGGGGAGATCTGCTGAGGCAAACATCTGAAGTCATTTCTCAGTTTTTGTTTTTGAAGCATCATCTCTGCATGTACTGTACAATTTTCCACGACTTTAGTTTTTGTAATATTTCAGGTCTTGCTGGGTTTGCAGACTCCATCACAAGGAACAAAAATACTGGAGAGTCAGTTACCGACTTTGATATTGTGGTCATTTCCAGCTCCACACTTTCACTCAGAGTATCTCTGCATGATCAAAAATAAGATGTTTCTGATGCTGGCTCTTCATGTAGCCCCTCAGCTCAACTTGAACTGGAAAAAGAATTTATTAGCTCCCCAAAAGCACGCTTTCTATTTCTATTTGCAGGTTGTGCTGGGAAAAAATGTAAACCTTCATGTTACTTCTTTACTTGAAACAAGCTGCTGTTTGTATCACAGAATATGTCAAATATATCAGTGTTTCTGGGTTTGCACTGAACTGGAAAACTGGAACGTGTGAGGCTGCAGGTATTTATTAAAGTCAAAGGAAAGAATGTGACTCACAGCTGTCTGTGGGTAATCCTGATTACATTCAGGCATTCCTGTTGTGAGATTGGACATTGGAAAAATAAAAATAATCTTAATTCTAACCAATATAGAAATTATCTATTAGATTACATTAGTCTTGATACAGCCTCTGCCACCACATCAGATCAATTGCTCTGGGCTCCTTTGATCAGCTCCATCACCTAGTGGGGGTGGGGGGTCATAGTTTGGTCCCGCCTTCACTGTTGTGATTGGTGTGGGGGTAGGGACAGGCTTAGGGCGTCGGGGGGTTCCCCGGAGGCATCTTCCTTGGGGGGCTCAACCCGGGGTAGCGGTCATGTCCGGTTAGGGGCTCTGTTGGCTCTCCGGTGACTGTTTCCTCGCGGTTGCGTGCAGCGGGGCTAGGGGAGGGTCTGTGCTGACGGACGTGGGTTACTGACCTGGTAGCCTGTCTGCCCCTGGGTGGGTCCGGGATGGGCGTGAGGTTCTGGGGGCGCTCCGTCTCTGGGCTGGGACCCGGACCGGGCCTCGGGGGCTTGGGTCCTGGTTGGTGTGTTGCCGGGGTTGTGGGCGGGTGGGTGCATGGGGGCCCAGCCCTGGAGCAGGGTGCCGCCGGTGCGTCGAGCCACCTGGGGGGCTCTTCAACTGGTGGGGGAGATTGTCACATCTTGCAGGAGCTTTCCTCTCCTCAGGAGCTCCCTCTGCAGGAGGGGGAGATACAGGAGAGGTGGAGGAAGATCTCAGCCTGGGTGTTTATTGTCTTATGTAGTCTGGAAGATGAGTGGATGGTGGGGTGGGTGCAGTTTTCTCTGTGGTGGGGTTGGGTGGACTGTCCCGGGCTCTGTGGGGCCGGGCGGCGCTGCTGCACTGGGCCCGGTCTGGATGGGCCTGGGCCCCCTTTCCCTGGCGGGTCGCGGAGTATGGGGGTGCCTACTGGGGTCAGCGGGGGAGCTGGCCCCAGGGAGGGGTCACTTGCCCCTCCCTTCCTTCCCTCCCCATCTCCAGCTGCCTCCCTCTTCCCGCTCCACCACAACCACCCACACATGCAGGGCCTTGGAGAACACACATGCATCAACATTACAATGAGCGGGTGGAGGGAGGTTCGGAGTCTTCTCTCACCCCCATTCTCTGCGACCTGCTGGAGCAGGGGGGCTAGGACTAGGAGGAGGAGTTGGCCGTCCGACTGCGGTCTGGAGTGTGGAGCCTTCCTGCTGCTGCGGAGTCGGGGCGGTCTGCCTCCCCCCACCGCAGGGAAAAGGGAAACACCACCTGGGTCTGGGTGCAGTTCCCCCCTCCAGGGGCGGGGGCACCTAGAATCTGTCGCTCGCTCTCTCCGTCTTTCACTCACACAGACACACCACCACCATCAACTTTGCTAAATTGCTAATGAAAAACATGATCAGGCAGCTGTGATTGAGCAGCAGTGTAGATCCAACTGTTTTCACGGTTGTTGTGGTCGTGATAATTTTGTGATGCCACATCGAAAAGGCTCGGATGAGCTTTCCAAAGTTCTACAAGTTGTGCCTCCATCGCTTGTGTCCAGATCACACGCTGCACAGCCGTGCTGCAACGTCTTTTACGTGTTTGCGCGCGAGCAGTGTGAGCGGCTGTGGTGACACCCTCACGAGCGATTGATGATCGGGAGCTGGTCGTGAGGTGTTAATCACTTCTCGTTACCCCACGTATACTACACGACGCATGATGAAGGCCAAAATCGGTCCGATCACTCAAAAATCGGCTCAAAATGGGCCTAAAACCGCACAGTGTGAGCCCAGCATTAGAGCAGCAATGTTTGTTCAGAGAAAGGGAAGAATGGGAAAAGGAAAACACCTGGCTGGAAAAAGTTAATATGGGCATGTGCAGTGAATATCAGCGCTATGTGGCCAGAAGTGTGATAATATAATTTATTTTGTGTAATAAACAACTGCAAGGATAGATGATTACAACAAATTGATGACTAATACATAAAAGTAATACATAGATGAATAATGATGATGAGTTATGATGCGTAATCATGGGAACAAGCGGGTTTACAAACAGGAGCAGCTGATTAGCATTAGAAAAGCTGAAATAATACCTCAACTGAAGCCAATTGTACTAAATGCACTAAATGTGCACAGTTACAAGAATGTTTTTCTTTCTATTGTTTTCTATTATTTTAAGTTAAGCAGGACAGAGTTCTTTTAAAGAAAGATTTACTTATATTCTCAAAAGTTAAGCATGACAGGCTTCTGTTTAAGAAGGAGACCTGTTTTACTGTGTTAATGTTGTCATTTTGAGCTAAAAATAAATGGCTAAATGATCATTTGTTTCACATGTGTTCATATCACAAAGAATAGAATATGCATGTACTTAAATCAACTTCAAGTCAAATGGTTAAAAAAATAATTTCACACACAAAAAAAGAGCTAGAAAATTCACCACACTGGGAAGGGTGAAGACAACTGGGTCGCCCGGCCCTGGCCACGAGGTGTCCCTTATTTATTTTTCAGGGAGTTGGCAACCCTAAGAGGCAGTAACGCCAGCACATGGCCCGGCTGATAACCGGGAGCTTGACAAGATGTTCAGGCTGAAGTACAGTAATGTGACCCCTGATAAACCACATGACTGCAGCTATGAAGTGACACGGGAACATGCACGGGGCGAGCCTCATCACACAGGAACCCACGCGGAGGAACGTAAATGTGCGTCAGAGCTCCAGCAGAGACGCTGATGGCAGCTTTATGTCCGTGGAAGCGAATCCTCAGCCCATCCAGCTCTGAGGTTTAAAACGACATTTCAGAAGACTCGATGACAAAAGCCAAAATTTAGCAGCAACGTTTCGCGTTTGTGAAATGTTTTGTGTCTCCGCATTTGGGAAATGCTGCTTTTGTGCTGATCACATGCTGATGCCCGGTCAGCCACACTTTTGGTCGTCGCATTTTCATGCACTGGTTCCACCTGGTGTCATTCTGCTGGGCTTCAGCCCTCGGTGACAGATTTTGTTCCCATGAGACAAACCACAGTCTGAAGATGACCGGCTCCTGTGTGGAAGTAAACCTACCGTACACAGAAGATATATCGCATATTAAGCCTGAGAAAATGTGTCAAAATGTTGGGTCCACTTTAAACGTCCCGAGGAGACGACCGTGTCCCTGGATCGTGCTCACATACGACTCCTTCTCTGCATGACCGAGGACGGCACGCTGAGCTGTGGAAATTAGTCTTCCCCCCGCCGCCAGTTATTACAAAGTGAAAGTGTTCAGGCGCCACAGCAGTTCAGCCACATGAAGTTAGAGAGGCGCACGGTGCATTAAAGCCGCCAACGCTCTGCTGACTCAGCACCTGCCAAGCCTCAAACCTCCTGCAGCATCAACATCAGAACAAAAACAGTGTGCCGGGAGCTTCGTGGCATGGTTTCCACGGCCCGGCATCTTCCGTAGGTGTAAGGTGTGGGTGGCCGTGTGCACTCTCACTCTTTACCTCCTCAGGTAAAAACAGGGAAAAGGAAAAACACCAGTTACACAACTCCACAAAGACACAGCAGCATCCGGAGCACCAGTATCTCCATCCTGATGGCATTACTGGTATTGGCCGTGGGGACGTTGTGATTCGTCACTGAGGACTGCGAGTGGTGGAGCTGGGAGAGATGTTTGTGCTGCATACACTGACTTTGTCCTGACCTCCCGTGTTTGATTAAGCCTGCTGATTTAGGAGTAATATCTGACACAGTGGGAGACTAATGGACTCTGAGTGGCTTCCACAAATAATAAAATAATAATAAAAAAGATTGTATAATGAAGTATAAGTGGAACTCTGGCAAAACAGCTCATCTTAACCTGCAGAGTTTATTCTTATTAATATTCTTTCAGGAATATGAAATGTGCAAACACAGAGACATAATGAGCTCTCCTCTGTGGTGATTAAAATGGACTTTGGCAGAGTTTCAGCTCGCTGAGTGAACTTCTGACCTCGAGGTCTTTGCTTTCAGCATTCAGCCGGTCTCGGACGACCCTTTAAGATTTTTTAAGGGGATCAGACCCCGACGTGGCCCCCGGTCTCTGAGGATAAATCTCATTAAAGCTTTAAGGGCTCCGTTCCTCGCCCTGTGATCACAGGGAACATCAAAGTGTCTGAGGGTCTTCTTCTTAAGACGAATAAAAATGTGAAATATTATTATTGGATTGTGCCTGCTCGCCTTTTCAGAGACACGCTAAATAATCAAGTTTAAATTAGGAAATAACCATTAATGAGAGGAAGTTTGTGCTGTAAATGAACGCTGGGCTGGAGTACAGCCCTGTGGTGATATTACACTGAGATCATTTGTAGAAAATTAAGAAATTCCACAAAACTTTGAGCCAAGATGGGCAAACGTCAAACTTTCATTTGGCCATGATGTCAATTTGAAAGGAATATTCTCATTTTTAGTATTAGTATTTAGTATTTATTTATTTATTGTCATTGTCAAGAACAATGAAATTGCGTTTGGGGCTTCCATACAACCCAAAAAAAAGAAGAAAATAATAAATACCCCTTAAAACCCAAGTGTACATATTTAACCCAGTGTGACTCCAATGCAATAAGACAATCCTTAGCAATAATGTTCGTAGAAATTCAGACAAAGACCTGAGAAACATGACAAAATACAACAATGCACCCCATTCAATATTATTGTACTGTGAGATATGATATCAGATATGATAGTTATCTATTTAAGAAAGAGGGGGGGGGGCAGGGGGGGGGGAGAGAATAAAGATATGATGCACCAATGCAGACCAGTTCATTGCTATTAAGAAGTTGGATATGGTTATTGTCCGTGAGAGGGGGGCAGAGAGTTCAGGAGCCTCACAGCCTGTGGATACAGGCTGTTGGCCAGTCTGGATGTTCTGGCCTGTATAGACCTGTACCTTCTCCCTGAGGGCAGCAGATGGAAAAGGTGGCGCGCAGGGTGATGTTGGTCCCGCAGGATACTGTGCACCCTCCTCAGACAGCGAGTGGGGAAGATATTACTGATCTCTGGCAGACTTGTTCCAATAATTCTGCCAGCTTCTTTCACCACCCGCTGGAGTGCTTGCTGATCGGCCTTGGTGCAGCTGGGGAACCACACTAGAAATCCATACGTCAGAACGCTGCTGATGGCACAGTTGTAGAAGTTCAGCATCAGAGATCTGGGAATGTGTGCGCTCCGCAGTCTCCTCAGGTAGTAGAGGCGCTGTTGGGCCTTCCGTACAACTGAGGTGATATGGTTGCCCCAGGACAGGTCCTCGGTCACAGTTACCCCCAAGAATTTAAAACTGCTCACCCTCTCCACCGCCTCACTGCCAATGAAGAGAGGCAGATGGTTGTTATGACCCCTCTTCCGGAAATCTACAATGATCTCCTTGGTCTTTTTGGTGTTTAAGACCAAGTTATTGTCGTGGCACCATGACTCTAGTTGTTGCACCTCTGTCCTATAGTTTGTCTCATCGTTGTTGGATATAAGTCCGAGCACTGTAGTGTCATCGGCAAACTTAACAATGAGATTGGACGCGCAGGAGGAAATACAGTCATGGGTGAAGAGAGTGTATAGCAGAGGGCTCAGGACACACCCCTGAGGGGCGCCGGTGTTGACCACAAGGGTGGAAGAGGTGTTCTTACCCACTCTGACACTCTGTCTACGGTTAGTGAGGAAGTCCACAATCCAGTTGCACAGAGAGGAGTTAAGTCCCAGTTGGTGGAGTTTGGGACGGAGTTTGTATGGCCGGATGGTATTAAAAGCCGAGCTGTAGTCTACAAAGAGGAGCCGTGCATAGGTGTTCCTGTGTTCCAAGTGCTTCAGTAATGTGTGCAGCACTGTGGCGATCGCATCCTCGGTTGACCGGTTCTCCCTGTATGCAAACTGGTGCGAGTCCAGGGATGGTGGAAAAGCAGCTCTGATGTGTTTAATGACCAGTCTCTCCAGGCATTTGGCGGGAATGGGGGTGAGTGCCACAGGTCTGAAATCGTTCAGACATGTGACATTTGACTGTTTTGGGATGGGAACGATGGTTGCTGCTTTGAAACAGGATGGTACCAGTGAACAGGACAACGAGGTGTTATATATAGAGGTGAAGACGTCCGCCAGGTCCGCAGCACAGTCCCACCAAAAGTGCAAAAGTGTAGGAGCTCCGGGCCGCTGCGTCTGTGCGCGCCGCCATCTTGGGCCATGATGCTTGGGCATCTTTAAAAACACCACAGAGTTTAAGACAACAGCTTAAAAAAATGTGTGAAAATGTGGCGGCCATCATTCTTCCTGAAATGAAGCTTTGCACCCCTGCAGCTAATCCGTGTGTTGAAATGTCCAGAACTCTCTTTTGATTTTTCTTCCACACTCGCAGGCCTTTTACTTTACCCTCGTTGGAGGGCTGGCACTGAGGCTGAACTTCTTGTCACTTCAGCTAATGCAACATGAGGTGAAAATGTCTGCACAGGTTCTCGGTCGTTCGAGTCATTCGAGCTTAAAGGGTTTGAGTTGAAGGCAACTCGACTTGCTTTAGTTTCTTTCACCGCTCAGGGGGGAGATCTCAGGACTGTGTAGTGTTGCAGCTTTGTTCACACTGGACATACATGTCCTCCTTTTCTCAGTCCATGGACGTCCTCAGAGATTGTGCTGCTTGAGGTTCCTTCCTGTGCATCTTCGACTCCCATAACGGTAATGCTGGACGTTCTTCCTTTGACTTCATGTTCCCTGCCTGCTGACAGGCTCCTGATAACCTGAAGTTTGTGTTGCAGTAGTTTGCAGGTCCTCATCTGTGTGTGGAGGTTTCTTTAAACTTTAATGTTCACAGTTTTGTCCTGCTCTGTGAGCCCGTTACAGTGACCTGTTTGCTTTGGTATCCTCTCTGGTGAGCTTGATCCGCGGACATGATGTGTTCATCAAAGCTTTAACTGACCACACCAGGACAGCTCCCCATTCTCACCCATTATAACCAACCTTGACCAGGAGGAAGTGCTCCAGTGGTTTCTGTCCTCTGTGCTCCACCGAGTTTGAGTAAATTAGTCCCTGGTGCTTCATTTGTTGTTTGTTTCATGGTGAGAGAAAAATAAAATGATGCAAACATCTTTATTTCTGCTGTAAAGTTGGACCTTGTAACATGGGAGTCAGCGCTGGCGCCTCTGCTGGACATTTGAGGAACTGCAGCAGCTAGCTTCAGGTCTTCCAGAGTGGTGTGATTGATGCAGACTCAAAATAATCGTGTGAATCCCATCCTGTTGTGTATTCAGGTCTTTGTCATCACTCTCACTCGAAAATGCAAAACTGAGAAGAAGTGAGTGGGAGCTGTACTCAGTTTAGCACCAAGACTCAAGGTGAAACTACGTCTCTAAAAGCTAACTAAAAGCTTCATTATTCAAACAGAAACATGGACACGTGTTGATCCAATGCTGACTTTTACTCTGGCTGAGGGTATCTGATCTGTTCATGCTCCCATTAGATCCCTGACCCCTGTGAACACCTTGTAACTGGTACCAGTTGAGTGCCAAACATGATCACTTACACGGTGAATATTCAGCAGAAATGAATGTGATGTAATAATTAGTAAGAGAATGATGGCACCCTCTTCTGAGCGAGCTGTGGTTTATTTACCTGTGTGCTCCGGCAGTTACGTTGTCTCTGATTGAGAAAATGTTAAGTTGACTGATGGTGAGCAGGTTTAATTTTCAGTTCCAGCACAGTCTATTGACCGTCTGCAGTTACACCCAGCTGACCTCTCCCCCCACACATTTGTCACGGCTCCATTAAACGTTTCACTCTGAGCAAACTGAACCAGTGCGAACCTGACGGATCATCTCTCGTCATGCATGTCATTTATTCTTATTGTTGTTTTGTGTTTCGTAGATGGCCCCGTGTTCAAATGTCCAACAGCCTGATATTATAACTGTTTTGGTTTCTAGATATCATAACTCACCTGTTTAAATGTTATTAAATTTGCATAATTAGGGGTGTGGTCTCTTTAACAGACAGGTGGATGGTGTCACAGGTGGTTGTAGCTGCTAGCTGTCTGCTGGAGTCCCTGACTGGACCTCTGGACCATGTTTGTGCTTTTGGAGCCTTTTAATGACATCATCTGACCAATCACGTGGCTGCTGAGCACTTGATTGTAATAACAGGATGAAGAGTTTAATCTGGATGTTACAGAGCACAGCGGCACCCTGATGCAGTGGTTGTAGCGCTGCTGCATCTCAGCAGGAAGGTCCTGGATCCTGTGAAATCAGTCATGGCTGGTCGTTCTCGGGGTGGTACAGGCATATGGCATGGCGATGTGCTGGTTATCACCATGGAAACAGAAGGAAATGGTTTGAATCCACTGACCTGCTGGTTCTTCCTTCTGTGCTCGGCACATGTCTCTCTCCAGCTTCCTCCTGCAGTCCAAAGTTGTGCATGACGCCATGAGGCCATGAGGCCAGGATCACTGGTGGTTGTAGCTGTGAATGTGGACACGAATGGTGACCTCGATCTCCTGAATTCACCTTCTCATAAATTTAGAAGTGCTGTCGACTTCCTGCTGTAACAGTTTCTTTTAGGTGTGAGTGCAGCAGTGTTTGTGTGTCTCGCCTGTCCATCGCAGTCTTCACTGTGCTGCGAGTTTCTCCTTTTGTTTCGTACCCGCTGAGATGCTGTGTGCGTTTATATGTAGCTGAAGTGAGCTGAACTTCTGTGATAACACTTTTGTCTCCCACTCCGTGTTTCTGTCTGGCGGCCTCTGCGTGCCGGTGAAAACACTGCCAGGGAGTGATGAGCGTGCTGCCTCCCTCCAGCCTCCCTAATCCGCCCCAGTCTAATTTAGATTAGCATCGAACGTTCCCTCAACATTCTCTGAGCTGCTGATATTACAAACATGGAACGCGGAGCTCGGGTGTGTTCGCACAGAATGTCAAGATGATCCCCGCTCGAGGGCTGGGATGCTTGTTCGGTTCAGTGTGTGTGTGTGTGTGTGTGTGTGTGTGTGTGTGTGTGTGTGTGTGTGTGGGTGGTTTGGAGCTGATTGAACCTTCAGGTCTAACAATTGTTTTAGTTTTAATGTTTCCTGCTGGTCACTGGGAACCACACCAGGAAATCAAAACCATATCATAGGTGGGACTGGACTCACCGGCCACTTCTTTAAGCACAGCTCTTCAACTTCCTGTTAACAATTTTAAATCTTTTCAGCGAGTTATGTGGCAGCAACTCGTTTAGATTCGCAGATGTGGAATAGACGACCTGCTGAAGGTCAAACCGAGCATCAGAAGATGGATGAAAGAGCAGCCCGTCCACGCCACGGTGCTGCTCTCAGTGTTGAGTGTTGCTGCCGACCATGTCCATCCCAACGTCTTCTGATTGTGCTTCCAGCAGGACAGCGCTCCATGTACCAAAGATCAGATTCTGTCAAACTGGCTTCTTGAACTTGACGAGTTGACTGTACTCGGATGGCCTCCGCAGCCACAGATCTCAGTCCAGTAGAGAGTTTTGGGATGAATTTAACAGCTGCTGCTGCTGTGGAGCATTTACTAAAACAAAATACGTAACAAGATCTCAATTTTGTTTTTATGCTCACTAACAGTCTTTACTGAGGCTGTTTGACTGGCCTGAACATGGCAGGAAAAGATCTTTGATCAGGTGCTTTGGCTCTAATATGCAGCACCGCCTCCTTTCAGCAGCCCCGGTTCTGTTCTGGAGGTCCTCCCAGGTGGAGAGCTGAGCAGCTTGGATGGAAAGGACCAGCCTGGCTTGATGGATTTGAGTTTCCGCTGCATGATTTCAGGATGGAGCCAAGCTACCTTGTTCAGGTTGCTGCTGGTGCTGTAAAGGTGTGGGAAATGTTTTCCTGGCACACTTTGGGCCTCTTAACACCAATCAGTCACAGTTGGCTGCTGATCCGAGCGTCCCTTTACAGCCACAGTTTACCGTTTGCTTCCAGAACCATAAAGCAGCGTGTCCGTGACTTCAGCGGCTCACACGGGACACCGGCAGCATAAATATGAAGCAGAGATGATGCAAACTCAGAGGAAAGGTTTGAGCCAGGGCAGGAGTGCTGTTTCCCAGAAAGGTATTGTGAGTGAATAACAGGTGGCGCTCTTGGGTTCTTCCAATGAACACGGATGAACGGGAGGGTAAATTTCATGTTTCCGTGGAAGGGGTGACGCCTGTTCACTTCCCATAATTCTTGAAAAAGCTGTGCAAACGGAAGCTAACAGGACCATGAATCCTTCATTTCACACAGTAGGATAACAACAGGACAGCGACCTCCTTCCGACCTGGGGATTGCACTGAAGACAAGTTCAGTTCTTCATCCCTCGTTCGTTGGCCTTCCTGCTGCAGACATCTGACGTCTTTCTGCGCGACATCAGCCACAAACTCTTTGTGTTCAGAGACTTTGTGAATGCAGATGTGTGGATCTCCATCGGGGCATCTCGACCTGACTAATCTCTTCACCGACCTTGGCCAAACACAAAGGAGCTTTCATTCGCAGCTCGCCGTGGCCGTCATATCTCCGTGAGCACTGAAACTTTCCTCCCGTCCTCCTACACCTCTCTCCTCCCCACGCCTCGCCGCCCGTTCCGTCGCCTTGAATGCGGAGAATCGGTATTTGTTATGAAAACATTGTCGCATACCGTTCTAGCACATTCCCACACATTCGCTGTTTAGCAGAAACACACACAGCCTCCCATTCTTGACAGTCTTTTGCTTTCACAAAGAGGACGAGCCCAAAGGAAAAAGTTTGCTGTAAGATGCGTTTGAATGCCTTTTGTGAGGTGAACCTTGAGTTTACGTGCAGATCTCGTTCCCTGACGTCATCCTCGTGTTTACTGACATCGTAATCCTTCATTCTGCTTCCCTTTCCAACTCCCTGCACTTTGATTGTTTTCGTGGTGTTATTGTTGTTCTTGCCGCGGCTCTATCCTTCACCTCATCTCCCTGCCTGTCTTTTCATTTCCTCTCCTCAGCCCTCTCTGCCTCTCTCATTCACAGCTGACTGGAAAGCCTATCGCCCAACTGTGACACATAAAGAAATGATACCATATCTGATAAATGATGAGCGTACGTATGAGAAATTACAGTTCGTTCTGCCTTGTACGGACTCGTGTCAATAGACTTGCTCTCGCCTTTTCTCGTCTTTCTTTTCGGTGCCCCCAGCCTACAGCTCATTTCCTCTCCTTCCTTTAAACATGACCCAACGTGCACGAGCGTGTCATCAAACAGATGCAGGAAAATCTGAAAACTGTCATTTAATGCCTGCAGATGTAACTCTGAATGGTAATCCATGACGGCGCTGCAGCAGGAACGTTGCGCTTTTTTGTTATTTTCTGCTCATTAAATGCAAATCTGACATTTTCTAATTAGCAGGCGGCTGAATGTTGCTTTTTAAACATCTTTCTGTCCTCGAATCAGAAAAACGCTGGATGAGTTTTAAAGTGGGTGGTAATGAAGGATGCTGACTCCGGTTTGCAGCAGTGTAAGAACGTGTAAGACGTCTGACCTTTTCAGGCCTGGGCGGGATCCTCACCGTGCTGCAATAAAAACTTGTTGCAGACCAGACAACACGTTTAACAAGCTCCATCTCACTTAAAGTCTAATCACAACTCCGACTTCATAACAGACCGGTCCTGATGCTGTTGTGTGATGAGCAGAGATGGGCAGTAACGCGTTACTTGTAATGCGTTACTGTAATCTGATTACTTTTTTCAAGTAACGAGTAAAGTAAGGGATTACTATTGCAAAAACGGTAATTAGATTACCGTTACTTTCCCGTAGGAACTCTGCGTTACTGCGTTACTAAAACCGTGATGTTTTGCGAGAATGTCTCATGACAGTGACGTAAGCGAGTGCGCCGTTCACAACAGCTGTGTGCAGATCAACAATGGATCACATATCGAGTGCAGAGAGAGTATGAGCGTGCAGCGTTTAAAGCGTGGAAGTACTGACCTTACTTTGAGTTTGATTCCATAAAAAGTGACAAAAACATTAGTGTCCGCTGTGCGTGGGAAGAAAACTTCTTTTTACAGCGAAAAAAAACCTAAACTTCCAACAAGCACCGAGTAGCTACGACGTAATGGGAAACTCACAGAGAAACTCGCGGATTCTTCAACTGACCGCGGCACACCTGCACCAGGGTAAACCTCCGCCTGCCCCACTCCTGCTTTACAGGTGAAAATAGAGCAACAGGACCGCTGAGTCTTTGACTTTATTTATTTTCTGCTGTGTTTTACTTGCATCTATTTGAAAGACTGAGTGTAAACACAAAAAATATTTTATTTTATGTGCTGGAATGTGCAGAAAATAGGTTTAAATGTTAAACTAATTTCTTCCAGTCAGAGAATGTTGCAGATAATTAAATCTTTGCTTGATGCATAAAGTTAAAAGATTAAAATTAATTTAAAAAAGTTTTAAAAAGAGACTTTTCCATTTGATTACATTTTGTATGATGGATTATGTAGAAAAAGTAGAATTGGGCTGAAAGATCTATCGCTTTATCACCTCTTCAGGTTGTAAATCGTGTTTTTAAAAAGTAACTAAGTAACTAAGTAATTAATTACCTTTGAAAATAAGTAATCAGTAAAGTAACAGGATTACTTTTTTGGGGAAGTAATCAGTAATTAGTTACTGATTACTTTTTTCAAGTAACTTGACCAACACTGGTGATGAGATATCAAACCCCTAAAAGAATCGGCCTCGTCAGCTTTTTATCATCACTTTTCTCGTGCAGCGTGTGTTTAAGATCAGTTTTTACAAACTAATGCAGCCTCTGGGCTTTTCAGCGACTTCTTCCTGTCTTATTATGGTGTTTGTCTGTGAGAGACCCTCAACACAAACCTCCACTAGAACAGTTTAATCAACCAGGGGACAAGCACGACTACATCCAAACGCAGGTGACACTACAGACTGGGCAGAAAGTCCTTCTTTCTGCCTCTGTCTGCCCACAGCTCGCGGTCACAGGTGACCCTCTGCACCACCTCACAGAGGTTAGCAAACATGACTTTTCACCATTTACAGCAGGTCTGAGGTCGCGTTGCCTCAGAAACAAGACAAAAACCTTTCACTTCTTAATGGTGTGAAAAGTAAAAGTCTGTGGAAATTAAGCATAAAAAGCAAACTATGAGTTCAGTATCTGGATGTAGAACTTTCCTGCCGTTGGCTTCACAATCAGTCACTCCTAAATGAATCACATGGATCAGCTGTTGTTGGATTACAAGCCTGAAAATGGCAGAGTGAATTTTCCTTTTCACAGCAGCCATTTGAAACTGAATACGAGGCGCTGGCACAAAAATGAGGCTTTTACTAATGTTTTTAATTATTCCCAAGCTTTTGTCTGCAGTGAGAAGGTGCCAAACATGATTTCACTGAAAGCTTCACTCTGCAGGTTCTCAGAGATTCAGAAATCGAGCTCAGTTTGAATGTAATGAATATATATTTTTATGTTGTTTCTCTAAAACTTTGACTTCTACTCAGGAATCAAAGTATCTGAGATTTCCTTCAAGTCTGCCTGCGTCTGAGGAAGTCTGTGCAGCGCGTAAGTAAAGATTTATACATTTAAGCTCAACATGGGGAATACATGTGCTGGAAACTGTGAGCAGATGTAGTCTAAGTGACAGCATTTGCTCTGCTGGTTGTCTCAAACAAAGCCGTCCTCGTTGTTGGTGATAAGCAGGAATCAGTGTCTCACGCTTTGATAATTCACTCTTTTTGGAGAGGAAGGCGGCAGAGAGGGAACTGAAGATGTGCTGACACGCAGGAATATGGAGACTAGGGAGTGTCAAGATACTGGAGATGGTGTGTCAGCCTTTCTGTCAGCCTGCACGGTGGTTTGTAGAGGAGGGAAAACGTTGGCTCTGCCTCCGAGACAGGCAACGAGGGAAGGAGCGAGACGAGGCAGATGGTGAGGGAGCCGGGAAAGACGCTAATGTGTACGGCTCGTTCAAAGTTTCTGTAAAAGTCGGTGCGCCTTTGTCTGGAGTGCAACTTTGATACGATAAAATTCATTCATGCTCTTTAAATGTGCCATTATAACCGCCCCTGCTGCTGTTGAGCTGTCAGCAGCGCGTCCTTACCGACGCGCTGCAGAGCTCGGCTCGAGCAGGTTGTTATAAAACACCTATTGGACAAAGTGTGGGCCTGAACGGTTAGTCACCGCGGAGTTAGTCACATTCTCGTCATGTAAAAATTAACAAATGCAGAAAAACCTTTGCATTAGGCGATCAAGGACCAAGTGAAGCTGGCTGAGTCACAGCCTGGCCCCGCTGCTGGAGCAAAGGTTCATGCTGACCCACTCGTTCTATATAATAATTAAATGTTATACAGAGTAACAGCTGAGTCTGCGATGGTCTTTGAATCCCTCTAAAACTAAATAATCTATTCACAGACTGTATGGGACGATCAGACATTTATCTGCTAATTAGCAGCATCCAATCAGAGTCCTAGAATTACACTCACTAGAAGTGGACTGCAGACTTGGACTCACAGCAGCCACATTATTGGTCAGATAATTGTACTAAACACTCTAAAAGGCTCCAGCAGCAACAGGGTCCAACAGGGTCCAGTTCAGGTGAAGCTAGCAGCTGCAGCTTATTTAGAAATCAGCTCATTTACTTTCCACAATGACCTCAGTATATTTAATTAAGTCATACACAGCTAGAAGCTGCAGATAAACGAGTTGCATTTTAGTGCTTTGTTATTATTTTCGAGCCCTGCTAATTTCACAAGTACACGAGATATCCACAGAAATTCTCAGGGATGAAAAACAACAACCTGAATTAAAAGCAAGGGAACCCAGATGTTGGGAACAACCTCTGGACAAGTAGTTGATCGACACAGCTGGCTGCTACAGCCACCTATGTCACCATCTCCCCGTCAGTCAGAGGCCAGCCCCCTAATAATGCAAACTACACTTGATACAATGAATTATGAAGGAGTAAATTTGCTATCGAGACCAAACAGTTTGTGTTTCAGGCTGTAAATGTGTTTATCTCTGCTGTAAAGTTTGAACATGGGAGTCTGTGGGGACTGACTGGAGCCTCTGCTGGACAGTAGAGGAACTGCAGTTGTTGGCACTTCAGCACTGACCTCTGGTCTGGTTCGTTTTGTAAACTGACTCGTCGTTTGACATTTGAGGGAATTTTCACTCAGAGATGGTGGAAAGAGGGCAGCATGAAGCTCTGTGTTGGACACGTGCAGAGCAGGTGTGGCGTTTATGGACAGTGCAAGGTTACGTGGAGGGCAGCAGACATCAGTTTGAATTTTGGCTGCAGTTGCTCACTGAATTCCAGCTTTACGTCAGCTTTATAGTGCGTAGCAGACACACATAAAAGCTCGTCAGCTGATATCTGAGCAGCTCCAGCTCAGCTCATCAGTGTCTGAACTCACAGAAAATGTTCATTAGAACAGGTGTTACAGCTGAATACTATTAATGTCACGGTCCGGGGCAGCGGCCGTGTGGAGAGTGGAAGGAGGACTCAAAGCGCAGCACTCATTCAGGTGTGAGGGTGATTTATTGATAATAACAAACATAAAGAGGAGATGGCAAAACAGAACTACGGATGAACTAAACTGGGTGAAACTACACAAAGGAGTGGCAAACCTGAACACGAAGGGAGAACAGCAGGGAGAGCACGCAGAGGATTTCACAGGGTAGATGCAGAGTACGCAGGGTAACACAGAGGATGAACACAGGTAGGAACACAGACGACGCGACGACGAGCAGAGGAAATCACACGCTATAAATACACAAAGAGACACTGGGAAATCACACACAGATGGGGGAAACAGCTGGACCTGATTAACCTGACGAGACAGGGGAACACTAACACCAGGGACCAACAGAGGGAGCACAAACCCAGAACCCAGTGTCTAAAATCCCAAACACAAACCATCCCAAAACAGCCATGAATAATAATGAAAGTAATAACAATAAGTACATAAACATAAAGTCACTGAGTCATGGTCGCAGGACCATGACAGTACCCCCCCCTCAAGGGCTGGCCCCCGACAGCCACAGAAACACACCACCAGATCCGGGCGGGCGGCAGGGGGCCCAGGACGGAGGGACCGGACCACGACCACGGACGGAGGCCCCAGAGTCCCAAAACAAAGATGAACACAAAACCCACAGGGGAGCAGAGTCCAAAGCACAGTTCAGGAGGCCGTCCACGAAGAAGGCAGCGGCGGCGCGTAAAGAGTTCAGGAGGCCGGCCGTGCGGAAGGCAACGGCGGCGCGTAAAGAGTTCAGGAGGCCGGCCGTGCGGAAGGCAACGGCGGCGCGTAAAGAGTTCAGGAGGCCGGCCGTGCGGAAGGCAACGGCGGCGCGTAAAGAGTTCAGGAGGCCGGCCGTGCGGAAGGCAGCGGCGGCCACACAGGCGATGGCGGTCCGGGGGCCGGCCGTGCGGAAGGCAACGGCGGCCACTCAGGCGATGGCGGTCCGGGGGCCGGCCGTGCGGAAGGCAACGGCGGCCAGTCAGGCGACGGCGCTCGGCCAGTAGCCTAGCCAGCGGTCCAGAAAACGGCCGTTTAGCTCCAGACCCAAACGAGGCTGGGCCAGGCGAGGCTGAGGGCACGGAAGCCGGGACCGCAGCAGGCGGAGATGATGATGCAGACACGAAGGCTGGACCAGACGAGGATGCAGACACGAAGGCTGGACCAGACGAGGATGCAGACACGGAGGCTGGACCAGGCGAGGATGCAGACACGGAGGCTGGACCAGGCGAGGATGCAGACACGAAGGCTGGACCAGGCGAGGATGCAGACACCGAGGCTGGACCAGGCGAGGATGCAGACACCGAGGCTGGACCAGGCGAGGATGCAGACACGGAGGCTGGACCAGACGATGGAGACACGGAGGCTGGACCAGACGATGCTGATGATGCTGATGATGGACCAGACGATGCTGATGATGCTGATGATGGACCAGACGAAGATGAAGATGAAGCCGGACCAGACGAAGATGAAGCCGGACCAGACGAAGATGAAGATGAAGCCGGACCAGACGAAGATGAAGATGAAACCGGGCCAGGCGAAGATGAAACCGGGCCAGGCGAAGATGAAACCGGGCCAGGCGAAGAAGAAGCTGCAGCAGAAGCTGGGCCAGGCGAAGCTGACGCTGTAGCTAAAGCTGGGCCAGGTGAGGATGAAGCTGGACCAGAATCAGGCGAGGATGAAGCCGGGCCAGGCGTGGATGAAGCCGGGCCAGGCGTGGATGAAGCTGTAGCTGAAGCTGGGCTAGGCGAAGCAGACACTGAAGCTGAAGCTGGGCCAGGTGAGGATGAAGCTGGACCAGAACCAGGCGAGGCTGAAGCTTCAGGCTGAGGCGTGGCAGTAGCAGGTGGTAGCGCTGCAGGTGATGATACTGCAGGAGGCGGCGCTGCAGCCACAGGTGGAGAAGCAGCCACAGGTGGCCGGACGGGATCCTCGGGCCCCCCAGCAGGCGAAGCAGGAGGCTGGACGGGCTCCTCGGGCCCCCCAGCAGGCGAAGCGGGAGACTGGACGGGCTCCTCGGGCCCCCCAGCGAAAACAGCCGCAGAACCAGTGGGCACCGGGGCCCCCGGCACACATGAAACAAAGCCAGTAGGCACGTGGGCCTCTGGCACACATGAAACAAAACCAGCAGGCACATGGGCCTCTGGCACGCGTGAAACAAAACCAGTAGGCACGTGGGCCTCTGGCACATGTGAAACAAAACCAGTAGGCACGTGGGCCTCTGGCACACATACGGAGGGCTGCAGCTGCGCAGAGCACTGACCCTGCTCATGCAGTGACAGCCCGGTGCAGTTCACAGCTGGCATCTTGGCCACCAGGGGTCCAGAGTAAGCTGAGGGCAGCAACCCCGCCTCTGGGGAAGCCCCGGAGTGAGTAACAGTCACTAATATTGCCAGCTGTTGAGGAACAGGTCCGTAATGTAACAGTTTGTCTCCCTGCTCAGAAACGGCGGTGGAAAAACAGTGTGAAAATTGTGGCTTAAGGGAGGCTAATGGTTGAGCTACAGACTGGGAAGCTTGTGGCTGGACACAGAACTGAGCCGGAGAATGGTGATAGAGTCCTGGCTCAGAAGGAGCGGCAGAGAAACAGTCTCTCGGTTTCACAGAGGGTCTGTACATGCCCACTTGCGAAGGGTCCGTTACCACGAAGGTGGGTAAGCGATCCGAACAGTCTCCCATCCCGCTCTGGATAGCCCCAGAAAACAGAGTCTCGGAATCTGGGGAAGCCAGAACATGTCGCTCGCTCACCGCCTCGGACTGCTCGGAAGTAAAAGCAGACGGGGGGTGAAGACCGAGGTCCAGAAGGAGGAACTCCCGCTCCCACGAACAAAGCGAGCCCAGAAGCCATGGGAGACCGGTCACCAGATGCTGTAGCCGCCTCTCTACAGCGCGCTGGGACGTGCCACCCGGGCTTTCCAGCCACAGGTCGATCAGCTCCTGTGTGGCATCGATGAGATTTTCCCGTAGTTCCCTGGATGGATTAAGCGCTGCTGGGTCCATGTTGTGGTCGCGTCGTACTGTCACGGTCCGGGGCAGCGGCCGTGTGGAGAGTGGAAGGAGGACTCAAAGCGCAGCACTCATTCAGGTGTGAGGGTGATTTATTGATAATAACAAACATAAAGAGGAGATGGCAAAACAGAACTACGGATGAACTAAACTGGGTGAAACTACACAAAGGAGTGGCAAACCTGAACACGAAGGGAGAACAGCAGGGAGAGCACGCAGAGGATTTCACAGGGTAGATGCAGAGTACGCAGGGTAACACAGAGGATGAACACAGGTAGGAACACAGACGACGCGACGACGAGCAGAGGAAATCACACGCTATAAATACACAAAGAGACACTGGGAAATCACACACAGATGGGGGAAACAGCTGGACCTGATTAACCTGACGAGACAGGGGAACACTAACACCAGGGACCAACAGAGGGAGCACAAACCCAGAACCCAGTGTCTAAAATCCCAAACACAAACCATCCCAAAACAGCCATGAATAATAATGAAAGTAATAACAATAAGTACATAAACATAAAGTCACTGAGTCATGGTCGCAGGACCATGACAGTACCCCCCCCTCAAGGGCTGGCCCCCGACAGCCACAGAAACACACCACCAGATCCGGGCGGGCGGCAGGGGGCCCAGGACGGAGGGACCGGACCACGACCACGGACGGAGGCCCCAGAGTCCCAAAACAAAGATGAACACAAAACCCACAGGGGAGCAGAGTCCAAAGCACAGTTCAGGAGGCCGTCCACGAAGAAGGCAGCGGCGGCGCGTAAAGAGTTCAGGAGGCCGGCCGTGCGGAAGGCAACGGCGGCGCGTAAAGAGTTCAGGAGGCCGGCCGTGCGGAAGGCAACGGCGGCGCGTAAAGAGTTCAGGAGGCCGGCCGTGCGGAAGGCAACGGCGGCGCGTAAAGAGTTCAGGAGGCCGGCCGTGCGGAAGGCAGCGGCGGCCACACAGGCGATGGCGGTCCGGGGGCCGGCCGTGCGGAAGGCAACGGCGGCCACTCAGGCGATGGCGGTCCGGGGGCCGGCCGTGCGGAAGGCAACGGCGGCCACTCAGGCGATGGCGGTCCGGGGGCCGGCCGTGCGGAAGGCAACGGCGGCCAGTCAGGCGACGGCGCTCGGCCAGTAGCCTAGCCAGCGGTCCAGAAAACGGCCGTTTAGCTCCAGACCCAAATGAGGCTGGGCCAGGCGAGGCTGAGGGCACGGAAGCCGGGACCGCAGCAGGCGGAGATGATGATGCAGACACGAAGGCTGGACCAGACGAGGATGCAGACACGAAGGCTGGACCAGGCGAGGATGCAGACACGGAGGCTGGACCAGGCGAGGATGCAGACACGGAGGCTGGACCAGGCGAGGATGCAGACACGGAGGCTGGACCAGGCGAGGATGCAGACACCGAGGCTGGACCAGGCGAGGATGCAGACACCGAGGCTGGACCAGACGATGGAGACACGGAGGCTGGACCAGACGATGCTGATGATGCTGATGATGGACCAGACGAAGATGAAGATGAAGCCGGACCAGACGAAGATGAAGCCGGACCAGACGAAGATGAAGATGAAGCCGGACCAGACGAAGATGAAGATGAAACCGGGCCAGGCGAAGATGAAACCGGGCCAGGCGAAGAAGAAGCTGCAGCAGAAGCTGGGCCAGGCGAAGCTGACGCTGTAGCTAAAGCTGGGCCAGGTGAGGATGAAGCTGGACCAGAATCAGGCGAGGATGAAGCCGGGCCAGGCGTGGATGAAGCCGGGCCAGGCGTGGATGAAGCTGTAGCTGAAGCTGGGCTAGGCGAAGCAGACACTGAAGCTGAAGCTGGGCCAGGTGAGGATGAAGCTGGACCAGAACCAGGCGAGGCTGAAGCTTCAGGCTGAGGCGTGGCAGTAGCAGGTGGTAGCGCTGCAGGTGATGATACTGCAGGAGGCGGCGTTGCAGCCACAGGTGGAGAAGCAGCCACAGGTGGCCGGACGGGATCCTCGGGCCCCCCAGCAGGCGAAGCAGGAGGCTGGACGGGCTCCTCGGGCCCCCCAGCAGGCGAAGCGGGAGACTGGACGGGCTCCTCGGGCCCCCCAGCGAAAACAGCCGCAGAACCAGTGGGCACCGGGGCCCCCGGCACACATGAAACAAAGCCAGTAGGCACGTGGGCCTCTGGCACACATGAAACAAAACCAGCAGGCACATGGGCCTCTGGCACGCGTGAAACAAAACCAGTAGGCACGTGGGCCTCTGGCACATGTGAAACAAAACCAGTAGGCACGTGGGCCTCTGGCACACATACGGAGGGCTGCAGCTGCGCAGAGCACTGACCCTGCTCATGCAGTGACAGCCCGGTGCAGTTCACAGCTGGCATCTTGGCCACCAGGGGTCCAGAGTAAGCTGAGGGCAGCAACCCCGCCTCTGGGGAAGCCCCGGAGTGAGTAACAGTCACTAATATTGCCAGCTGTTGAGGAACAGGTCCGTAATGTAACAGTTTGTCTCCCTGCTCAGAAACGGCGGTGGAAAAACAGTGTGAAAATTGTGGCTTAAGGGAGGCTAATGGTTGAGCTACAGACTGGGAAGCTTGTGGCTGGACACAGAACTGAGCCGGAGAATGGTGATAGAGTCCTGGCTCAGAAGGAGCGGCAGAGAAACAGTCTCTCGGTTTCACAGAGGGTCTGTACACGCCCACTTGCGAAGGGTCCGTTACCACGAAGGTGGGTAAGCGATCCGAACAGTCTCCCATCCCGCTCTGGATAGCCCCAGAAAACAGAGTCTCGGAATCTGGGGAAGCCAGAACATGTCGCTCGCTCACCGCCTCGGACTGCTCGGAAGTAAAAGCAGACGGGGGGTGAAGACCGAGGTCCAGAAGGAGGAACTCCCGCTCCCACGAACAAAGCGAGCCCAGAAGCCATGGGAGACCGGTCACCAGATGCTGTAGCCGCCTCTCTACAGCGCGCTGGGACGTGCCACCCGGGCTTTCCAGCCACAGGTCGATCAGCTCCTGTGTGGCATCGATGAGATTTTCCCGTAGTTCCCTGGATGGATTAAGCGCTGCTGGGTCCATGTTGTGGTCGCGTCGTACTGTCACGGTCCGGGGCAGCGGCCGTGTGGAGAGTGGAAGGAGGACTCAAAGCGCAGCACTCATTCAGGTGTGAGGGTGATTTATTGATAATAACAAACATAAAGAGGAGATGGCAAAACAGAACTACGGATGAACTAAACTGGGTGAAACTACACAAAGGAGTGGCAAACCTGAACACGAAGGGAGAACAGCAGGGAGAGCACGCAGAGGATTTCACAGGGTAGATGCAGAGTACGCAGGGTAACACAGAGGATGAACACAGGTAGGAACACAGACGACGCGACGACGAGCAGAGGAAATCACACGCTATAAATACACAAAGAGACACTGGGAAATCACACACAGATGGGGGAAACAGCTGGACCTGATTAACCTGACGAGACAGGGGAACACTAACACCAGGGACCAACAGAGGGAGCACAAACCCAGAACCCAGTGTCTAAAATCCCAAACACAAACCATCCCAAAACAGCCATGAATAATAATGAAAGTAATAACAATAAGTACATAAACATAAAGTCACTGAGTCATGGTCGCAGGACCATGACAATTAAAGTTTATGTTCCTGTTTATTACTATGATTTCATTAGTATATTAATGCAACAACTTTCAGTTTCCTCTGCACAGAAACAGGTGTTAGAGACTTCCTCCCTCAGCTACTTTTTACCTTCTTATTTTGAGTAATCTGAGTACTTCTCAGAGGATGTACCTTTTCACTATTAGAAGAGATGAATCCCAAATATCCGTATCTGTACTTCTACTTAGACCATGTGTGCTTTGCCCCGGTGTTTCAGTGACTGGATTCTGGGTCAGTACTCAGAAATACATCCTGAAACCTTTTGAATTTTGACCGTGGTAATGTGGATAAAAATCTGGCATCTCTGATTGTACACAGAGAATTAAAAACAGCTGTATTAAATCAACAACTGTAGATGTGAGCTACTTAAAAGGAAAAGTGTGAATGGGGTCGTTGCCTCCACGGTCGTTTTGCAGTGAAGTGATGAGTGTGTTTTCTGTGTGGTTGGAAACCGTTTTAATCATCTGCAGAGATCTTTGTGTTCGCTGGTTTTATCCACGCTCGAGTGCTCCTCTCACACTCCAAACATCAGAGAGCACTTCACACTTCAAGTTGATGCAGATCTTCTAAAAGCCTCCCAAATGTGACGCTCACGTGGTGGATGTCACATGATGACCCGTCGCAGGCTTGTCTTTGTTTATGAGTGGAAGGTGAGCAGCTGCTGCGGTGGAGCTGATCTTCCTACAACACAAATCGTCCTCACGCTCTGTCGGCTCCTCCAGCTCACGTCTCTGAAGTCTTTCTGGCTGTTTTACGTCCTTTTCTCTTTTTTTCATGTCTGTATTTATTCACTGATCGTCAGTTCATTAACTTCATTAACATACAGTCCCTTGACAGTCTTCATACCGCCCACGTTACAACCACAAATTTAAATGCATCTGATTGGGCTTTTATCTGAGACCAACACAAAGCAGCACATAATTGTGAAGTGGAGGAAAAATTATACAAAGTGTTCAAATTAAAAGTGTGGCGTGCGTTTGTGTTCAAACCCAACACTTTCACTGCAGGTGCAGTCTGTTGGGATGTGTCTCCAGCTTTGCACAGACTGCAACATAAAATAGCTCCAGTGCAGTCAGACTGGATGGAGAGCGTCTGCAAGTCTCGCCTCAGATTCTCAGCAGGATTTAGATCTGGACTCTGACTGGGTCAACACATGAGACCACTCCGTTGTAGCTCTGCTTCACCCTGGCCCTGTATGTAGTTCCATCTCTGCCACGACATGATGGCACCACCACCGTGTTTCAGGATGGGACGGCGTGTTCAGGTCAGGGTTTTAATAGTTTTGCAATTTTCATTAGTTTTTATTTTTATTTAGTTTTGACTTCAGATTTTCAATTTTATATCAGTTTTAATTAGTTTTCATCATTTGTTTGCTAGTTTAGTTTTTATTTTTTTGAAAATCCTTAGTTTCAGTTTAGTTTTGATTAGTTTCAGTTATAGTTTTAGTTGTGTTTGCAATAATTAAGTGTAACAAAATCCCAGTGTCATCATAGCAGCCATGCTCTTCTGCTCATCCTTGGGTATGTTGCTATTCCAGCTACCATACCCTGCACCCTGCACAGGTCGCCTGTCTGTCGCAGGGCTAACACGCAGAGACAGACAACTCACATTCCCACCTATGGGTTCTTTAAATAAATAAATAAATAAATAAATAAATAAAGGCAGATGAACAACCACTGATACCAGGCAACTATAAAATGTATATCTTGGCCCCAATGAGACTATAACTCTTGCAGCACCGGGTGTTCGTAATTTTGGTTCAAGTGAATTGATAAACTTTTTGAAGCCAATTGACTCACACAGTTATGTAGATGTCCCCGTCCTGTTGTCTCGGGATGCATCACGCTGCCTTGCCTGGGGTTAGCTTCTGTTTCTGGGATGAGGGTTGAGTGTGCTCCCTTCTCAAGCTAAGCTAGGTTAGCCTTCTTGTGTGAGCTTTTCAAGTGCACTTTAAGGTTTGTGGGATTTTTCCCCTTTAGAAATGTCCCTCATAATTTGTCTCTTTCCACTACAAGACACTTGCTTTATCCAAAACACAGTCATATTCAAAGTAATCCCAAATTGGACTCTGGCGCTTTCTCCCGACTTTTCCTGACATGATTCTGCGCGTGGACGCAGCAACACAGATGACTCGACTAACGTGCTGCCACCTGCTGGCATAATGAGACACAGCAAGAAAAAATCTGGAAACTAAACTTCATTTTCACCCTCGACTATTGTAGGACACGCACACATCAATGAAACTAAACACATTTTTGCTATAAATTCAGTTAATTTTAGTTAGTTTTGTGAACACTCATTACAGTTTTTTGTTTTTATTTTTATTTCCGTTAACGGAAATGTTTTTTCACTTCTAGTTTTCGTTATTTCGTTAGTTTTCGTTAACGACAATAACCTTGGTTCAGGTTGATGGGCAATGAGAGGTTTCCATTTGACATGTTTTGGTCTGATATGACCAGAGCACCTTCCTTCTGTGTCGTCTCTCTATGTTGGGACGATGGACTGAACAGAGCTGTGTTTGTGTAACCTACCTGTCCTTTCAGCTTCCACGGCGTTCTCTCTGACCTCTGACCTCTGCTGTGTTCCTCCATGATAGCACCACGTGTCATTTTCCTCCCTCGGTTTTGCTGTTTGTTCTTTAATGCTCTCTAACAAACCTCTGAGGCCTTCACAGAAGAGCTGGATGTGTACTGAGACATGGTTCACACAGCTCGGCTCTATTTACTGATGAGGTGACTTCTGAAGGCAGCTGGTTACAGTAGAGTTCACTCAGGGGGGTGAAAACAAAAGTTTGCTACACTTTTCAGACTTTTCTTTGTAAAAGAATCATTTTGCTTCCACTTTGCAATTTTACACTAGTTTGTGTTTGTCTGTCACATAAAATCCCAGTAACTACATTTAAGTTTGTGGACATTGAAGGAGTGTGAGTTTTCCACGACACCATGAAAGTAAAGTGAGAGGTCGGGGTTTGTGGTGTTTCCTTGACTTTATTATGTTGCTTTCACACCAAACACACAGTGTTATTTTAGCTTGTGTCCATGGCATGAATGTGAATCCTCGTGGCAGCCAAGAGGACGAGAAGTTCAGCTGAAAGCTGAATCAAGTTACAGGAACACATTTTCAGGACTTACTGTGAAGTCCTACAAATCTCGTCACTTTCTCCAAGCAGCCACTAACAGGATTGCCCTGAATTTAGTTTCATTTATGTCATGGTTCTGGGTCAGTGTTGGCCCAGCATTTTGAGTTTCTTATATTTTGGTTTATGGATTATTTTCTGATGTTCTGGTGCTTTGTTTATCATTATTATTATTATTATCATTATAGATCTGTTTCAGTTATTCTTGGTGAGGTATCAGTTCTTAGGTTTTGGGTTCTCATGTGTATTGCAGTTTGTGTTAAGTGTCTAGTCTGTCTCTGTGTCGTGTCTGCATCTTTGTTTAGTTTCTTGTTTCCTGTTTTATTGTGAAAGTCTTTGTCTTATGTTAGTGTGTGCAGCTTGGTTCCCCCGTCTCGTTAGCCCTGATCTCTCCCAGCTGTGTCTCCCTTCTGTTGCCCATTCCCTCATTACTACCCTGTGTATTTAAGCCCTGTGTTTTCCTGTGCTTGGTGTGGTGTTGTACCTGCAGATCCTGTCTGTGTGAGCCAGTTAGTGGTTTCATGTTTGGTTTCTGTTTTGTTGGTGCCAGCAATAAAGCTGAGGTTTTCACTTATATTTCTGTCTCAGAGTCCTGCACTTGGATCCACATCTCCAGCTGCCCGCACACAGAGCCCTGACAATTTAGCTCTTCTTGTATAGACTTTGTGTGGTTATGTGTGTTTGTGGATACCTGATCATTCTGCTAGATGTATCTGTTTTTAGATAGAAGCTTTTTTAAAAGGACGATATGCAAGAATTCTCAAACAAAAAGGACGTCCAGGCGATGCTTCAGAGCAACCTGAGCTCTAATCTCTGACATCAGCTTTATATTTCAAGACTAGACAGAAAAGCTGTCAGTTATTCAACATGTAAACACAAAATGACCTCTGGGGTCGTGTGGGGAAGAGCATCCGGCATAAAAACTGCTAAATCAAACACCTGGCGTGAATAAGGGAGCTCATGATCTCGTGCAATAATCGGTGCAGAGTAAGTTGCATTTGTTCCTCATGGACAGAGGGCTACAGAGGGCGTTTACTGTGACGCCGGCGGGCGATTCTCAAACTTGCTTCTTCGTACCTCTCAGATTATCATACTTGCACTGATTAAATATTTGCATTATTTACTTCATACTGAGCGCTGAATTTCACTTCTCACCACGTGTGCAAATAATGCATGTGTGTTTCTGCCACAGACACTGACAGAATCTGACATTTAAACTGAAGGAACAGAAATACTAAGAAATAAATGAGTCATTTGTTGCTTCAACATCAATTAAGAACATCAATTATTACAGATTCCAGAAAGCAAATGCGGAAATCATTTTGTTGTCTTAGTAATAATTTATTGAAGGAATAATGAAGCGCTGAGCTGCAGCCTCTGCGATGCACTCAATCTCTCAGAGAAAAACACAAACTGGGTGGTGTTGAAGTTAGACGGCTTCTTTCTCAGAGGCATCCACCTCGCCTGCGTCCTTTCGACGTGGATGAGCACAGTTCTGAGCTCTTCCAGTGCGCTCGTCACCAGGACGTACGAGCAGCTGCTTCACGTGTGTCTGCAAACTGCCTCTGATGAAACCACATCATCTGTGCACCTGGAGACGTGTGGGTCAGTGGGCTCGGGATCTTGTCTCTGCTTTCTGCAGACCGCTGAGATAAAGAGAGGATGAAAACTGACTCGTTCTCCTCAATCAGAGCTTCAGCTGGTGGATGGACTCTGATGGAGACCTTCCCAGGGAGGCTGAGGAGTGTGGTCCATCCAGGTGGAGCGCACGATTTCCACACGATGTCACAGATGTTCTCATGTTGGCAAACACAGCTCCACAACATCCACCCCAGCAGCCCGGCCACCAGAGTGCTGTTAACTCCGTCAGCAACGTCACCCCCGGTGATGGGTGACTCATCGCCTGCATTCCCAGAATCCCTGGAGATTCCTTGAAGTATTCTTTCCACCTCCAACGGCTTCCACCTCAATTAAGGTGGATGTCGGCATCTGTGCTTCAACTTTATTCGTCACTGTTGCGGTGTTGGATTAAATAAAGGTTAGGCGAGGGGCACGGTGTTAACGTCAGGAGCTTCCTGCTGCTTTATCAGATGGAACAAACCACAGATGGTGCTCGTTTCCTCTTCATGGGGCGATCGTGGCTCAAGAGTTGGGAGTTCGCCTTGTAATCGGAAGGTTGCCGGTTCGAGCCCCGGCTTGGACAGTCTCGGTCGTTGTGTCCTTGGGCAAGACACTTCACCTGTTGCTTACTGGTGGTGGTCAGAGGGCCCGGTGGCGCCAGTGTCCGGCAGCCTCGCCTCTGTCAGTGCGCCCCAGGGTGGCTGTGGCTACAATGTAGCTTGCCATCACCAGTGTGTGAATGTGTGTGTGAATGGGTGGATGACTGGATATGTAAAGCGCTTTGGGGTCCTTAGGGACTAGTAAAGTGCTATATAAATACAGGCCATTTACCATTTACCATTCATGACAGAATCATCTCTCTAATGCACCTCCATTTTCCTCTTGATCCGTCTCCCCTTTAGCTTCTTTTTAAGTGCTTGCAGTTTGTCCTGTTTCAGCTCTTTGTTTCCTTCCATCACGCCGAACATCTGCGTTCTGTTTTCTTTTTCAAAGTCAGAATATTTATATCAGAGTATTAGTATAATTGCCACATTTTTCAAGAGCCCGTGTGAGGAATGCCGTTGTCTCGCACACAGAGAGAGTAGTGATGGCACGGGTGTGAACAGCTTGGCTAACAGTGCTTCGTATCAGTAGTAACAGGTGCAAGGAGGCTTAACACTCGCAAGACACTGCATCCTTATTGTGCGTGGGTATGTGGGAGACAGTCAGCGTGTGTTTGTGGATGAAGCAGAGAAACTGAGAGCAGTACTTTTCTCACTTATTTAAATTGGTTTGAGTACGTTTAGGAAAGGTTTTATTTAAGTTGGCATTTCTTTCTCTCTGTCAGAGTTTCTCTGCTTCCTAGTGGCCAAAATTAATCCAGCTTTAAACATTTCAGGTATCAGCAATGAGATGTGATCACAGAGTTTTGCCGAGCTGTATGGCATCTTTATCTAAAGCATGTAAAACATTAATCTGCTTCATTACGTGAGCATTAGCAGAAGAGAAGCAGCGAAGCAAACAAACATCGATGCACAGAGAAATAAAGCAAATAATGAAACGTGACGTTGGGAACAACAAACTAAAGCAGCAGCAGTTGGTGTGGGAGGAGCTGGGAGCGGCACACGGCTCATCTTCCAACGCACCGATGATCCTTCCAGTGAAAGAAACTCTGAGAAAGTCAATATTAACAAAGCTTCTGTCAAGTTTCACGTCTACGGCGAGGCAAACTGTGCGAAAGCGTTCAGCCCGGGCTCCTCCACGTCCACGCAGACGTCAGCATCTGCAGAAGCTTCGTCTTCCTGAGAGCTCTTTGTGGAGATGTAGGTGTTCTACAGCATATACAGTTAATTAAAACTGGCAGATTCACTCATATGAACGTTTACAGCTTACCACACATGTTTAATTAATGTTTGCAGATAAAACAAAGCTGGAGGAGGAAGAACAGTTTATTCATTTCAGTATTACTGCAGGATCTTTACTTTACAATACAAGGAACCTTGAGGCAACTGCTGATGTGATGCTGGTGCTGTATGAATACATAAAGCTGAACTGGATTCATGTATAAGAATAAAAGTTTCATCTAACAGCACACATGATAGGATGGATGCCACATTTTAATACCATTAAATGTTTGATTTACTCCACTGAATTTATATGATGTGAGGACCTGCCCTGGTGTGGTAACCCCTCTGTGCAGAGGACCATCTGCAGCAGATTGAAGTGTTAATCTGTGAGCCACCCTGTGGCTCGGATTTATATACATGTCTGTGTATGTAGTCTGCAAAAGTTAATTGTTGTATAATCACACACAAATTGCATATCTCAGCTCGACACTGAGTTGCAGACTGACTCCATCTGATTGGCATTTTATTCATCTTGGTGCACAAACATCGGTTTGAAGAGCTCGTCGCCGTCCTTCACGTGAACATGTCAAAGGTAACAGGATCAAAAGGTCAAACTTTGCTCATCCTGCAGGTCTCCGACCACTGTTTTCTTTAGTGTGACTGCAGCATAAAGGAAGTCTGAGCTCCAGTTTTGCTGAGTGAACTTTTATTTGGAAGTCATAATCAGAGATGGGAAGTAACGCGTTACTGTAATCTGATTACTTTTTTCAAGTAATGAGTAAAGTAAGGGATTACTATTGCAAAAACGGTAATTAGATTATACTTTCCCGTAGGAACGCTGCGTTACTGCGTTACTAAAACCATGATTTTCCTGCGAGTGTCTCACGACAGTGACGTAAGCGAGTGCGACGTTCGTGACAACAGCTGTGTGCAGATCAACAATGGATCATATATCGAGTGCAGAGAGAGTATGAGCGTGCAGCGTTTAAAGCGTGGAAGCACTGACCTTACTTTGAGTTTGATTCCATAAAAAGTGACAAAAACATTAGTGTCCGCTGTGCGTGGGAAGAAAACTAAACAAGCACTGAGTAGCTACGACGTAATGGGAACCTCACAGAGAAACTCACGGATTCTTCAACTGACCGCTGCACACCTGCACCAGGGTAAACCTCCGCCTGCCCCACTCCTGCTTTACAGGTGAAAATAGAGCAACAGGACTGCTGAGTCTTTGACTTTATTTATTTTCGGCTGTGTTTTACTTGCATCTATTTGAAAGACTGAGTGTAAACACAAAAAATATTTTATTTTATGAGCTGGAATGTGCAGAAAATAGGTTTAAATGTTAAACTAATTTCTTCCAGTCAGAGAATGTTGCAGATAATTAAATTTTTGCTTGATGCATAAATTTAAAGATTATAAAGAACAACAAAATAAACTACCACAGCTATGCAGATGACACACAAATATATATCACAATGTCACCAGGAGACCGAGGCCCTGTACAGGCTCTTGGTAAATGCATTGAGGAAATCAATGACTGGTTGTGCCACAATTTTCTCCAGCTAAACAGAAACTAAACTGAGGTAATAGTCTTTGGCGCCAAAGAAAAACGATTACAGGTCACCAGAGAACTTCAATCTATACATCTAAAAACCACAAACCAGGCGAGAAATTTGGGTGTAGTGATGGATGCAGACCTAAACTTAGAAAAACACATTAAGACAATAACAAAGTCAGCTTACTATCACCTCAAGAATATTTCAAGGATAAAAGATCTGATGTCTCAACAGGACCTGGAAAAACTAGTCCATGCATTCATCTTTAGTAGGCTTGATTACTGTAACAGCATCTTTACAGGTCTACCTAAAAAATCAGTCAGACAACTACAGCTCATTCAGAACTCTGCTGCTCGAGTCCTCACTAAGACCAAAAAAGTGGACCACATCAGTCCAGCTCTGAGGTCTTTACACTGGCTGCCTGTCCGTCAGAGGATAGACTTTAAAGTTCTGATGCTGGCCTATAAAGCTCTGAATGGTTTAGGACCAAAATACATCAATGACCTCCTGACCCAGTATGAACCTTCCAGATCCCTCAGGTCATCTGGATCCGGTCTTTTATCAGTTCCCAGAGTCAGAACCAGACACGGAGAAGCTGCATTCAGCTTTTATGCTCCTTATATCTGGAACAAACTCCCAGAAAGCCTCAGATCAGCTGAAACACTCAGTTTATTTAAATCCAGGTTGAAGACTCACCTGTTCTCAGCTGCATTTGAATAAAGCACCAAAATCCACACTTTAAGCTTAAATTTCAAAACTTACATTTAACTACTGATTTTATCTACTGTTCTGATTTTATCTGTTTTGATTTTTTTTTTACATACTGGTTTGTTTGTTTGTTTGTTTGTTTGTTATTTAGTTAGTTAGTTAGTTTGCTTGTTTTAATCAATTTTAAATCATGCTTTTTATTTGTTTTTGTTTCTAATGTCTCTGTAAAGCACTTTGAATCACCTTGTTGTTGAATTGTGCTGTACAAATAAACTTGCCTTGCCTTGCCTTAAAAGATTAAAACTAATAAAACAAGTTTTAAAAAGAGACTTTTCCATCTGATTACATTTTGTATGATGGATTATGCAGAAAAAGTAGAATTGGGCTGAAAGATCTATTGCTTTATCACCTATTCAGGTTGCAAATCGTGTTTTTAAAAATAAGTAATCAGTAAAGTAATGGGATTACTTTTTGGGGGAAGTAATCAGTAATTAGTTAGTGATTACTTTTTTCAAGTAACTTGACCAACACTGGTCATAATTAGCTCTAATCAGCAGGTACACAACAAATTCAAAAGTGTTAAATGTTTTGGTGTTAATAGTCTTCTTGCAAAAGTAGAGTTAATTTTACTCTAAGCAGAGTCACATTCTTTTAATGTAACTCTGAGGTGTAAAATGATAGTAGTTAAAATCGAGTGTTAAAAATGAGTGTTTCTATGTCAAATCTGGAGGTGTTACAATGGAAACATTAACTCTTGACCTCTTAACTCTGAACTCCTACAGGGGCTATGACACCAACAGAGTACATTCACAGACTCCGCCCCCAGCACGGCTCCAATCGAAGCTGAAGTGAAGCCGTTTCAGAACATTTTGCTCTACATATTTGAGTTGTTTGCCATGCTTGGTAAGTCATTTTTTCAAAGATTGTTTCAATTATTATTAGCTTTTACTTCTGTGGCTCTTTGGAGTTGAGACGAAGCTGTGTGAAAGGCATTAGCCATGTTGCTCGCTGATAGCACAATATTCTGTTTTAGCTAGCTGAAAGGTATTGTTTGCGGCAAATACCACAGCCTTGAAAAAAGCTTGCATGTGAATTTTCAGTCAAACCTTTGGTCAAATACACCTAAAACAATGTCTAGAATGTGAAATGTTGGTATAATGGTGCTACTTGAAGCCTGAAAACGATCGCCCATAAAAAAAATTAAAAAAACCGAGCAAACAGCAGTAGCAGACGTCCTGACTGGATTCTACGTTAGCATAGATCCCTCCAGAGTTTTGTGCACACGGTTTAGGTAAAAATGAAAAAGGTTGAGGTTTTACATTTAGTTCAGTATTACCTGTTGCCTGCGTCCTTGTCTTTTGGGAAAATACTTTACACAAGTAATGGCTCAAAGAGGATTCCTTTTTTTTTTTTTACTGTGCTGCAATTGTTTACTGGATTATTTGTGCCGTTAATTAGTGTCAACTAATTTTTATTCAATCTCCGCACAGGATATGCTTGTGAAGATGGAATATGAGGGAGAGCAGAAGTGCGTTGAAGTTCCACAAAGGGATGAATGAAGGACATGCATATTGTATTGAAGAAATAAGTGATGAGATGCTGTTATTTGCATTTACCATGTCAGACCTTTTGATAAACACAATTCTAATGAAAGTGAGAACATGTATACTGTTACATCTTTCAGAAAATGTTTTGAAATTGTGGTGCACAGTTCAGAATAAATGTTTTTCAAAAACCATTGCGTCTTTTTAGTAAATGTTTATTTCCAAGAGAAATTTCTAGAAGTTCAGAACAGTAAAATTCCCGCTTTTTAGAATGAATTAGAAGATAACTCTTACGTAGTTAAACTAAAATACTCTTTGAGAGTTAATATATACACTCTTAACACCAAGTGTTAAATTATCAACTCCAGACAGATTTGGTGTTTAACACTAAATCAGAGTTAACGTACCAACTCTCCAAAAAGAGTTAAATTAACACTCTCTGGTGTGGACCCATATAGACACTTTAATAGTGTTGAAGTCAAATCTGACAGTGTTAATTTGGACATGCTGGATTTGCTGTGTATTTGTGTCTGTGTGATGCTAGCCAGCATTAGCTGATGTCGTGGATAACTCAAAAGAAAGAAAAAAGACATGTTGAGGCTCAAAAGGCAGATGTGGAGCTTGAGTCCAAAACAAACTGCTGACATCACTTTGGCTTTCTTTGACAAACACATCAGGTGAGGAGAATCTGGAAGTGAGCAGAAACCCGAACCTGATTGAATGGGATTCAGAGAGACGGGCAGATGGAACGAGACAGACGGACGTCGCTGGATAAAAACATCAGAAAATGAGTAAGCGTCAAACGGAGCGAGATGCACGGAGCGAACGGCCAACCTTTACAGGTATAATTAGAGTCCATTGATTGCAGAGCACTCGAGCGCTCTCCCAAATGGCTCAGGCCACAATCCATCTATTATTCTGATTCATATGCTGATATATTACAGAGAGAGCAACAGCAGCTTCCTCATATTTCCTGTTTGCGCTTGCCGTGCACCATAATTTACATCTTGATTCCTTGGTTGAGAGAAAGGACTCACACACACACACACACATATACGGTTACATAAAGGGGTCACATGGGGTACAAATGTTTCACGCAGCAGCTCTGCATTTTAACACGAGCACGCTCAGTTTGACTCGTCCAGTTGATGCGGTCTGATTATTGGTGATAAATACGGTAAAGATTGTTCCAATCCAGATCTTCTTTGTAATGCTGCAACTGCAGAGCAGTGTGTAATTAGCATATTTCAAGAGTGAAGCATGAAAAAAATCAAAGTGCCTATTTACTGAAATTACATGAGTGGGCTGAAGGAAAAGGCACGTGAGAGTTTGAGTCCAGGTGATAATTAATGTGACATATGGTGGCAGCTTGCAGCCCACTCTGTGTTTGAGATAATGGGCTTTTAGAGCAGAGAAATATTTTCATTTTGCACCATTTCTATCTTCAGGTCATCGCAGCAGGATGCTTCTGAGGACCGTCTGCTGATGTGGAAGATCGCACATTATTGGCTTTCTTTAACCCCGAGGACACGTTTTGCTAACGGCAGCTTTCCGTCTATCAGATCTAAACCACATGAGATCAGAATGTAAGTAAGTATGTATGTATTCACTCCCACACACATCTTCCAGCATTTACAGTATCTGTGGGAGTGAAGTCATAGTTAAACATGAAGCTCACAGTCAGTTTGCCGTCACTTTCAAAGTTCAGCTCGTCAGTCATACACAACGACAAGTTGTAATTGTAATATCATAAGTACACGAGACATCCACATGAAACTCTCCGTTTAAGCTCAGCCAGAAACAAAAGCCTGTATAAACGAAAGGGAACCCAGATGTTGAGAACAACGCAGCCTCAACCTCTGGAAGCAAAACTAAACACACTGAACATGGAACCCGAGACTGTCAAAATAAAACAGGAAACAGGCCTAAGACACAGAGGGTGAGAGAGACATGCAGGTGAACGTAAACACCAAAGACACGGCAGACTGACGAGGGCGACACATAAATTTATTTTTTTTATTTTTTTATTAGTCCTTTATTTATCCAGGTAAAAAATCTCATTGAGATTAAAAATCTCATTTCCAAGAGAGACCTGGCATAAACTCAGGGAATAAATCATAACGAAGGCAAACCACAAAACTCATATATCAGAATATAATACTAGACCAGTTCAGCATTCAGCCAATCACTGAGCTTGATAAACAGTTTCCAGGTGAGTTTATGGTGTCAGTCACTGCTTCCAGGTCTAACTGAATAAAAAATGCATTTTATTTTGGAGATGATGAAGAAGTGGGCGGGGCATGCTATGTGGGTCTGCAGGTGATTGTCCTCAAAGTATCAGGCAGAGTAACATCATCAAAAGCTTCAAATCGGGACTCAAGTAATTTTGGGTAATGGGCAACATCACGGTGGTGATGTCCATCTTTTATATACAGCCTGTGTAACAGACTCTATTTGAATCTCGTGTCAGTTCGTTCTGGACTTCTTTGACCAAACTGGTGACAAAAGGCTAAATCTTTTCTTTTCCACCAAATGTGAGAAAACTAGAAAACCAGAACACATTTTTACTACGTTTTAGCAACAACTGGATCCAGCTGATCCAGCTCAGCCGTGTTGTAGACTAATAATGGAGCAGCTGAGAGGCCAGAAAGTTCCAGTGGGACTCGGATGCCTCAAGCTAAGCCATTAATCTTCCATTTGTATTCATGTTAGTCTGAGCTAATCAATACAGGGTATCCCCTCCTGCTTCCACTACACAATGTGCACTTCTTGAGTGATTCCTCAGGGGACTGAGAGGCACTGCTGCTGCTGCGAGGACACTGAGAAAACTCCACCTCAGACAAAGTTAATCAACACAAGACATCTTCTTCTTCCTCCTTAACTGACTGCATACACTCGATGTTTTCAGCCTTCATCTTTGTCGACGTGAAGATGACGACCAGGCACAGAGTGTGGAGCTCAGAGTGTTTGCACGTCAAGTAATCCTCCCACAGTTCAGATAAGAGGGGAGAAGGTTCCAGAGGGTTTTCTGAAAGATTTACATGTGCAATACTAATCCACACTCCATTCATTTGTATTCATGCTGGTCCAAGCTAATCAACATGGGGTCCCTCTTTATCCTCTGCTGTTCTCACCCTAATTTGTTTTCTTCCCTTCATTCAGCAACCTCAGTAAGTCGATGGGAAGCAGTCTCTCTCTCTCACTTTCCCTTTGTTTCTCGCTCTCGCTCACCTTTTTGCTCTTAATTCCCTTCTTTATCTCCTCCCTCGCTTCACTAAAATGATATGTCATGGTTCAGACCGACAGAAAGATGGACAAATTAGATTAGAAGGAGAGGCTGGGAGGAGCCTGACAGGAGAGGCGTAAACCCAATCTGTGTGTGTGTGTGTGTGTGTGTGTGTGTGTGTGTGTGTGTGTGTGTGTGTGTGTGTGTGTGTGTGTGTGTGTGTGTGGTGTAAGCGGATTCGTCAGCCTTAACACAAAAGGCTGAGGTCCATTAATCTGCTCTGAGGCTGTGATGGGAGCTGTGCCGGCTCTGTGTTTACCTCTCATCTCACGCACACACAGTCACACAGTCGTAGCGTGTCTGCAGCATCGAAGTGCCCGAGTGCTGCAGGCGTGTCCGTCATTATTTAACGAGGAGGTCCACGACGATCAGAACCAACACGTTTTTCTGTCACACATTTTCTAACAGAACACAGCAGAAATTTAAATCTCTGCCTCAAATCTGCCACAGGACTAACAAAACCTCATCAGCAGGTTTCTGTGTTTTGGTGAGGATGTGGTTTATCCATCTTTTATCTACAGACTGTGGATTCATTTACAGCCTTTACATTTAAGTAGTTGTTGCAGGAGGGCCTTGTTTCAGGATTTTGTGTAGTTCAGCATTACATGTTACGCCTCAGGCACACAAGAGTAAAAATAAGGTAACCCTTGTGCAAATAGGACAAATTAGTGGTTACCCAGAGACTGGACTGAGTCTTATTCAGAGCAGAATGATAGTTTGGAGACCAAACTGGTTGCTCAGAGGTCAGCAACTTAACCTGGTGGTGGGCAACCAAACAAATACAGCTAACTGGCACTGCCTGACCCCTCACTCTGACAGGGTGGCAAAAGTTAGCAGGTCATTTATAAATGCAGACAGATTACCAACAATTAATCTGAATCAGCCTGTGCTCGTTGGCACTACTTACCTGCAGCATCCATCCATCCAACCATCCATCCATCCATCTATCCATCCATCCATCCAACCATCCATCCATCCATCCATCCAACATCCATCCATCCATCCATCCATCCATCAATCCAACATCCATCCATCCATCCATCCAACATCCATCCATCCATCCATCCATCCAACATCCAACCATCCATCCATCCAACATCCATCCATCCATCCATCCATCCAACCATCCATCCATCCATCCATCCATCCAACATCCATCCATCCATCCAACCATCCATCCATCCATCCATCCATCCATCCATCCAACATCCAACCATCCATCCATCCATCCATCCATCCATCCAACCGAGATGGCCCTGTGCTTTGTTCCTGCTGAAAGAGAGTTTTTCCTTCCCACTGTCGCCAAAGTCCTTGCTCAGAGGACATTGTCTGATTGTTGAAGTTTTCTCTGTATTGTCGAGTCTTTACCTGGAGACACCTGTTGTTGTGATCTGGTGCTATATAAATGGAATGAAATGAAAATGAACTGAACCTCTTAAATCCTCTTCTTCATGCACGCCTGGACGTTAAACTGTATTGTTGAGAACAGACCATTTTACTGAAACTCTATTGAAAATTCAGACTATTTTCAAGTCTCAGTGGAGCCTCTGAGTTTGATCGATCTTTGGGAGGTGAGGGAGAGAGGAGGGTTAACGAGATCAGACTAAACGAGCAGGTTAACATCAGCAACCTGGGTTAGTATCATGATGTCAGCGACTTTATCTTACCAAGAAATGTCAAAGAAAACATAAGCAGACATGCACAGTGCTGGTCATGAACAAACGTCTGTATTCATTCATGAATTACAGCACACTGTGAACCATAACCTGTAGATCAGCCGATGTGTATTAGGTCACTCAGGTGTGGAGGTTCATGTGCAAAACAAGGATCCACTCATGACAACAGGACTCTTTAAACACCTGCAGTGGTGGTTAAAATAAGACTTAAGGAGTTTTGGTCACCTGAGACGAGCTGAATGTTTCTTGAAGGATTGACACGAGTCTGTGCGGCCTCGCTGTTTCCCAGGACAGCACTAAAGGAGTTAAGAAAAAAAACCCCGCGAGTGCACCCCCGCTCTTGTCCCCACTCTAGTTCCCATGCATTCCTTGTGGCCTCAGAAACCCAATCCGGGCCTTTTGGTGTGTCCACAGATTCACGGTGTGGCCTTTCCTCAGTGCCAGCTGCCTTCCTCTCCTTCAGCCAAGTGGAATGTTAAGCCCCACTTGTGGCTCGCTCTGTCCCCCGTCATGCAAGGCAAACAAAAGGCAAAGTGGCTTTTCATTGCATTAGCTTTTCCAAAAGCCCCAAATCCTCCCTGCTTACCCGTTCTTCCTCTGCTCACACAAAGACGTGTGCACCGGAGTGCGAGCCTGCACACGACACATGCACAGATGTTGGACGGCAGCTGTTTACAGGTGTGCACACGCATAAAGGCGTGGGTCAGGGGTCACCGGGTGCCTACCTGACTGATCTATTATTAGATTTGTTTCTCACATCAAATATTCATTCCTCCCTGAGCTTTGGCAGCAAAACTCTTAATCAAAACGAGGCCTGACCACTGACAGCTTTTATTTAGCTCTTTACAAATCGGCCTGCAAAACTGAACACCGGCTGCTCCTGCGTGGGGGGAAAATCAATGCCAGTGAAGGTCACATTTAGAAAAAGATACAGAGTTCTTTTGAGTAAGAAATAAAAACAATACAATTGCATTTGTCATTACACAAAGCAGGACACCATGAAGACATAATTCAAAACAGTAAAGCACAGTGAACATCTGTTTCTTTAAAGCTGAATTTTTATCGTTTTTTAAGCAAAGAAGTCCAATTTGTAGCTCTGACGTCCTCAGACGAGTCAGTCCGAAGTCATCAGGAGGCTAAAACATGTATGAACTGTACTACATGATGTCACTTCAGCTTTTCTATATGTTTAAAAAGCCTTTCATGAAGTCAGAGTGAAATTCCACATCTGTGGGAAAGCGATGGGTGGATGTAAACGAACTCCCACTGAGGACGCTGAGGTTAAACTTCCATTGCCACCTGTTTCCTGTCAATGAGCACAAATGAGTGATGGCTGTACAGCAGTAGGAGTATACTTTGTGTCAGAAGTGCGTATTTCATGTAGAGGAAGTGAGGCATCACCATAGCAACTGAGAAAACAAAGCCTTAACAGACTAAGCTCCTGTTGTATTTTCATATTATGATCTTTATCTAAATCTGACCCGGTTTTAATATCTCAACTGAACCAAATTAAATAATTAAAGTGTGTGACGTGTGTGACGTGTGTCTGTGGTGTGATCATTAGATTATAATATGACCTTGTTGTTGTAATTTGGCGCTTTAAAAATAAAACTGGACTCGTGATTTGTGTCCAGCAACACTGATCAACAAATGAAAGGTGGTCCTGAGCCTGCGCTGAGACCGCGGCGTGTGAATTAGTTTGATGGTTGGTTTCGATGAGCGCAAAGTCACAGACTACTCCATTTTTACTGATTAGTTCAGAGGGACCATCTTTGTCACGGCTGGATCAACAAATCTGAAATCATCAGACTTATACCGACAACTTTCTTTATATGGAACCAAAATATGAAGATAGAGCTTTCTAAATGACAAATGTACTCCACTTCAGATGAGACGTTTTCTATCCATGAGACTGAGAAGGTGTGAGGCACACTGAGGCCGGGCTGTGCTGCAGCTCAGGTTTACACTGCGAGAAAGCTTTTAAACATTGAGGCAGATTAAAGGATGGTCAGTGGTCAGCTGCTGCTTAATAACACAGTGTTTTTCTTGGCTGTGTTCCTGAATGCTGAATATTAGCGTGACCTAATTACTACACAGAACCGGTTTGTGCACAGTAATCTGCAGAAATCTCTAATAAGTGGCCATAAGTGGCTCGAGCCTAATTATCTCTACAGTTCCTCACAGAATGACTCGACACAGAGCGCGAGCGGATGTGTTGTTGTGTTAAAGCGTTAATGTGGGCCATCATTGTGACTCTTTGTTGTGCACGCTGTTTTTCTCACACAGCGTTCTCTAATTAATGACCAGCAGTGTTTTAATACTGGACACAGGTGGATTTTTGATCATCACACTGTTGTCTGCAACCACCAACGGAGCAATCTGAAAAGTATCTGCAAACACATCTCTTTGCTCCTGTTTCACTGTTTGAATAATTGTTCATCTTTTCCTACTTTATATTATACGAGGGAGTATTTAGTTCAAAACAATATTTTTCTAGCATTTCATCTGAAAGTAAGACAAAAGCTTGTAGCCTCGGGGAACCATAGTGTAAAATGTACAATAGCAACTAAGCATCATATATGAAGCTATGCGTGATTTTCCTGTTAGCTGCTACGGTCAAAGGCAGCGGTTCCCAACCCCCGGGCCACGGACCGGAACCATCCGTGAGCCGTTTGGTACCGGGCGCGAGAGTTGAGGCTCGGGTGTGAAATTTATGGTTTTCAGGGTTTTTATCGTTAACTCAGTTTCCCTGGGTCTTTTCCCGTGTTGTAGTTGTGTGTCTTATTTTGAAAGAGATGTTTACACGTTACCATAGCGACCAGAGAGCATTAAGGGGCAGAGAGGCAGACGTTACTCTCAGTGTTGCTGGTGCATTTCAGGAGGACGCTGCTAATAAAGTTACAGAATTACACAGTTTTTGTCTCGGTCGTATCTTTTTTTTTTTCTTGTATTTATCCGCGACACCTTAAAGGCCGGTCTGTGAAAATATTGTCTGACATCAAACTGTGGCACAAAAAAGGATAGGGACCGCTGGTCTAAGGAGCTTGGAAAGAAAATGACTTGAAGAAGTCCAATCGTTTCTTTCGTACTCCTTAGACTACCATGACCTGGATGACTGAGAATCTCCTTTTAACCCAGGAAGCTGTGAACTGGAGCCGCCTCAGACTGACTGCTGTTCCAGCACAGACTCAAAGTCTGGAGAGCAGAACAACGACATGAACTTGCAATCAAAGTGAGCTATGGCTGAGGTAATGTAGGTGAAGGCCCAGTTTGAACAGCCCAACATAACGCAGCATGTAGCACTGAGTTATGCAAAGTTATAGTCGATGCTTCTTCTGGAGGCTCCACCCAGGCTGGAGGAGGCGGTGCCGGGTCTGAGGGTTTCTGAGGTTCGGACAGTGGAGGCGCTGCAGGAACTGATTCACACTGAGAACAAAGAATTTAAACATACCTCCAGTCTGTGCTATAGGGCTTTGGAGTTGACGTCACGCTACAATGCATTGTGGGAGCGAGGCACCATTTTAGCAGGCCACGAATCAAAACAAACACACTGTGTTGGAAGGAAGATTGCTACTAATCATGCTTAAAAGCAGCTCAAAAGAAAACGGACGTTATAGAGACAGATTGCGTCCGAATGCAAAGAGACGGTACTTGCAAAAATTAGCGTGCGTTGGAAATGTGGACCCGTATGAAATACGGCCGTGGAGTTGATACCCCGAAGACCTACCGCTATTGACTTAGCCTGATATATTCTCGTACCTTGTCTCTGGAGTCAGCGTGTACAAGCCGAACCAATTTTGCAGTTATAAATGTCTGGAGGCTCACATCCAGTTCACCAAGGATTGGGTACAAGATTTGGCTATTTTTAGACTCCACGTTGTGAATTCGCCTTCATTCAAACAAAGGTAAGTCAGTTTGAGTACTGCTGTAAAACGTGTTTGATTTCCCTTCGAACATTCAGATTAGTGCAAGCATTTTTTTCAAGTTTTCAAGTAACAGGTAAAGTAAGGGATTACTATTGCAAAAAAGGTAATTAGATTACTGTTACTTTCCCGTAAGCATGCTGCGTTACGGCCTTACTAAAGCCGTGATTTTTTTGTGAGAGTGTCTCATGACAATGACGTAAGCGAGTGCGACATTTGTGGCAACAGTTGTGTGCAGATCAACAATAGATAATATATCGAGTGCGGCAGAGAGTATGAGCGTGCAGCGTTTAAAGCGTAAGTACTGACCTTACTTTGAGTTTGATTCCGTAAAAAGTGACAAAAAAAGATCTATTGCTTTATTACCTATTCAGGTTGTAAATCATGTTTTTAACTAAGGCTGCGTTCACACTGCAGGTCTTAATGCTCAATTCCGATTTTTTGATCAAATCCGATTTTTTTGTCTGCTCGTTCACACTACAAATAAAATGCGACAGCAAACGCGCTCTAGTGTGAACGCTCAAAGCGGCCGCATGCGCAAAAGAAGACGTCACACACGACGCGCTCTGTTTAGACCCAGACCAAACAATGTTTGACTGATGGCCTTAATATAAAGACTTCGGACTTTACGATTCCCAGTTTTTGCTTTAAGTTATTTTGTTATTGACATAATAATGATAATGTAATAATAATGTAAATAACCTAATAATGATCCTTATTGCTGTTTTAGAGGAGCGGTGCTGCAAAGGATAGCTGCAGATTTCTGTCAGAATCTGTAGATTATACAGAACAAAGAAAATGTTCACGTTTCTCCAACGTTGTCTTCCCAACAGTTTCACGGACATCTACACTGGATGTCCAGGAAGCGTTCGCGGTGTCTTCTCCAGCGCTGATAATTGGCGTCTGTCTTGTGTCAGTGACGTAAAAGACGGATTTAATGCGACGTGACCATCAAACAGCAGTTGCTTTCTAAAACATCGGATATGTATCGGATTCAGGACCACATACGAAAGTGACCCAGGTCGGATTTGAAAATATCGGATTTGCGCCGTTCACACTGTCATAGCATGATCGGATATGGGTCGCATAGGGTCAAAAAAATTGGATTTGATGCGCTTTCGCCTGCAGTGTGAACGTAGCCTATGTAACTAATTACTTTTGAAAATAAGTAATCAGTAAAGTAATAGGATTACTTTTGGGGGGAAGTAATCAGTAATTAGTTACTGATTACTTTTTCCAAGTAACTTGACCAACACTGGTGAGAACATGTGGAGGCTCTGTTAGATGGATAACATCGTGAGTTCAGTGATGTGACATTGTCCTGAAGGATTTAGTTTTTCTCCATGGTTAAAGAAATTGCACTAATTCATATTTATTATAAATAATCCTAATTACACAGCTTGCTTCCCTGTTTGTGTCCTGTGTCACTAAAAATACATTCGATTTTAGTTTTATACATTGATTAATGACCTGCAGAATCTCCTTATCATATTAAATGATTCATAATTGTCACTTAAAGTCGAACTTTATGCTTTCTCCATCTTGAAGTGATTATATCCTTGCATGACATACTTTAGGTTCATTTTTTGCTGGCAGATTTAAAAAACAAACAGGCAGATTTAGGATATAACATGCAGCGTTGTATAGATGGATACATAAAAAGATTTTAAAAAATTACATGTATGTGCTAACTTTGTAAACACGTTCATTGCTATATTTGTGATAAATGGATTTGAAAGTAGATTAAACACATTTGTATCAGTCTTGGCTCATTAAAGTTCTTGTCTTTAAATGAACTTTGTGTGTGTTTCAGGTCCTGCACTCTCAAAGACTGAATGAACCAGCATTGCAGCCATGGGTCACTGTGAGCATCACAGGGAAGGTTGAAGCCGCCCACTGCAGCTGTATGGCCGGAGTCGTGGAGACCTGCAGCCATGGCGCTGCTCTTCTGTTTAATGTAGAAGCAACAGTGCGGATCCGTGGCACAAGGACTGTTACAGATGAACCTGCATACTGGGTTTTGCTGGGTAATATGACCAAGATACAGCCAGAGGTTGGCCATAAGAAAATAAAACTAATAGGCTATAAAGAGTGATATGAACTTATTTAGATCTCACCTTAATGAAAATGTCTGGAGCACCAACAGATATCTGTGGCTGGTAGAGATATCAGCTCATCTCACAGCTGCTATCCAGGCTAGACGCCTTCTCTTGGTAACATCCGATACACGAGCTCCCTCACGTTGCTTCCAGGTGGGGAAAGAATAAAAAGAGAGCCCATTTTCCAGCTTATTTCCATCCCGATCCTGCGATCTAATGTTACAACCGACAACACAGCAAGTGCGAGCCATTGCTGATGCTTTCGCTCCTTTAGCCCTTTGTTTGGCCTGCGAAAATGGCGCCTCAGCGGCCATGCTCCAAAGCCCTATTAAAGACATCAGCCCAACCCATCAGATCCATGTAAGCCCTCCTGTCTGGCAGGTTGGCTCGGACCCTTTGGCAGACCCACGTGCCTTATGTTTGACATCCCTGCTCTATGGGCTGGCTGGGTCCCTGCAGCTTGGTGCTGGTTTAGTTTCACCACATTTCCTTAAACAGAACATTTGTTCCTGCTGGTCTAAGTTTGTTGGTGCTGTTACCACAAATGGAAAGTTCAGGACGATGTCAACTCATTTTCACATCACAGCTATGATGATCCCATCATTTTCTTGAATTTATTGGTTTCCATAAAGCTGCAGTGAAAATCTGTCACATACTCAGCCTTCCTGGTTGAACCGATCAGCACCATGAAAGGGGAAATGTCAGATACTGTATGTATACCTTTGAGATGGAGGGATGTGCTGCAGGGGCAAACTCAGGCCACTGTCATGATGCAGATGCATGCTGCCACATATTTCTTTGGCATATTTCAAGTATTTCTCAGTGGAAATGAGCGACCTGAGATCGTTCCAAAAAGGATTCAGCACCGCGGCCGGCCTGCCACAGTGACAGCGGGATGGACATTTGTATTCACAGCGCTGGCCGGCCATCGGCGTGTAGCGATCGACTCCAGGATTTGTCAGATCGGGAAACATTTTGCCACTGATGAAAAATCTTGTTTGGGTGATGTTTGGGCTCTGCAGCCTGATCGTCCCGCTGTGGCGAGGGAGGGCGAAGAAACAGGCATTTATTCTCAGATTGTAGATCACATTTAGATAGGAGATGTTATCAGTCTTGCACTTTACCCACAGGAGTATCCGTCCTGCCCGTGTATTAAATCTTTTCAGTTAAAGTCCTGGCACTAAAGATGGCCTTCTGGAAGCATTACTGATTACTGATGGGCTATCTGAGCACACCAAAAGGGATTCTTAGTTTAGGATGATGTGCAAACAAATGTGTTTTTATTGTTTAACCTCAGAAACGAGGGGAAGAACTCACTCTTTAGTAGAGCTGCTCCTCTTCTACATCAAAAAGAAGCAGCTGAGGTGGTTCAGCATCTTGTTAGGTAAAGTGAAATGGGCAAAGTGTGCTTAGAGGAGGTCCCAGGGCAGATCCGGGACCTGCTGGAGATGCTCTGTCTCTGTGCCGTCTCGGGAACATCTCAGCGTTTTCCTAGCAGAGCGGGAGGACGTGGCTGGGGTGGTCTGGGTGTTTCTCTCGGGACCTGGATCAGGATGAGCAGCAGATGATGAATGTTTAAATAAGCTGTAGAATCCTTAGTCGGGATCAGAAACATTCAGACACTTGCTTTAAAGCTCTCGCTGAAATGATGATTATACCCATGGAAACCAAGGGAGGGTTCAGGCTGCTGGGACAATGGGAAATGAAAAAAGAGACACCTCTGCAATCTTCCTTCATGCACTCGAGTGCTTCTCAAGCTTGTTCCAACTCTTCAGGAGATGCAACGGTCTCACATTTTTCAAGGTTTGGCTCGTCGCTGATGAAGACTAAGATGAAGTTAAAAATTGCATTCATTACGATGTCCAGGATCACAGCTTCAGGTTGTTATCATTGCAAAGAGAGTTTCTTCACTTTCAGCTGTAACTGCAGGAAAATGTTTGCTGAGTCCGGAGAAGAGTTCAAACTGAAACAGCTACAAGTGTTCTGTATGAATCCGTCAATCCACAACAATGAACCCTGTTCAGGGTTGCTTTGCTTTTAGCCGCACACTAACCATGTTTCCCAGAGTGCACTGTGACTTTCCATGTTCCCCTGAGGGGCTCGCAGAGTTAATCCAGCCACCCTGGATGAGTCGCAGGTGACCCAGTGGATGTTCGAAGGTTAATCAGTCTTCATAAGCACAACATGCTCGATTATATGGAGGGAAAAATAAATACATTTATAGATTGTTATCAAAGTTCACATTGTAGTGAGGAATTTAAGGGGCTGTGTGCACTTTATTACAGGAACCTCTGTGTAACCATCACTGTGGGGTAATAATGGCCTGCTTTTATCAAGATCACAAGTGCTGATGTAAGATCATTAAGAGAGGGCCTGTGGCCATCTCCTTTCATAATCAGCTGAAGACTCAAACTGGTCCCAGAGCTGCTCTCTGAGAGACGACCGAACCATCATCGTGGTCAGAGTGGGCCAAAGGAAGGGCCTGAGGAGCAGTCATACCCTGCTGCTGTGTGGACGTGCTGTATGCCTGTGAGGTGTGAATGTACACTGCCCTTAAAGTCCCTGTTACAGCTTAAAGACCTCGCAGCATCACGCTGTCTCTGCAGAGCTCCTCGCTCTCGGTGGTTCCTGGAGTTTCCAAAAGTAGAACAAGAAGCCCTCAGCCATCAGACTGCTGTTGTGGTTTGGCACGATGCAAATAAATCTGAATCGAATTATACAAAAGAGGAGAAAACACGATTATGAACAAATTATTTCTGCATGAATTCTGTGTCTTATACTAAATTCACACATTTAGCTTTTTCTTCGATGCAGTAGAAATGCATCTGTGCTGATCAACACTGACTCCGAGTTTTATGGTTCTGTGTGTGTTGGTGTGCTGCTGCATCAGTGATGGGCCCAAACCACGGCGCACAGCGTGACATGTCCTCGTGCTCCGTTAGGGATGACCTAAATGTTGATTAGGATGCCAAATTTAAACCCTGCTGTGCACTGAGCGACATGCGATCTGAGTCAAATGTGTCAGTGACACAAGAGCTAAGACGGTAACATTCACAGTTTTTATTTGGTGTTTTTACCAACACGAGGCTGAATGTGCGGCCTGAGTTCCTGATGCAGTATTTAAAGGTCCCAGCTGTAAATCTTTGTAAACTAAAGATATCGACTTCATGCCCAAAACCTCTGTGGAGGTATCAGCAGAACTTATAACGGAGCTCTGCTGCACTTTTGTGTAATCCCACCTTTCCCGTCTGTCTCCCACGTATAACAACCATCCACTTTCTGAGATGTCAGGTTCCAGTTACCCTGTTTCCAGACAGACGATGATGACAGCAGCAGAGTTTACATGCACTCATTCATGTGACTGAAAGACAAGCCTAGACTCTGCTCCAGGCGACGAAGCCCAAGAAGGCCCCTTTGTGGTCTGCACAATGTCGCCTGTAAAGAAAACATGACAAACATGCATAAAAACCAGAAAAGAGGCAAAAGAAGAAGAAGAAGGCCGCCACACTGATGCATCGAGGAGATGACTGATGCGCTGTAACAAAGCTGAAGGCTTGTTTTCCTTTTTTAACCACACAGTTGTATTTACATAGCACCAAATACAGACCAACAACAACAGAGAAAAGCTGTTTAGTCAGGAGGTAAATTATCTCTGCGCTCTCTTCTTAAACTCGTTTCATGATTTCTGGTCTCGATTCGTCTTGGCGAGCTACTCGATCAGATTTTCCACATGCGGTCTGTCAGCGGCACGTACGCGGATAACTCGATGAATCCAAACTATCGTGAACCTGCGAAGAAATCAGACCACAACAAACGAGATAAAAACATCAGACGGCTCTCGCAGGGAGATCGAGTTTCTAGAGCGGTGAACCCGAGAGCACAAAGTAGCTCGGGGAAATGGAGAAGGGAGGAGAAAAAAGGGAAAAGAAAGAAATACATCAAAGAGGGGGTAATGAAGCTTGTCCAATCCTGAAGAGTCACATAAGAAAACAGAGATACGGTGATTGTGGCGCGGCTGCTGAGAGAGATGAGAGGGATGGCGATGAATTATGATGAAGTTGCGGGTGATGAAGAGGGGGAGAAAAAGGAGAAAGAGATGAGGCAGGTGGCAGGTGGATGGTGTTACTTTGCTATTGTTAAAATCTCTCCCTCTCCATTTTCCGTCCCTGTGTGTCCTGTGAAGCGAAACCTGGCCCTAAATGGGAACAGAGGTAGCAGTGATCACGCCGGTCTTCTCCGGCGAGGCCCCTTCCTCAGCTCATTAGGCTCACAGAGGAGCTCTACTTACCTACCTGGGATATAGCAGGATTTAGAGAAAGAGAGGGATGAAAAGGTGGAGGGGAAAAATGAGATAAAACAGAGTCGGCGGATGAGCGAGATTACAGCCAGAGAAGACTGCGGCGGCTCCAGGAATCCTCCGCCTTTAAGGAAAAGCAGAGAGCTAATCGATGCCAGCGGTGTACACCTGAACCAGGACACGGCAGCAAACGCTGAACATTATGTCCCTGTTCACTCTGAGCTCAGCACAAAGGAAATGTCCTTCTTTGTGTGCGTGATGACCTGCACTGTCCCAGAGGGAGGTCTGAGGTGTCGGCTCAGCTTCACAAAGTCAGTCTCAAAACTTTCAAGCTGGAAAATACTGGAAGCAACCAGGTAGTGCAAACCCACGCATCTACTCAGGGCCAGAGGGAGGACATGTCCTGGTCATGATCATCCATGTTCACATCAACACCTGTGTATCCACAGTAACCTCATGCACGTCTTTGGACTGTGGGAGGAGACTCGACACAGAAAGGCCCACCGTGGACCTTCTGGCTGTGCTTTGGCTACAACTCTGGAATCACAGTCTCACATTTCGTGGAGAAACGAATCGATTTAGCTGCTAACGCTCGAGAGTTAGCTGATTGTGGACTCAGAGCTGTTATTTCACTGGACTGCTTCTGTTGAGTAAAGCTACTTGTTTAAAATCAGTCATACACACTTAAAAATATCTGATCTGAAGAGTGTGACCGGAACAGACGATGATATTGTTACAGCCGCAGAACTTGAAGCTCATATTGTGATTATCATATAGACGCACAACGCTGCAGGAAATGCTTGTGCAGGATCAAATTGCTTTTTAATAGGTCTAACCAGAAAGACAATAACATAAACAGAAATCTAACAGAATAAATGAACAACAAAGCAGGAAAAAGTGGTCAAGAGGAAACAAAAACGGAGAGAACGAGAGCGCCGAGCTTTGGAGTAAGACGGCGGGATGGTGAGAGGGAGAGATTACTCCTCTGTAATGCTGTGCTCAATGAGGGAGAACCAAAGGAGAATAAATTCAAGTCCTGGCGATGAGGGCTTTACGCGCTGCAACATTCTCCAAATCACTTCACATCACTCAGAGCTGCACTTAGACATAAACCCCAATCTCAACAGGACAGCTTCTTTTTCCTCGCACACGTCACGTATCGCCTCCTTCTCCTCCAAACAATCATGGCGTAAACCTGCAGACGGGAAATAGAGATTGACAGACCGCGCATGCAGCTCGTGATTAACTTGTTTAATGTTTAATGTCAGTGTAGGAAATGTCGCTCTTTCACGCACAGGTGTGAACGCTGCTCCTTCCAGAGTTTTATGAGCACACACGATGTCATCATCCTCGTGTCATCTCAGCCAATCAGAGGATTTTTGTTTCTGTACGATAAGTGCAGTGTCTTCAATGGAGCCACGCGACATTTCACCTTCATGCTGTCACAAAGTACACAAAGGGGTGGGGGGAAAGAGTTTGATCACCCATGATTTCATGAGTACAGTATTGTAGGATATGTCATAGAAAAGTGCTTTCTTGATACCACGTTTCATTTTTGGAATCTAATCACTCAAATTTAAAACATTTTCTACCCGCCTGTACACAAAATGTGTGGGAGTACATTTTTACTTTGGACACAAAAGAACAGAAACACTGAGGTGAAAACGAGCACGATCAACTTTTTTGTACATGTTTATACGTACACACATCTGTATCTGCACTCTGCCACCTCTGAGCAGCAGACTGTTCCTCGCTTTAAATACTGTTTATGCTGTTTTCAATTCTACAAGGTCAGAAAAAAAGGTCTGCTGGGAGCGTTTGTCAGATTTCTTTGAGGGTTTGATGTAGGTGGTGTTAGCACTACCAGCTTGCTGCTTCCACATCAGATGACGTCCTCTCTCTCACGACGAGGACCTGCAGGGAGAAACGTGGAGTTTCTCTGATAAGCGTGACCCTGCAGAATCAGCTTTGGTGCACAGCTTCGCATGGAGGCCCAACTGCAAACGTTTTGGATGGAAATACTTTCAAACCTTCTGACTTACACTTAACTCTTAGCTTCTTGGCCTCCTCGTGAGCCTCCCCAATAATCTATTTAAAAATGTGGAAGTGGATGAATATTTATCTGAATGACACAGTGATATCGACTCATTTTTGAAGAGCATCTCCAGCCTGATGTCCATCCAAATGCAGCTCAAATTTTCACCAAATTTCAGTAAAATCTGCACAGGAATGATAATTAATGCCCACTTCCACCCACCGCTGCTGTGTGAGTAGGAGTCGGTTTGAATAGCTCCGTTCGGTGTCAGTAAACCGCTGCAGAGGCAGAAGATTTAAGAGAAAGAGCCTCAAACCGGAAGAAAAAGTTGAAACATGATGGACATATGGTGTTTGTGCTTCGTGTAATAACGTCTCAGTTTCTTTTCTCTGCATCTTGCTGTAGATTGAAAAATGGAGCTGATTCACTGAGCTGAATATCCCCAGGTTACCCAAACAGACTGCAAAGCTGAGAGCTGGTAAGTGATGAGGCTGAGCACAGATGCTGCTGGATCACGAGTGACAGACGTGGAACACGTCATCATCGTGGTTCATGTAAGAAATCGAGCCGATGCAACTTCACTTAAAAACCTTCAACAATCGGGAATTCTTGTTTTAAACATTTGGTTTTAAAAACTGACATTTTAGTTTCCGTGCTTTGAACGAGAGGCAGCTGATGGCTGATGCAGTTCCTCTAACGTCCAGCAGAGGCTCCGACGGTGAGTCGGTCCCCACAGGCGCCCATGTTGGAAACCATGTTGGAGTCCCTCGGGGGAAGAATTCACCTTTTTGCATTATTAGAGGCGTGGCCTCTATGACTGACAGGTAGATGGCGACACAGGCAGCTGTAGCTGCTAGCTGTCTGCTAGCTTCACCTGAGCTTGATCTCTGGACCGTGTTTGTGATGTTGGTGACCAATAACATGGCTGCTGTGAGGTTGTTGTACCAACAGAGCGTCCAACAATATTGGAGTCGCGTTTTTTGGACTTTACTGAGCACTGATTAGCAGGTTTGTGCAATGGTCCCATACAGTCTGTGGACGCATGTGTTCGACGCTCGCCACTCTCTCATACAAATACATTCTGTCTCTGAAGAAGCAAACAGCAGTGTGCATAATGTTGAATCTGATGCTCCAAAACAACAACAAGCTGGGGACATTTCTCTGTGTAGAAATGATTTTAGAGGCATCTCCAAAAGAAGACAGGGTCTCTTATTGCTTCATTCTTCTTGCTGGATTGAGTTGGTGAGTAATGAGGAGTGAGGAGAAGGAGCGGCTGAATTGTTACAGTCCTCTGGCCTGCAGCAATAAATCAGATGGAAGTCGTTGCTGACTGCCGTTTTTATTTAAAGCTGCACTGCAAACAGATCCCCCTGCATTTCAGACCAATTAGCTGCTCAACCTCCGCTGTAATGTTTCACTGCACCGAGTTACTGAAGGAACCCGAGGAATCACTGGGAGAAGCGGTGCAGAAAGCGTAACTGGAGGCTGAACGTGCTGAGCAATAACGAGTTATGTTAATGGTGTCAGAAGAAAGTAAAGATGCAGGTAATGAACGGCAGGAAAGGTTTTTCTGAAACTGGTCCAGTGTCGGCGCTGCCATGGCCGTCCCATTCTCACCATTGTTTCTCCTTCTTTCGAAGCTGTCAGCATCTTTTATCTAAGATAAGAAGCCTTTGAAAGGCTAACTTCATCAAATCCACGGGTAGACAAACGCATGCCCCTCACAGCTCAGACCTCCGTACTGACAGTTTCACTGAAGAGCACAGGAATACAGGCCCAATGAAACCATTTAGATTCAAACACAGCTTCCAGGTAAATGTAATATCTGGTGCCGTTCACTGAGCTTTGGAGGACTCTGACAGGTCGAAGGTAAAGCCAGGATCTAATAACAAGGAGAGTTATTTAATGTCAGGACTGGAACAAAGACACAGAGCTGCACCTCAGACTGCTGTCCACTGTGAAAGCTTGTTCTATCAAGCTCCCCGAAGGTGAGAAAACCCTTTGCTGTGATGTGTCTGCAGAGGCACTGATTGGTTTATCAGCTGCTCAGACTCCTTGAACAGCACGCACAGCTGGACGCTTCTAGAAATGGGTCCTTTCAGTTATTAAACATTCCTAAATCACTTCACTGTTAATGAATCAAAGTTTTAACCATTTCAGTGCCCTGAGGACCAGCAGGTCATTTTACTGTCCCGGGGGGGTGGAGAATAATATACACCCCTCCTGCAGGTATGTCTGCTAGAAAGTGTGAGTTTCCCACAAATCGGGAAAATTAAAGCTGCTTTTACACACAGGACGATTCAGCGGTCGCTCGTTGCTTTGAAGCTGACGCTTGGCGGCATCTAGAGAGTCCAGCCTTTGGTTGCCTAGGTAACCCTCTGGTATATCTGTGAAGGTTCTCAGTCATGCAGGTCATCGTAGTCAAAGGAGCTTGCAAAGAAAAGCGTCTGGACTTCTTTAAGTTACTTGAAGACGTTTCACCTCTCATCCGAGAAGCTTCTTCAGTTCTAAGGTCAAATGGTGGAGAGTCCCAGATATAAGCCTAGTGGGAGTTTCCCCCCACAGAGGGACAAAAGGACCCCCTGATGATCCTCTAATCGCCTGAGCCAAGGTGTGAAACTGGGTGTGGGTCCCAATCAGCCAGAGTTTCGGGTGAGCTCATTGTGAAACCTGGCTCCACCTTATCATGCGAATTCCTGTTGTTTCCTTGGTTTCTATGTTTGAGTTCTTGTATCGTTCATCACGTGTTAGGTCTGTTAAGCTTGTTGTCATGTCTAGTTTCAGTGTTTCCTGTTTTATTTTGAAGGAGTCGTGTGTTCTTTGTTCATTGTATTTAGTTTCACTTCCCCTGTCCTGTCATGGTCACGGCTCATGTCAGTCAGCTGTTCCTCCATGTGTCCCCACTTCCCCTAATCACCTCCTGTGTATTTAAGTCCTCTGTTTTCAGAGTATCATTGTCAGATCGTCTGCTTTGTTTGCAAGCCAAGAAGTTGTGTCAAGTTTCCTCATGTTCCTGTTGTAGGTTTTTAGTTAATTTAGCTCACCCAGTTTAGTTTATTGTTAGCTTTGCCGTTTGTTTACAGTTATTTTGCCAGTCTCAATAAACGGCTCGTTTTCTGTTATTCAAGTCATGTTTCACATTTTGTTTTTGTCTGCATTTGGGTCCACCCTTCACTCTACACACAGTCAGCCCTGCTGATTGTGACAGTCATCTTCACAGCTGCTGTGTTAACAAGAAAAACAGCCTGCATGGTCTCAATGTTGGGTTATGCTTTATTCACACATGTGCTCCTACATGCATCTCATGCTGTGGAGTCTGAATCGTCGCCTCCACGTTGGGTTTGGAGCTCCAGTTTTGCTGAGTGAAATTTCAGGGTTTTATTTGGATGCTACTGAGCCCTGATTAGCATGTTTCTGTGTCTCCTATCATTGATACCCAAGCTAGCTAACATGATTTGCTAACTAATAGCTCAGAAAACAGACAGAGAGCTAAAACAGGCAGGTGGAAAACAAAATCCAGTAAAGCGACATTAAAGCAGATTTAGTCTCCTCTCTGTTACATTAGAATCTAAAAAATCCCTTTCTCCCTGATTTTGTTCCACCACTTTGTAGCACTGCCATTATGCTTCCATTTGTTCTCAGGCTCACAGAGGCACCTGTGGCCAGCTGTGGCTAGCTGTGTCTGTCTGTCTGCGAGGCTCGGGAACACGAACCTGGACCCATTTCTGACTGCTGAATCCCCAAACGTTCCCAGAGGAGTAGAATCCATGGTGGGAAAAGAACAAAAAGGAGGCTGATTAGAAGAGCAGCCACTGATTGATTAGATGCCACAAAGGAAAGTGAGAAAGAAAGAGAGAGATTAGTTTGAGTTCTCATTGAGAAATAATGAAAGGACAGAGGGGAGGGGGAGGGAGGGGGAGAGCTTGTGGTAATGAAGGGTTTCAGGTCAAAGAGAGAAAAAAGGAACCCGAAGAATCTAAGGCGATAAAGGGAAACACCGCAGTGATGAAAGTTTCCAGGTTATGTGAGTGCTCGTTTGGTCCGAGGTCACTCTGTCCACAGTTCCCACTTTACAGAGACGTGAGAGCAAAGACTCAGCGACACATGGTGATACAAATCAACGCAGAGAGCGCCGCCGCTTTGACCTTGGTTGAGGAATGTGCCCCCGCACCACTTTATATTCAGGGTTGTTGCCATACTTCCAAATCCCATTGGTCCCTGTGAACTGAGCAGGTCTGGGTCAAAGGTCAAAGCCTACCGAAAGATAATAAAGGTCCCCGCCTTCCCACACAGGCCTCCTCCCGGGGAAGGAGGCTCGTCTCGGTTACGTGTTGTTTTGTAAGCGCAGGCCTTTTTCCCGCTCCGCTCAGGGCCATCTCGCTTTGTTTCCACATTCTTTCAGTTTCTGTGCCGCCTCTCTTTCACCTGACCCCTCTCCCCTCGTCACTGACACACTGGGAGTGTTTGCGTCTGGTGTTTCTGCCTAAAAATTTGTTCCCGTAAAAGTTTTAAATGCTCTGCGTGCTTTAAGAAGGGCTGGATTAAAAAGAAAAGGCCTCGGGGCAAACACGAGCTGGTAGACCAGAACCAGATATTTGATTTCTTGATTAAAATCTCACTTGTTTTCCTGCAGAGCGACAGCAGGTTTTTAAACTGAGCTGTTTAAATCTGAAACACCAGCTTCTCTTAAACATGACCTAAACGGGCCCAGGTGAGAACACAGTGGAAATAATCACATTGTTCGCTTGCGTGGACATCAGTGCGTGCAACTTTATCCAAAAAAAGGTTTTATCTGAGATGACATCAAGTCAAATTATGTGTGTGTGAAATTATCCAGATGTTTCACTGAACCACAAACTAACACTGCAGTAGTATTAAACATGAGGAGAAACTGAGGAGAATGAGCGTAACTGAAATCATTGCAAATGTTCAGATGTTTGAAATGCACGAAACACAGAGACACATGAACAGGATTCGTTGAACACTGAATTTAAACTGTCTGCACTTTTAACGACTCAACCAATCACGTTTGTCTAAAGAACTCCAGGATGTAAAGTGGTGTGCCCACCTGGATGCAACCTGTCACCTCAGAGACACAAATATCTGCGGCACAAGCGTGATTTCCTGTTTGATTCTGCTGCAGAGTCTCTGAGAAATGAAGATACGTAAAACTGTCCGGGTGCTGAGGCTGTCTCAGAGTCCCTGAGCTGGGTGCTGGATCCAGCTGAGTAACAGACAGCCTCACTTGTTACCTGTGTAACCCAGTGAGTTTACACGACTCAGTAATGCAATACAACATTGTTATTGTTAATTGTGATTCATCATTACTCTGTTAATCACTGAGTTGATCTAAAGTAAATCAATAATAAGAGATAAATAATAAATGTTAGAATTAAACCCCAAAGAGTATATTTGACACCCCTACTGGTTAGGAAGGAACAAGCCCCGCCTTCCCCTGCTCTGTACCATCACATGTGCTCAGACACAGAGAGAGATGGGGTGCACGAGACGCACGATCTGATATCGTGGTGTTGGTGTTGTTCTCAGATCAACATTTACTATGTTGTTCCAGGAACAACACCAACACGATGATATCAGATCAACCGCACGAGACCGTCGCTGATTTTCAGCGCTAAGCTTGTTGGTGGAAAATAACTATAAACTTGAAAAATTGAGCAAATATCCATACTGGAGATCTGCGTGGACCTTAGAGAAACGGACCTGATTTGTAGAGAACATTTTGGACTTTGGAACCATCGCGGTGCGTCAGAAGCTGTTAAGCTAACCTTGAAGCTAAAAAGCTAACAAGAAGTTAATGGTGAATATAATGGCCCAATTTCAATGTTGTAGATCTGCACGGGTGCGGATGAAGCGGACAAGATCCTCCCTGAGAGTTGAACATTAGAAGCGTGCTGGTGAGTTAAACTGGGACTGGGCGAATCAGGCTAATTGAAAAGCTAACTAGTAGGGGTGCAACGATACACAAAATTCACGGTTCGGTTCGATACTTTGGTGTCACGGTTCGATATTTTTTCGATACAAAAAAATTTATGTCTTTTTAATTTGTCATTTATTAAAATTATAAATCTATATTTTAACTCAAACGTACAGTTTTTAAATTTAATGTTGCTGAAACAACAAAATAATTAAAAAATAAAATAAATCTACCTGATTGAGAAATCACTCATCTTTGGAAAAGAGAGTTTATTACAGAGAAATGTCTCTTTCCAAAATAAAAGCTATACTATACGCTTCTTCTGGGCTATATTCTCAGCAGCATATTAAACATATCAGGTCCCCATAAGGAGAATCATGTGCTAACGGCTGTCTAAATGACTCGGGTAAAGTTTGTAGCATTAATCTCGTTAAAATGACATTAACGCCATAACGCGGCAACAAGTTACCGCGGATCGCCCCGTGCGTGGGGCTGGACGGCGTCAACACGTTAAAAAGCTAACTGCGCTAACGCACTAGTTCCCACCAATTGAGCATTGCGTGGCACATCCAACATACTGTTTTACTTTTGCCCATGACACGTTTACCTTCAGGGTCATACTTCACATGAAGAACAAAATAGTTCCAAACGCCAGATCTGAATGAGGGTGGGGGAGGTTGAATTTCGGGTAGCGTTGAGGCAGCTGCCATGTTGCAACTAGCTTAGCTTCTGTCTTGCTAGCTTGCCCTGCGCTCAGTGGATCTGCACTCGACAGTGCAGCCTAGGCAGAGTAGTTGAACGCAGATCCACTGAGCGCTCAACACAGACAGCATCGTCAGAAGGAAAGTTGATAAAATAAATTAAAAATTTTGTATTGTTTGATACATATGCGTACCGAACCGAAAGCACTGTATCGAACGGTTCAATATCGATACGAGTATTTTTACACCCCTACTAACTAGCCTGATGCTCATAGCTGTAGCTGGAGCCGACCACGTTTTCACTGTGGGAGAACACACGGGGGTTCTCACGGAGTTCAGCTACTCTGAGCACTCAGCTTGTGTGCTGATGATGTTCTAGTATTACATGTTGAATATTAAATGCACTAAAATAAGATGATGGGATTAGTTAATTTTGATCTTAAAGGTTCTGAATCTATTTTATTTTTTGTTACGTTTGTTGCTCGAGCAGCACTGTATAGATGTCTCTGCATATTCTGACTGTGCTGATACGTTACCACATACTGTAGAACTACAGCCTGTGGGCTTTTGTATATTTTTTGGTAATTTTATTCTGTACATTGACTGTAATTAACATATTGCTTCATTGCTATGCAGTGCAAAGCAATGCTCCTGTAATTCAGTTAAAGGGGCAGTACTGGGAAAAAATAATCTACTATAGTTCATGGTTTATTTCTGATTTCTGATAGAAATGTGCACCTTGATGATAGAATAAGCTGATTACAATTTAAAGATTGCATTCATGATTAAGATGCACTGTACAGACTGTAGTTAGAAATTAGAATTAATGTTTTGTGCTTGTTTTTGTTAAAGCTTTTGCATTATTTTCACATATGGCCATATACATCACTATAGTGTGTGAACTGAATTAGTAATAGCTCTGTTGTTTACACGCTAGGTTTTTTTTGTGGGATCGTGAGACCTGGATTTCCCTTTGAACCGAACCACAGCCATTCCGAGTTGGCCCAGAAGGGCAGGTTGCTCTTCCCTCACGAACAATTGCAACAGTGCGGTAGGACGAAATCGCACCAATCACAGACTTTTGACCTTTTGGATTCGAATTGACTGAACACGGACAGGACTGACATATCTGAGCCCAGATAGGATTCTGGTTGTTATTATTATCGCTGTCATTGTATTTTATTTTATGTTTTCATTCCTGTTTATGAAGTGCTGTTTAATTGTTGCTAGATAGTTCAACACAATTGAAAGCCACTTTACCTGTGGCTCCAGTCATTCTTCTCCACGCCACTCACCTTGACCCTCCTACGAATCTAGCTATTGGCCCATTCTCTCCACTTTAACTTCCCCTACCCTATCCTGTACTTGGCTACACCTGCATTGTTGCTCAGTTTGCTTTTTAGGTGAATTATTTATTTCTGGTTATAAAATAAATCTATTTTAAGTTGAACACCGTGTGTCTGACTTGTATTCTTCTTTGTGGAAGCATCCATGTCCCCACGCGGCTTTATCAAGTAAAAACAAACCATTATAACGCCATAGCAGGTGGTTACAGGGAGAAAGTCAGGAAGGACTCATGCAGGTGTGTGGTGACAGCTGTGCTCAAACTGAGCACAGGTCTGAAGCTGTGATTCTTTCAGGAGTCCTGCACTGAAAGCTAAATGTAATTGTTTTATGTCTCCATCCTCTCCAGATCTTTGCTGTGATGCACAGACTTGTTGTGAAAATACAGTAAGAAGAGACTGAGCTGTGTTCATGTTGTGTGTGTCACCGAGGTCTAATGTAGACGTAAATCATTTGGACAACGACCGTGCCCACACTGAGGGGGACTGAGTCGCCCTCATCTATTACCACAGGAGCTCACAGCATCGGAGCTTAATGAGCAGAAGAAAGTGCTTTTCACTTGTTTTTGCTTTAGGTTTTGCCTCTAAGGCAAAATCAGACTGACTGCCCTAACATCTTGGCAAAGGTCTGCATGCAGCCGTGAGACTGAGAGATGCAGGGCTGACAGAACTGCTGCCACCTCCTCTGAAGAAGTCTGGGTTTAAAACAAAAGTCCAAAAAAAGTTCTTTACATGATACCTTTCAATATCAAGGTCAAATAGTGCTTTGTGAATAGAGATGGTAAAAAAGTAGAAACATTGCTCAGGAAACAGCCATCCATTCATTTTCTGGTGGTTATCTGCGTCCAGGTCGTCAGGACAGGAGTCCGAACAGACGCTCCCTCTCCTCAGCCACCTCCTCCAGCTACTTCAGGGGTGGGAGGGGGCGCTTAGGCTCTCCCAGGCCAGATGAGAGATGTAATCTCTCCAGCATGTCTGCGGTCTGAGGTCTCCTCTCAGTAGGACATGTCCAAACACCATCTAGGGGGTGTCCAAGAGGCATCTCCCAGATGAGGTAACCCAGCTCATACAGGTGTCTTTTTATATGGAGGAACAGTAGCTCAAATCTGAGCTCCTCCCAAATGACCACGTTCCATCTTTAAGGGAAAGAGGATGCTCAGGTCCACCGCTTCTGTCTGTGGCACTGCCTACAGCTGAATTGGCAGCTTCGCTTCAACACGACATCGTCAACACTGCATCTGCTGCACGAAACCAACACTTAAAATTCACTGATCAAAGAAATTAAAGGAACACTTTGAAAACACGTCAGTGGAAAACAATTAGTGTATCTATACTGATATGACCTGGGTAATGTGTTAATAGTATTAAAGCCCACAGCACCAGTGTCGAGTCTGACAGTGAGTGCCCTTGTCTACCCTGTAGAGGTCTGTGTGTCCCTGCATGGATCTGGCTCCACAGACCATCACTGACCCACACCTCGTCTGTCACACGTGCTCTGGGTGAACCTGCTCTGGTGGTAATCTATGGCTCCACGGTGCACCGAGCACAGGGCCTGCTCGAAGTCCGTTTCCGATGGTCTGGTCAGAGGCATCCACACCAGCTGGAGTCACTCTGTATCTGATCCCGATACCGGTTCTGCTGATGGGGCGAAGGCCTTCGATGGCCCTGTCCAGCTCTCCTATAGAGTGACAAGGTTTTTAAAAAAAACCCTTTATGGACGTTTTTTTGGTATTTTTCGTCTAAAAAGAAAACATATTCTGAACAAACAAGTTCTGCACGAGAAAATTAAGCTCGTCCTAGGAAAATATGTCTGTTTATCTATAAGCTGTTTCAGCTCATGTTGAGCTTTATTTGCCAGTTACAGAGTTTGACAATGGTTTGGGTGAACTTGCACAATAAGAATTAGATTATTTTTCTTATTTCAAGACTAAGGCCACTTAAACAATTTTTGAATTTAAGACATGTATCAGTGACACAGAAGCTTGTCTTGTGTTTATGTGAAAATCAAAATTAAGGTGTAAGATCTTAAAGAAAACAAAAATTTCTTGAAAACAACTTGTTCAACAATTTATACTCGTTTTAGGTAAAGAATTTCTAAATAACAGAAATCAGATTTCACTGTAATAAGCCAAATTTTCTTCAATTAAGCATACATGTTAGACAGTTGTGTCTCGTTAAAGGCATGCAGCAGAAGGATTCATCTGCTGGTTTGCTGACCCCACTGGCAGACAGTTTAGGCAGATTTAAGAATATTTGGCACAGCAAAGCTTTTGACGATTGGACTACCTGTGCCACCTCTGTGGGGTCCAGGTATGACCTCATGCTACTAGCAGTGACACTGACCTCAGCCAAATATATGACCTAGTCAGTAAAAACGAGTCGGTGAAAGTGTCGGTGGTTAAACCATTAACCATCGTTTTGTGGGTTGTGTGATCGTTTCCAGTGTTCCTTCAATTTTGAGCAGTGTCTGTTAATTGTGAATGAAAACACTTTAGCTGTGATTTTAAAACTCGACTCGACTCATTGAGATAGGCAGCGTCAAACCTGCAGTCCAAGCTCATATTTGCAGTACTGCACACAGTAAAATGAGATTCAGTAACACGAGCAGCAGCGATGGTGCAAAATGTCAGAGACAGTGAGCTGTACCGACCCCCAGAGACCATCGCTCAGTCTGCCAGTCTGTGAACAAACGTCCTCGGTGACCAGAGCGTTGGTTTGTGGTTTTAACCAAACTTTATTTAAAACTTTTACATGTTTCTTTTCCTCTAAGAACACTTGAATTCAGGCACCTGGGTGGATAAAATGAAGACCCTCTGGAGACCGTCAGGGTGTGAGGACGGCCCCTCCTCTGTAATCCATCGTTCCTCCTCTTCTTCGTCTTCCTCCTCCTGCTCCCTGAAAGAAACGCTCTAGCGAGCTGCTCTGAGGCTGTTTCTGTGCTCCTCCTGCACCTCCTCCTTGACATTAGTTGACCCTGAGGAGCATCAAAGCTTGTATTTTGGAGAGTTTTTTTGTAAAAGTTAATTGTCCATGTACTCAGCACTGCTCATGCCCAGTTGGCATCCTGCTCTGCAGCAGTATTGTCTAATAAAATGGAATTATGCCCTTAATCATTGCCCTCTCGCGCTCATTTACTTCCTGTCTTTATCTCCCTCCTCCCACACACCAGCTCTCCATTTTTTCCTTTCTTTTTGAAGTCATTATAGCATCCTGGGACACTTTTATGACATTTATTCTTCTTGGCACTTCCCTCCCTTCCCTCTCTCTCTCTCATCATCCCTCTCTCTTTCTGTTAATTACCCTTGCAGTCTTATCTGTCGACACCCTTCAAACTTGCGGTTCCCTGTCATGAATCAAGTGCCCCCCTTCTCCTCTGCCTCCTCGTCGTCCTCCCTCTCTCCTCCTCTTCCTCCTCTGCCCATATCAGCCAAACAATTAACCAACTGGCTCGCTCTAATTAACAGAGAGACACATGCACAAGTCCTCCTGTTTCTTTGGCGTGGAAACGATAGAGGCCCACTCGAGCTTTTCTGGAGATTTTCTGTTCTTTTGTTTGTTTCTGACTCGACCGCAGATGAAGACGTTCTCAGCAGGAGGGAAAAAATAACTCTGCTGTCAGCAGGTGGTTTGTTTTTGCTCCCGTGGACTTTAAATAGAAAGAAGTTGACACAATAGAAATCCATAATAGGATGTCACGCCTGTCTTCACTAATGATAGCTCGTACGCAGACTGTTTATTGCCCATCGTCTGCGTCTCCTGCGACTTGTTTAGGGTCAGCTCATGCTCACTTGCCCGTCTCTACCTCTGTAAGGTTCCCCACATGAAAACATAGCAGAAGGCTAAAAAAGGCCGTGGGAGCACTGCTCACTCCTTCGGTGACTATATCAGGCATCTGTGTTTCCTTATTTGACAGAAACCATTGTGTTGTTTTGGATCTTTATTAAGCAGATTACACACATCCTCCATGCTAAAACACAACGAGCTGTGGTCCATCTTTGGACTCACTGTCAGTTTGATTCACGATGTATCGGCTGAAAATGAACAACTGTTGGGTTTAAGCAATAAAAAGTTTCACCAAACCCGCAGGGAGCCTTTCTCTCACTATCTGGTAAAGTTGCATTTAATTTTGAGGGGTTATTAGAGCAGCATGCTCTAATGCTAAAATACACAGCATTGTTTAGCATTACTGCAGGATCTCTTTCATCCCTCAGTTTAAACTGTTCCATTTTTGCTCATTTTTTTCTCTGAAAGTTGGCAGCGAGCTAACTGTAGTTACCCACATATGTATTTACAGTAGACCCCTGAAGCACGTGGACTGAATGTGTCTCTACAAAGCCCACAGGATGGTTTAAGTTTATTACATTTAATTTATTTAGCATCAAATCACAACAACAGTCACCTCAAGGCAACTCACTTTATAAGGTACAAACCCTACCCTCATGACCATGACTGGCAGGAAGATGAGACGTCACCTACCCGGAAGTGATGGAATCCAATGAGTCAGGTTCCACAGATGAGGATATTCACTTGTTTCACACCATCTAAAGTTATAAAAGCAGACAGATTGCACCAGCGCATACAACTCAATTGATCTGTTACCAAAAGCCGAGCTAATGGCTGAACTCTGGATTTCTGGTTCCCATCTTTAACGGAACCGTTTAAAAACAACAAGATCGTACGGTTATGGTGTAACCTTGGTTCTCTTAGTGAGAGACTATCTCTCCACACCGTTACATATTCCATATGTACGGTGTAACTCTGTAAGACACCCCGCGAGGAGACAGTGCAACCGAACCGCCGAGAGTGAAGGTGCAGGGAGTCAGTGACAATGCACCAATGGAGACACCACCCTGGTCAGGGCTTCGCAATGCGAAGGCCGAGCCAGGGGGTGGAGGTAGCAGTCTGCAGACGCCAGACTGGCCTGAACCGATCGTGCAGGACACAGGATTGCAAGTGATCGGCCGCTCAGGTCAACCCGAGAACCGCGAGGCATCCCGCTGGTTGCATAGGCCTACGACATGCGGGCAATGCCAGACAGAGAGTTGGCGCTACAGGCTGGAGAACTCTCACTTGCCACAGTGAGGTTCGACTGGCGTGTAAGCCGCCGAAGCGGGCAAAACGCCAGGGGAACACAGCCAGCAACTGCAGGTCAAGTTAGGGATATGACCCATCCATCCTCAAAGCCGAAGCCGCCCCGAGCTGTTGACAGACAGGGAGGGGGGGTGCTGACACAAAGTCCCAGGTACTGGACATCCCCGTGCTGGCCGAGTAAGTCCGTGACACACAGGCAAGCACCAACAGGGAGCCAGGATTGCAGGCTAGGGACCTCTCACTCACTGGCCGAAATGTCAGACATAGCAAGGTCTGACAAGCATAACCGGCGGCATGTGGTTGGAGCGACAGAATGCGGTCGGCTAGGACAAGCCCGTGCGTACGCCCCCCCAAGGATCTCTAGCTGGGCACCTTCGGCGAATGCGGCAATACGCCAGGGGAATACAGCCTGCAGCCGCAGCAGCTTATGTGCCAGGCAGAGACTGGCTAAAGGATGCTGGAGAACACACATTCGCTGGCTGACATATCAGACACAGCGAGGCCTGCTTCACCAGGGCATAGCAGCCACTCTGTGCCATCCATACACAGGGGGCCAGCAAGAGTGGGCCTGATGAGACAGTAGCGGACAGTCGGGAAGTGGCAGCTCAATGAGCGGGCACCTGCTGCAGACAGAGAGCCAGCGCTGCGTGCTGGAGAACACTCACTCGCTGGCTGGTATATCAGACACAGCGAGGTCCAACTGGCGTGTGAGCCGGCGAACCGCGGGCTATACGCCAGGGGAACACAGCCTGCAGCAGCAGTGCAGCTGCAAAGATGCAGGGTCAAGGCAGGGATGCAACCCGAAGGGTCCATCCACACAGTCACGAAGCCGCCCAGCCATTTGCAGACGGGGGGTCTCGTGGTCTAGCCCGCTGAAGGCCAAGCTGGGACTTAACCCAAAGGTCTGCCCCAGGGCTGAGTGGTCGCTAGCGCAGTCCGCAGACAGGCAAGCAGCAACAGTGAACTTTGAACAGAACAAGACACTTGTGCAAAGCACTGCAGGCTGGAGAACACTCTGGCGCGTAAGTCTGCGAATGCAGGCAACACGCCAGGAGAAGATCGCCTGGAGCTGCAGTGCAGCCAAGGACGTGACTCGCCGTGGTGTCAGCTCACTGAGCAGGTCCTGCTGGCCACGTAGACCCGCAGCATTTGGGCAATGTGCCAGACAGAGAGCCAGTGCCGCAGGCTGGAGAACTGTCAACCGCTGGCCGAGCCGTCAGAAGCAGCGAGGTCTGACTGGTGTGTAAAACCAGTGAAGCGCGAGCAATAGGCCAGGAGAACACAGCCTGCAGCAGTGCTGGCCACTAGACCCAACTCAAAGGATGTCAGGAGGGAGGAGGGCGGCTGGAGGACAGCTGGCTCCGGGTCCTCCCCGCTTCAACTGAACACGGCCATCTTCACACGTCTGCATAGGCCCCTCAGCTTCCTCACAGTGAGGTGGCCGCAGGGTAGACAGGCAGTCCCATCAGGCATCCCTGGTTGTCTGACCGGAGCCAAGTGTCATAAACATCAACCTCCTGACAATCAACGTCCACCAGCCCAGGCCTCACAGGGAGGGCCATGGGAGGGAACGCTGTGGGAGGGGCCCGGAATCAGGTGACCCAGACATGGGTTCACCCATCTGGGCCCCACTCCAGTGGTAGCCAGAGGGGATGGAAGTTCTTCAACCTCCACCTCACGATAATCAACCTCCACGGCCCAGGCCTTGCAGAGGGGGCCGTGGAGGCAACTTCTCCCGGCATGCACGGCAGCAACCAACTGTGGGCAGGGGACCATAAATGCTGGGAGGCAGGGCACCCAACTGCCACATACATACAGCACTCTCAAGGCACTCACACACACACACAACACAAGTGGAGATCAAACTATCACCGGTGTCACGTCTGCACAGCTGTTTTATACGTGAGCTGTGGGGCGCAGCCGGGCGTGTCTTAAAGAAATATCCACATGCCACGACCAAGGAGTACCCCGTACATATGGAATATGTGGCGGTGTGGAGAGATAGTCTCGATATGCTAGAGAACATGTGTTAATGATACACAGATCGTTTTGGTCATGGCATGACCTCCAACCATTGTTTCCTTGTTGTGTAACTACACCGTCATGCAGCTTTTCACCATCAGTGCATTTTAATCTAAACTAAGCTGTTCAGTAGTCCAAATTGGACCCGCCGGTTTGCTGGAAAGAAGAAACAGAGGAGATCAAACTCAGCTGGTTTCTGCTGATGAATATATGTAAGTTGCCTTTTGTCTGGTGGCAGTTTGAGGCATCGCCACGCGCTTCCTGTGATTCGCTTAGCGGTTAGAAACACCAGCTAATCAGGGCCTAATTCTCCGACAGCTCAGTTTTAATCATGCTGATCATTGATGATATTGACCTCCTAAGCTGCACAGCCTGCAAACTGCACACTCGCCGAAGCCCGCTCACTTCCATACGCACAGCACGTTAACAAGAAATGACAAGAAGTGTCCCGAGCGCCCCGGCACATGCAGCTAACCTTCAGAAAGAGTCGAGTTCTTTGTGATTGATGACTTTAATACAAAGGAAGCAATAAAGCAGAACTAAATACAAAATTAGCTGTAATAGTACTGTACATTATTACACTTCATTATTGCTTTCCAAAGGGGCTGATGACCCATATAATGCAAAGAACTAACTTTTCCCCTGACTTTTCTCTATTCATTTGTCTTTGTGGAGAAGTTTCCACAGCTTTTTTCCCTAAACCAAACAGTTGAACACAGACTCCATCTTTAATAACAAATGACAGCTAACCGGGCAAATGTTCCAGTAAGTGAGAAGCACGTTCCTGATGGAGTTATGGGATGTTTTGTGGGTTTCGAGTCATAATGAACTCAGCATGGTTTTTATTTTGGAAATTATGGTGCTGAATGCGAGGAAGGAGGAACAATCAGGCTTCAGCAGATTCCAACACAAACTAACACTGATGTTAGCAAGTGAGCTAATGTTCGCCAGCTAGCTATTAATACAGATAAGCTACCATTAGTCAACCTTTTAGCTAATGAAGCCCATTCAGTCACACGGTAACACTACAGTTAGCATTAGCAACACTTTTGGTTCATGGTGGTCCAACCTTTTCTTTCGGTTTATTAGCAAATCATAATATGGCTGGTAACACAGCTAGCTTCCTTCTGCAGTAAAGGCCCTTTCACATAAGGGGTGCACTCTCACACAAGTTTACAGACATTTATAGGGACCTCCAGAGTCTTTCCTTGTTGTGGAAACGACACACTCTTCACGTGTCGGGATAGGTCCTAAGCGTTTTTCTTTATGAATCAGCGAAGCATTTGATAATAATTTGTATGTACTGTCACACAGTAACACTACTGGCTCTAGTGACAACAACATCAGCTTCCTAACTAAAGTACACACCCAGGTAACGCTATGTTATATATTAGGAGGATGACAGTAACAGCTAACATGGGGGCTGTTAGTCAGCTAGCTGTAATTTAGCTACTAGGGGTGCAACGATATTCGTATCGATATTGAACCGTTCGATACAGTGCTTTCGGTTCGGTACGCATATGTATCGAACACTACAATTTTTTTCAATTTTTTTTTTTTTATTTTTTTTTTGTGTCCCGTTTGGATCTATAGCCATCAGAATTGTTGTCTTGAGGCCAAGAAAGATGCCAAGAGGATTTATTTTAAGTGGATCATCATATTGGTCCATTTGATTGACCTTTATTATAATTATGAATTTATTTTATTTTCAGTTGCAAACGGGACAGACATGACTGTGGGATAGGACAGGGGGAAAGAATGAAAGAAAGAGGGGGAGAGAAAGAAAGAAAACCAAAGGGGAGAAAAAAAAAAGAACAATACAAAATTTGTAATTTATTTTATCAACTTTCCTTCTGACGATGCTGTCTGTGTTGAGCGCTCAGTGAATCTGCATTTGACTACTCCGCCTAGGCTCGAGAGTGCAGCCTAGGCGGAGTAGTCGAACGCAGATTCACTGAGCACTCAACACAGACAGCATGGTCAGAAGGAAGAGCGCAGGGCAAGCTAGCGAGACAGAAGTGGACCTCCCCACCCTCATTCAGATCTGGCGTTTGGAATTATTTTGGTTTTCATGTGACGTATGACCCTGAAGGTAAGCGAGTCATGGACTAAAGTAAAACAGTATGTTGGATGTGCCATGCAATGCTCAATTACATGGGTGGGAGCTAGTGTGTTAGCGCAGTTAGCTCGTTAACGTGTTGGCCGTCTAGCCCCTCTGTATAGGGTAGCTCGTTAACGGAGATTTGCCGTGTTGTGGCGTTAAGGTTATTTCAACGAGATTAACCTGAAAGCACTAGTGGGAACACAACGAATATGACTGCACATTTACACCGATATCATCCTAGTGCAAAGACAAAAACAACAAGCATGCATGCTACAAACTTTAGCCGAGTCATTTAGACAGCTGTTAGCACATGATTCTCCTTATGCTGCTGAGAATATAGCCCAGAAGAAGCGGATAGTATAGCTTTTATTTTGGAAAGAGACATTTCTCTGTAATAAACTCTCTTTTCCAAAGATGAGTGATTCCTCAATCAGATACAGGGCTCGCAATATCGCTAGCCCGACGTCCCGGGGCTATCTCTGCCCTGCCCGTCGGGCTATTGTAGGAAGGAAAAATATATGTCAATGCTTTTGCATTCTTTCAGAAATGTAGCTGGGTAATTATGTCATTGGGTGAGCCACTGTGAATATGTGACATATTGAAATCGTGTTTGAATTTGCGCTTGTTTTTTTGCTTTCACTTTGCAATCACGCAAACTGTGTATAGAGAGCGACAGCACTGATCTGTGAGTGATGATAATTTGTGCACCAATTCCTCTGACATCGTCTTATTAATCGTTAGCTTACTATGCAAACATGACAAGTGAAATCTCCCGCAGCTTAAACATGTGAGAGGTTGATCGCGCAGAGAATCGCTGAGCTTATGTGAGTGCGTGTGTAAAAGCAGCAGGATATATATTTTAGTTCTGCTGAGCCAAATAAGACAGGTCAGGGTGAAGAAGTGACAGCCAAAGAAAAGCTTACCACAAAACGGAGAAGTTATGACAAATCAGACTATAAGGCAAAAAGAAAGTGCAGCTTTATGGTTTCATGGACAAAAGAATTTCTGTGGCTGCAATATGACGAGCTAAAAAACAACACGCACAAGGGTTAGGGTTAAATTTAAAAACTGTACTTTTGTGTTAAAATATATATTTATAATTTTAATAAATGACAAATTAAAAAGGCATGAACATTTTTTTTTGTATCGAAAAAATATCGAACCGTGACACCAAAGTATCGAACCGAACCGAACCGTGAATTTTGTGTATCGTTGCACCCCTATTAGCTACATAGCAAGTATCTGACACTGAGAGGTACGTCCAGCTGAGCTTTGCTGCCATTACAGTGATATTCATGTATACAGTCGCTGCTGTGACATACAGAAGATATGGTAGGGGAACATGCTCGAGCACGACGGTCCTCACAGTCCTGAAAATTTTTTCTTTGAAATTATTTTAGCTGGAAACAGAAATCTGAGACTGATTAGTGTAAAACTGGGTATGTTTTTACAATTACAGGAAGTGACCCTTCAACATTAAAGGGAAGCTGAAGGGTGCACACAGCGAGGTTCAGGCAAACAAATCCATCCCCACAGTGTCTTTTTCTCTCTCTGATCTACTGTCTCCACCACAGTGGTACACACTCAACAAGGGCAATGCAGAGCAAGCAATTGGGTTTGGAAGGAGATAGTTTTCAGTAATTATTTCGCCGTGCCGTGGTCGACATGAAAAATATTACCCACATGAACAGAAGCAATCAGTTTCCTCCTCAAGGTGTCGGATACACTTATCTCGTTGCACCGAGGACAATTTGAAATGCATAATCCTTCTCCCACGCACTCGCTCGTCTGCGCTTATTTAATAGTTTCCCCCAATAACTGCATGAATATCATTAAAAATGTCACAGGCATGGCTTGTGAAGGAATGCAGGAGTCCCACACCCACCTGGAGTCTGAAGTTTTTATTATGGAGCTTATTGACTGGTGGGCTGACACAATGATTGAATAAAACAGGAAATGGAACGTGACAGAAATGCAGGAAGGGCGGGAGCTCAGGCGAGTCTCCTTCATCTGAACTTTGTTTTACTGCTTCGTGCTCCCGCCGTGAGGGATCCAGAATAAAAAGTGAAGCAGGTGTCTGTGGCTGCTGTTCACCGTGCACATCATTGTGCATTTGGGGTTAATTGGGAGAAAGCTGGGTTTGTTACTGCATGGCTGCCAGTATAAACCCCTAACGGGGCCGGGAAATCAGGGCTGGGAAAGTGTTTAAGATGCACACTGTAGTTGTTAAACGAGGGAAACGGTGTGTATATGCACAAGTCTCTGCCGACTACGACAGCTTTCCTGGGCGGTTATTAAAAATGTGCTACTTGTCAGCTCTGTAAGTGCATGTCGAGCTGGTGTAGTGTCTGCAAATGGGGATGCTAATGGGTAATGGGGAAAGCAACTGCAGCTGACACCTGAGCTCTGCTTCGTGGCATCTGTTTAGCTAGTTTTGTAGAATAGATCTGCAAAGCCTCCGGGCTTTTGTATTATTTTAAATGTGCTTGGTGCAAGTCTCGGTTTTAGCTGTAAATTCAGGCAGCACATCATGGAGGGTTGAGGGGCTCATTAGGACCTGCGCTTGCCTGGAAGAAGCAAAAGTTTAGAGTAGGAGGGAGCGGTGGAGTGTTTAAATAACCGAAATCAGCCTTTTAATTCACTGATAACTTGTTTCCTGAAGTGTTGGCAGCCAAAGTGCCAGCTTTAACAAGTGATGTCACACTGGCTATGTCCATCTTCAATGTACAGTCTGTGATGGATGTACTCTTTAAGAAGACTGAGTTTAAACATCTTCAGGGGAGGAACTCTTCTAAAGCTTTGGGTTTGACGTTTGATTCGTGGCAAAGCAGGAAATTCATTTTTGACTTTTTGCCCAGTTACAGGTGGGCGACAGCGACCCTGAGATATTTAAAATGTGACCGTATCTCGGCTGCCGTCTGTGCTTCCTGACTGTTAGGTTGTTGTAATTCCTCGTGCTGCTTTCACGTCTTGTTTTCAACACCTGTTGGTTGTCGTGTTGCGTGAATGCAGCATCAGGTTCTCTGACTTCAGCTCAGCTCCTCTCTCTCGTCACGCCAGCACACCTCCCACGGTGAGCTTTCCACGCAGCGACACTGAAGCTCGGCTACATTTCTCACTGAGTAATGAGCTTTTCATTTCTCGGTGTCTCTCTGAAACGTTCCTCGCTTTTCAAGACGAATGTATCACCTTCAGGTCTGATCAATAAGAAGCTGCTGCTGTTGTCGGGAATATGATCCCATCGGTTAGGTGTGTGTGGGTATTTTTGATGTGCCCCCACCCCTGACCCCGGGGGTGAGGAAAGAAACTCCCTCAGAGTTCATGCGTTTGATCTTTTCATGGTTGCTTTTTTGCAGTGAGACCTGCTTGGAGCCGTGGTACGTCTGTGAGGAGACGTCTGGTTTGTGCCCACGTGGACTTCCCTGGTGGCAGTTCCTCACACACCACCTCGGGGAGTTTTCTTCATCAGCCAGGTGTGATCAAAAAATTCTGGATAAAATTTAGGTTTTAGAAAAATTAGATTTAGCGGTTGTTTTTCTTCACTTCTATCACGGTTCGCTGGAAAAGAGGACTCAGAATGCAGAACTGTGTGTTTATTTACAGTGCCCAATAATCCACAAAATAAGTCCAAATAGTGCTTTTCCCCAAATCCTGGTGCGACTCTGTCCGTGACTGTGTTGGTTCTCCCAAACTGCCCACTCTGTCCCAGACTCCTAGTGAAGGCGAAACAACACACGACTGATGAGCTTCCAAGCCGACAACCTTACAACACAGAGCTCACAGATACTACCGGCTTAGAGTAATAATCCAGCGCTGACTGTCACCCGACCACACCTTTAAATACCTTTACCCAAGATGGAGGAAGATTAGAGGCAGCTTGCGGGAAAATTGAGCGCAGGTGAGCCAGCTTCAGTGCAGAGGTGCTTCCGGGTCCGAGACCGGCCGCTGACGCTCTTCCAGAAGCACGAGCATCCATAAACAGAAGAGCGGGGAGGAAAAGGGATAGAAACACACATACAGCAGGCAGATCGTTCGGGGAGGACAGTCAGACCATAACAGCTTCATCTTTTCGGGCGTGTCGAGATGGATTTCAGATCTGACCTCTGATTCTGTTTTTTTTGTCAAATTTCTGGTTCAAACTGACCTAAATTCATAAATTCATCCCAGTGGTTTTCTTCATCTGAAGGGGGAACATTCAGAGGCGATGACGGCAGATGACTGTTTCGCTTTTAATGATCCACAAAATGCATTTACAGTAAAAACACATGGAACCAAAGAGCCAATGGGAAGCTGGAACCCTTGGAGCGCTGAAGCTGCGTGGTGACAGACATCATAGTAAAGATGGAGGTAAGCATGCTCTGGTGGGAGGAGCCGGAAGAGCTTTACTGTTGTTTAACTTTGTGGTTAAGCAGCAGAAGTAAGAGGACTGCTGATTGGCCAGACTGACCTGGCATTGGCTTGAGTTTACTCAAGTCTCTGCTGCACAGACACGGCTCCGACGAGTGGGTGTGGGAGATATCTCAGTCTGTCCCTGAGCCTGTTTATAGTCTTTATGTGATGATCTCTTTTTTCCTCGGCTCCTTTTACAGCAAATACATTTGTATCAGCACGATCAGACCAATAAAGCATTTACCGAGAGTGCACCGAAGGATACCAGAGTAACCGCTGACGGATGAGGCTGCTGATGGAGGCGGAGGTGGAGAGTTTGTAGCTCCACTGAAGCAGCAGGCAGTTACGTGATTGGTACATGGATTCCAATTACTGAGCGATCAGGAGGCTTCGTGCGCGCTGGCTTGTGAGTTTTCTTCATTTGTCATTTGCTCACAAGACTTTGTGTTCTCAGAAACGTAGCGTGAAGTAAAGACGCGTTTCAGGGAAGTTTAGCAGCAATCGTTCACGTCTCTTCAAACACCGCGCGACCAGCAGTACGTCTTCATCTGTTTGTTTACCATTTAGACAGCCGAGGAATTCTGGGTGAATGTCAGCGAACTGAAAGCATAAAGGTTTCCCATCACATCCTGACACTTTCATATTCTGATAAGCTGAACAGAATGACAAGCACATCCCTGTGGAGACACCTGGGAAATAACAACAGCCTATTCTGCACTTTTAGCTTCAGTGTAAATCTGTGTAAGAAGATAAGTGCAGCATTAAACGAGTGCAGTGACTGATGATGGCGTTTGCAAGAAGAAAGCAGAATTATGTTATGTTTTGAAGTCCTGCCAATATGAAGTTAAAAATTTTAAGCGTACTATTTTACTCCTCAGAACCAAAACAGGTGAGGAGCTGATTTCTTACACATTCATTTGTGATGTCCGTCTCTAAACGCTCCTTCACACTGTGTGATGTTTTTAAAATATTCAATTGTATTTATACAGCACCAAATCACAACAACAGTCATCTCAAGGTGCTTTATACTGTAAGGTCGACCCTACAATAATATATACAGAGAAAAACCCAACAATCATATGACCCCCTATGAGCAAGCACTTTGGCGACAGTGGGAAGGAAAAACTCCCTTTTAACAGGAAGAAACCTCCAGCAGAACCAGGCTCAGGGAGGGGCGGGGCCATCTGCTGTGATTGGTTGGGGTGAGAGAAGGAAGACAGGATAAAGAGATACTGTGGAAGAGAGACAGTGGTCGTGTCCAAATTCATGGGCTGCATCCTCCTGAGGCCGCATTTGTAGACCAATTACGTCACAGCGACGCGACAAAGGCCGTCCAAATTTGTAGACTCCTCCGAATGCAGCCGACAAATGTGTCCTCCTTTTCCATGTGAAGGATGGGACGGGTGTGTCCTTCGTGGCCCAACCTATCCCAGAATTCATAGCGCGGCCCAGCCAAACTGCAGTTTCCAACAATGGCGACCGCTGCTAAGTTTTAAAATTACTCTTACTAATCTTTCTGGGTCACAAAATAAACTTTTGTGCCACCGAGAACGGCACAACTCCCGGCACATCGTTTTCACATCACCGCGGTCTTTCGCTACTCAGGTTAAACGTATTATATGTCACTTAGACAACCTAAAAATGTTATTGTTGGGCTTTTTTCAGTGTTTTATTTGTTCGTGAGTAAATCGGTTTGGCTGAGATTAAAGTTCTTAGATTAGATTAGATAAAATAAAACTTTATTAATCCCCCGGGTGATTTTCACACAGCTGAATAAACGTCAAACAGAAAACTGATTAAACAGACGTGTGAGGCAGTCGAGAATTTACTCCAGTGTCCTGTTATATTTTAGACAGCAAGGAGCAGGTGGCTGCGTTTATTAAACTCCACCAAGACAGCGGTGACGCAGATCTGAAGGCGAGACCGTCCAATTTCACTGCCGTTTACTTCCGGCCTACCCGACCTTCTGAGGACCCGGCCCACATAGACCACGAACGCCGTGTCCTCAGGAGGATGAGGCCCATGAATTTGGACACGACCAGAGATTAATAACAAGTATGAATCAGTGCAGAGAGGTCTATTAACACATAGTGAGTGAAGAAGAAACACCCATCATGCATCATGGGAATCCCCCAATTCCCCCAATAATCTGTAGAGATAGATCATGTAAAATGTAAAAGCTGTTAACTCTAAGGATGAGAAATGAAGCCAGAAGCTGCAGTTCCTCTAACGTCCAGCAGAGGTGCCAGCAGTGAGTCAGTCCAACTTTCCAGCAGAAATAAACAAGTTTACAGCCTGTAATCCATCCATCCATTCACTTCCGCTTATCCTTTTCAGGGTCGCGGGGGGCGCTGGAGCCTATCCCAGCTGTCATAGGGCGAGAGGCAGGGTACACCCTGGACAGGTCGCCAGTCTGTCACAGGGCCAACACACAGGGACAGACAACCATTCACACCTAGTGACATTTTGGATTATCCAATTAACCTATCCCCACAAGCTGCATGTCTTTGGACGGTGGGAGGAAGCCGGAGTACCCGGAGAGAACCCACGCAAACACGGGGAGAACATGCAAACTCCACACAGAAAGACCCCGGCCTGATGGTGGAATTGAACTCAGGACCTTCTTGCTGTGCGGCAACAGTGCTAACCACCGTGCCACCGTGCTAACTGAAATGCAAAACATGATATTTGACTGTGGTTATCAAGTTGCATCCACAGACTGTATGGAGCATCACACCCACACTGAAACCTGCTAATTAACTCACACCAATAAACCTCTATAATGTGACTATGGCGACTGACTGGAGCCTCTGCTGGATGTTAGAGGAACTGCAGTTTTGTCCCCAGAGGCGGATGCTTGTTTCAACTCGGGAAACTCACCCCTCCCCCATGACACACAAACTCACCGAACACGCACTAATAACCCAACGCACATCATCCCACTATCAGTATGCTCAAAACGTCCACCCAAAGGTTTTGCTCCTGAATGCAAAAATAACTGTCAAGGTCCATAATTAACCTGTAAAACCAAGAAATGTAACGCTGATTAGGAAAATGACAGCCAGTAACTCAGCAGTTTAGCAGTGCGCCGGTGCAGCATGCCTTCGAGCAACACTTTTTGAGTCATCTTCTGCTGATTGTCCTGAAACATTTTGCCCACAAAGCACACTCCCCCCCGGTGTGTTCTGACAAAAGGTAGGGCCGCGAGGCAGCGCCGACTCGCCCGGCTGCCGCTCGTGGCTGCCCGAGGTCGAAAGGGGTTAAACTCGCAAGCAGCAATTGGAGCTACTTAAGTGCTGTCAAGGCACGAAATTGGACAGAGCACCAGGCTGAATAATTACAGAATAACAAGGGAAAGGGGGTCTTTGTTTGGTCAGGGGAGAGAAATAATTGATTTAGGAGGGGAGGGGTGGCTCTGATTTTTTCCCACCTTGTTTCAACACACCAGAGGACACACAAGGTCTCCCGCAGTGGCACTCGCCATCCAGGGGAACTTCCAACCTACTAGAACGAAGAGCAGGGAGAGCCTGAAAAAATGTAATTAATTGGATCAGATTAAAATTAATGAAGTAATTAAGGAGCTGCCTGGCCTAGTTCTTCTAGTCTGGAAGTGTAAAACGTACCACTGGCAGCAGGAGCGGTAGCACCGTGGAGTAACTTCGATTTAGAGTGCAGGCAGTTTTAATGAGGAGGGAGAGAAGCACTGAAAATAAACAGCTCGAGGAAGCAAAAGTGGCAATCTGTGGGATGCCACTTTTCAATTTATTTGGTACATCTTTGTAAGTGCTCATTGCTGCTATGCTTCCGCACTTTTCTAAGTGGCAGCTTTTCTTTGTCTGTTCAGCCAATTGGCCACCACAGTGCTGACTATCAGGTTCCCCCCCCCCGCTCTTAATTCTCCCCAATCTGCCAATTCTGCCGGACAAAATAAGTTGAGCAGAGAACCGGCCCAACAGCAAGTGCAAAATCGTTTATTTAACTGGCTATAGGATAGAATCCTTCAGTGATGCACTCTTATTACCATTTGAAGAAAGTACTGGCTCACCTAAAGCTGAGTCGGAGCAGTTAAAGGTGAGACGTCAAAGCTGGACTCGAGCGGTAAACTCAGAGTGAAGCTCGTGCTATCAGTTGTTATCAGTCGCCTCCTTCACCTGATTCACCTGACAGCACGTAGCTGCTGCCTCATTGAGGACCGATGCTTCCAAACCGGGTTAACAGAAGTCACACGAGTGCCTGTCAAACTCGGACAGCAGTCTTACGTCAGCTCGTGTCTTCACTCATGTCTATTTTTCCAGGTCTAAAGGGTGAAAAGGTTCACGTGAAGGCTGCGCGACTCATCGTGTTGCTCACACAGAAACCACAGTTCAAGTCTCACATGGACTTTAACCAAAACCTCCTCAGATACATTTAGAAACGTAACACTGGTTAGGTTTAGGCAATGAAACTGTTTGGGGTTAGTTGGGGTTCAGCCCCGAGTCAAGGTTTGGCATAGTGTCTTTCACTATGACCATTTTTAGGTTTTTATCATGTGTAACAGCTTCATATCTGTCACACTTTCATGTCTGGAAAAAGCATTGTGAGGAGATCCTCGTAAACGATTACAGTAAGATGTGGAGCCTTTGCTGCTGTGCTATGATGAAGAAAGTCCTCCATTTTAAACCCCAGTTTTCTCTAAAGCTGACCACACTAAGCTAATGTGGAGTGAGCTCAGCAAGCAGGAAGTGGAAGTTATAGAAATGAAGAACTCCCTTTTCAGGTTGGTGCTGTGTGAAATAAGGACTGTGTGACAGCCCTTGTAACACAGCTCGTTTTGGCCTGGAACCCTTTAAAGTGCAGCGCTGTGTCTTTCTGTGGCTGCTTGTCCTGTTATAAAGCTGCATTCATTTCTTATGTTGCTGAGACACCACTACAGTCAACACAGCTCCAGGTCCGTTTGCATATCGAGTCTCGTGGAGAGCATGCTATAAGGTAATATTTAAGTCTTTTAGTTGGGGTGCATCATCATATATGTACAGTACAAAATATTAGGAGCTGCCTACAGATGAAAGCATGGAAGATGTTTGTTTGTGTAAAATAAAATTATGTCTTATTTAAGTCTGTATAAGTGGTGGAAGGCGTACACCCACGTGCATGTTATGAAGTAAAATAAGAAGGGAATGATATTGAGTCAGGGGTTGTGCCAGCCAAGAATAAAGCTGATAAATTGCTCCACGGTCATTAACTTCAGACACACAAAGAACATATTGTGTTCTGTGAGGGCAAGCAAGGCAGGCACTGCTTCAGAATCAGAATACTTTATTAATCTCTAAGAAAATGATTTTGCACAGCAAATTCTAAAGAAAGACATCAGTTAAAAGGTACCAAGAGTGAGCTCTCTTCTATCATCATGCACATTTGCATCCTTCTCTTGTCTCTGGAAGTGGGATTAACTCTGCATGATTCTAAATTTGTGTCTGTGTGCTTTTAACAATAGCAAAGCAGAGAGCTCAGCAAGTTTTTCTGGTTGTTTGGACATTGGGATACACCGCTGGTCTTTGACGTGAGGCTGATGGGAGGTTAGCATGCTGAACAAGTAACTCTGCTAACCAGTCTGTTCTGAGATCAGCTACAGACTGCACGTTGTCTGGAAACAGAACTAGCTTTAGGAAGCAAACAGGCTTAACCGAGCTCAAGAACATGTGATTTGTGGGACCTGAATCAAGGTCATCGTAGCCTAAGCATAAGTTTTCTCTTAATGATCACCTCGGTCAACATGTGTTTTCCTAGCTAACATCCTTTAGCATGTCTTTGCTAATGTTAGAAAGGAAAGCTGATAATGGAGAGGGGATGACAGTTTAATACAGCAAGCAAGCTTTTAAAGAGGCAGACTCAAGCAGCATTTTCAGATTAGCATTTTAACCTATAGCGTACTTAGTTTAACCTGCTGTTTTGCTAATGACCCATCATTGCTTTGTTAAAATTATAATATTAAAACATTATTATGTTAAATCCAGCTGTAGATATTGACAGTTGAGCATATCATACAGTACTCAAGCCTTAAATTCAGCTGTGATGTTTTTTTGTTATGAAAGAGTGCAGCATGTATGAAATTCACCACATGTCACCGATGTGACGGAGAGTTTAAAGGCTGCAGGATTAGTGGTCTGATGTTGGAGAGCACAGCCTAAGCACCAGAACATCATTTAGCATCGAGCTGAGCTTCTATAGGCTCCTACACCTCAATGCACATTACATGACGGGTAATGCTGGCTGCATAGTGTACAGCATTTACATTCTGCATCATAGATGGAACGGTGATGTCCTGTTTATAACCTGTTCTCACTCCCAGGAAGCAGAACAAGGCAAGCTGTACTCTTCATTAGCGACTGCTGCGAGTCAAATGGAAACTTGTGCATAATGCAGACATTCACATGTTGAGCATCTCTTTGACAGTCTGAGGTGAGAGCATGTTGCCATCCATCCATCTTCTGGATCATCGGCCCAGCAGACCTCTTTCTCCCTAACCACAGCCTCCAGCTCTTTTAGGTGATACACAATCTCTCCAGTGTATCCTGGCTCTGCCCCAGGGCCTTTTCCAAGTTGGACACGCCAGAAACAGCTCACCTGGGAGGCATCCCGGTCAGATGTTGAACCACCTCAACCGGCTCCTTTTGATGTGAAGCAGCAGCTCTGCTCAGAAACTCTCTTCACCACAACAGACTGGTCCTGATCTCTGCGGACCCATCCTTCTGTCGGTCTCCTGCACCGTGCAGCTTCAATTCAAATCACTTTTATTTATGTAGCGCCAAATCTCAGTAACAGTCTCCACAGGGTACGTTGCATTGTAAGGTAAAGACTTTCATGAGCACTTTCATTAGACAGATCCAGAAATACTTGAACTCCTCCGCTGTAATAATCCAAAATAAACATGCTTCTACTTTTGTTTCTCTTTTTTAATATCCTTGTAATGTTTATCTCCTTTTCTTGTTAGATGCTTTGGACTCGGCGTTGTTTATCACAGCTGGTTCTTTGTAAAGTTTCTAAATTATTTCGAGGGAGAAAAACCTGACGTTAGCATCATTTCCAAACACAAAGGGAGAAACACAGATTCCCTCAGTTGTACACAAAGGCACTCACTATAATCATCAGCCTATAATAAGTCCACTGCTGTTGATACTGTAACTAAATGATGAGCACCTTCAGTACCTCATAAAGCAATAAGCAGCAGCTCAACAACTTACAATTACTCCATGAAAACAGTTGGGATTATGCTACAACTTGCAATTATACAACCAGAAAAATGACACACCTGTAGAAAGTGCAGGGAGGCAGCCAGAGATTAGCATTGTGTATAAATAAAGCATCATTATGGATTTCCAGAGGGACTGAGCATCTTCATCAGCAGATCAAAGTGTCGACCAAATGTTGTAATTATGTTCTCACGTTCTAACTGAAGCAGAGACACAAACAGGTTCATGTGCTGACTTATTAATACTGAGGGACAGAGACACTGACGGAAACAGAATGAGAGGAGAAAACAGAGAAAGTCTTTAAGTTTTAAAAACACCAGGTTTTTGATCCGGCCGTCTCGTGTTCAGATAAACGAGTCTGGTCTGAAACGCTTTTTCACAGACAGGAAAAGTGAGCGCCTCCTCTGCAACATTTAGACTGTAAACTCCTGCAAACAGCACTTATGAACGCAGCTTTGCTTCATGCATTTATGTTGGAGAGACTTGTGTATTTATTCCAGCAGCTCAAACTGTCTGAAAGTGGAACAAATTACTGAGATCACATCATCAAAGTGATTTTCTAAAGGGCAGCACTGTTGGCTATGCAAGTGCTGCATGCTAGAGTTGTAGATTTGATCTTCTACATGAAAAAAGAAACTGAACAGAACCACTGACCTCTGACTGCTGGGGTCAGTAGCTCAGATTGTAGTTTTCATTGAAGATGAACCATGATTAACCCCAGTTCCTCTACTGCGTCAACAAAGAGGCGTCAGCGAGTTGCACAATAAACTAGCCCTTGAACATTATCAGGGTAACTTTGGGTTTAATGCCGTGTTTTCAGCGTTGCCGAGGGCTCCATGTTCGAGTTTGGAAAATCACCACCTACTGACCAATCAGATCTCTAGAAAACAGATCTTTTGTTTTGCTGCTCGGAAAAGCTCCCTCAGACTTCAGAGTGCAGACAGTCAGAGGCTCCTCTGATGAGCATCAGTACATTTAGATCTTAGAAGCAACTTTATAATATGTTTTTCCTTTAAGCCCTGATATCCTAAAACAGGGTACTTATTTGTAGCTTTTGGCCTGATAGGAAATTGATTGGCCAGATGCTGCCAGCTCCACCTCTTTCATTTGAACACACTACGGGGGTGTCCAAATTCATGGGCTGCATCCTCCTGAGGCCGCATTTGTAGACCGATTACGTCACAGCGACGCGACAAAGGCTGTCCAAATTTGTAGACTCCTCCGAATGCGGCCGACAAATGTGTCCTCCTTTTCAAGGTTCAAGGTTCAAGGTTCTTTATTTGTCACATGCATAGTTATACAAGTATAACACACAGTGAAATGTAGTCTGACACGCTCCTCGACATGTGCAAAAATTGGGGGGGGGGGGTGTATAGGAAGAACATTATATATATATATATACATACATATAGTATATACACTGGGTGAATGTGCAGTAGTAGCAGCTAGCAGGTGAATTCTGTACATTAATATGGATAGACATCTGACTATTTTACAGGATAGACAATATAAACATATTTAAAATTAAAGGAATTGAAATGTACATTGTGCCTTGGTTTAGTGTCTGGAAGAGTCCTGTCTCAGTCAATTATAGATGATGTGAGAGGGCGGGTGTGTGTGTTTAGGGCACGGATGGCTTGGGGATAGAAGCTCCTCTTGAGTCTCTCTGTCCTTGCCCGGAAGATGCGGAACCTTCTACCAGATTGCAGAAGTTGGAACAGTTTGTTGCCAGGATGGGACGGGTCCTTCAGTATCTGCGCTGCTCTAGTCCGGCATCTCCTGGTGTAGGTGTCCTGAAGCGGGGGGAGAGCAATCCTGCAGCAGCGTTCTGCTGTACGGATCACTCTCTGGAGAGCTTTTTGGTCCTTCACACAGCTGTTCCCAAACCACGATGTCATGTTCTGTGTGAGGATGCTCTCCACAGCGCCTGTATAGAAAATCCTGAGGATCTTTGGAGAGACCCTGAACTTCCTCAGTTGTCGTAGGTGATACAGGCGCTGCCTAGCCTTTTTGGTCTGGACCTGAATGTGGGCAGCCCATGTCAGGTCTGAGGAGATGTGGACACCAAGATACTTGAAGGACTGCACCCTCTCCACTGGAGCTCCATTGATGATAATGGGCTTGTAGTCTCTGTGCTGACCCCTTCTGAAGTCCACCACCAGCTCCTTGGTCTTGCTGACGTTCAGCTGGAGGTGGTTGTCCTGGCACCACGATGCCAGATTCTTCACTTCATCCATGTAGGCCGCCTCATCGTTGTTGGAGATGGCACCCAACACCACTGTGTCGTCAGCAAACTTCACAATGGTGTTGGAGCCGTGGGTGGCCACACAGTCTGAAGTGTAGAGGGAGTAGAGCAGTGGCGAGAGGACACATCCCTGAGGTGCTCCTGTGTTGATGGTGATGCTGTTGGAGAAGCACCTGCCCACCCTCACCACCTGAGTTCTGCCAGTGAGGAAGTCCAACACCCATGCACACAGACGGCTGTTAAGTCCCAGATCCCTCAGCTTTGTGAACAGTCTGCAGGGCACTATTGTGTTAAACGCTGAACTGTAATCAACAAACAGCATTCGCACATAGTTACCCTGTTTCTTGTCCACGTGGCTGAGAGTGGTGTGTAGGACGTGGGCGATGGCATCCTCTGTGGATCTGTTGGATCTGTAGGCGAACTGCAGCGGATCTGTGGTGTCTGGGATGGAGGAGGAGATGATGTTCTTCAGCAGCCTCTCAAACACCTTCATTACTACCGAGGTCAGTGCAACTGGCCGGTAATCGTTCAGGGATGAGGGTTTGCTGTTCTTGGGCACAGGGATGATGGTGGATCTTTTGAAGCATGTGGGGACCACAGACTTCGCCAGGGACTCGTTGAAGATGTAAGTGAACACACCTGCTAGCTGGTCAGCACAGCAGCGCAGCAGACGGCCGGTGATGCCGTCTGGCCCCGCCGCTTTCCTTGTGTTCACTCTCCTCAGTGCCGCTCGGACGTCATGCTCCGCGATGCTGGTCACCGGTCTCTCGCTGATGACGTCACTGTCCTCGGTAGTCAGGCGGTAGATAGCATTAGCCGCCTGGCTAACCTCGAAACGGGCGTAGAACCGATTCAGCTCGTTGGTGAATGCAGAGTCGGCGTTGATCGGCGCAGTGTCCCTGGCTTTGTAGTCCGTAATGGTGCGTAGTCCGTGCCACATACTCCGTGTGTCGCCCTGGTGGAAGCGGGACTCCACACGTTCCTGGTACCGGCGTTTGGCATCTCTCACCGCACGCCGTATGAGGCCGCTTTGTAGGCGCTCATATCGCCAGTGGCGAGACCCGCGTTGTAGGAGGCGGTCCTGGCGTTTACTGCAGTGCGGATCGATCTGTCCATCCACGGTTTCTGGTTTGGGAATGTGGTGACTCTGGCAGTGGGGATAATCTCCTCCGCTAGCATATTGACGAAGCATACTGCTACTTCCGTAACCTCGTTGATGTCGACTGCGCATGCTCTGAACATGTCCCAGTCTACGTCGTTGAGTGCGTCCTGTAGCGTAGCTTCTGATTGGGCAGTCCACCGTTTTACCTCCCTCTTGGTCACGTCTTCCCTCCGTATGTTTTGTTTATACTGGGGAATGAGGAAGATGGCGTTGTGGTCAGACTTCCCAAAAGCCGGGTGTGAGACAGCTTTGTAGCCCTGCTTGTATGGCGTGTAGCAGTGATCCAAAATCCGATCCCCTCTCGTTGGACACGAGACATGCTGGTAAAAGTTTGGCATGACTTGTCTGAGGTTCGCTTTGTTAAAGTCTCCTGCTACAATGAGGGCTGCGCCCGGGTCCTTGTTTTGAAGCGAGCTCAGCACATCATGTAATTCGGACAAAGCCATACCTGTGTCCGCTTGGGGTGGGATGTAGACCGCCGTGGCGATGACTGAGGTGAACTCACGGGGCAGATAGAAAGGGCGGCACTTAATGCTCAGGAACTCCAGATGTGGCGAGCAGCCGCTGGAGACAGTAGAAATGCTCCTGGCATCACACCACTTTCTGTTTACCATGAAACACACTCCTCCACCTTTGGTTTTGTTCGACTCTGCCGTTCTGTCCGCGCGGAGCACAAAGAATGAATCCGACGGAGTTACGGCCTGGTCCGGCACGGTGGGGGTTAGCCATGTCTCCGTGAAGCACAGAATGTTGCAGTCCCTCATGCAGTCCCTCATTTCCATGTGAAGGATGGGACGGGTGTGTCCTTCGTGGCCCAACCTATCCCAGAATTCATAGCGCGGCCCAGCCAAACTCCAGTTTCCAACAATGGTGACCGCTGCTAAGTTTTAAAATTACTCTTACTAATCTTTCTGGGTCACAAAACAAACTTTTGTGCCGCCAAGAACGGCACAACTCCCGGCACATCGTTTTCACATCACCGCGGTCTTTCGCTACTCAGGTTAAACGTAATATATATGTCACTTAGACCAGTGGTCTCCAACCTTTTTTGCGCCACGGACCGGTTTATGCCTGAGAATATTTTCACGGACCGGCCTTTATGGTGTCGGTAGGGGTAACGATAAAAACGATAACAAAATAATGCTGAAAACCGATAAAAACCCTGAAAACCAGACATTTCTCACCTGAGCCTCAACTCTCGCGGCCCGGTACCAAACGACTCACGGACCGGTACTGGTCCGAGGCCCGGGGGTTGGGGACCGCTGACTTAGACAACCTAAAAATGTTATTGTTGGGCTTTTTCAGTGTTTTGTTTGTTCGTGAGTAAATCGGTTTGGCTGAGATTAAAGTTCTTAGATTAGATAAAATACAACTTTATTAATCCCCCGGGTGGGTTCCTCCTTGGTTTTCACACAGCTGAATAAATGTCAAACAGAAAACTGATTAAACAGAAGTGTGAGAGTTTACACCAGTGTCCTGTTATCTTTTAGATAGCAAGGAGCAGACGGCCGAGTTTATTAAACTCCTCCGAGACAGCGGTGACGCTAATCTGAAGGCGAGACCGTCCCATTTCACAGCCTCACACTTCCAGCCTGCCCGACCTTCTGAGGACCCGGCCCACGTAGACGGGTCCTCAGGAGGATGCAGCCCATGAATTTGGACAATCCTTACATTTACAAACTCTGGGTCTTCATGTTGTGACCTCAGCCTGACTGATGATGTCAGAGTACCTGAAACCAGAATAGTTTCAGGCCTACGATGATGTCACCGGTGGTGACGTCACACCAATAATGGGAATAACACTAAAAAGGTGCTGAGCAAGTACAATTTTTAACTATTTAAATGAATAATGACAGAAATAATTGAGCACCTTCTACCAAATGTAGCATGCGTACAGTACATGTAGCAGCATCCAGCTCACAGGCTGGATCTTTTCATGTGCTGCTGCTTATTGGGAATATGAATCCCAAAGACACACAAGTCTTTGGTCCCCATGAAGATGAGTTTTCCTTTGATTGTCCTGTGTCTCCTGTGCTGACCTTTAAAGATCGATTACACAAACCACAGCTGGACTTTCATCAGCAGGAATCTCTGACGGAGCTTTCTCCACTTCTGTCACTCTTCCTCTTTTTCTGTCGTCACTTCTCTTCTATGCTAATGCCACTATGATCCACTTCACTTTGTCTGAAATTAACCCCCCACCTCCTCCACCTCTCCTCCACTCGGTGTGCACGGCGTCCTGCCCATCACCTCCCTGATTGCCATTCCACACGACTCACGACGTACATTTCTTGGATAATGACAGCGCACGTCCAGCCTGCCACCACAGGCCGACTTCACTTGATGATGCAAAAACTAAAAGTGTGTGTGTGTGTGTGTGTGTGTGTAAGCGAATCTCAATTAATGAAAAGGAACGCCGCCATGGACAGGAAGAACAAAATTGGGAATTAGTGGCTCTCAGTAGAGGAGTGGAGGCAAATCAGATTTTATGACCTCATGCGTATTAGAGCGGAGAAGATTAGCTGAGAGGGCAAACGATGGAGAGGCGGTGTGTGTGTGTGTGTGTGTGTGTGTGTGTGAGATGAATGCTCAAGAAGCTGCAATTTGTTTTATTTTTGTAATTTCCTTTTCCTCAGGAGGCTTCAGGGGACGCGCTTAATAAACTTTAGCCATGTGGGGATGGCTTCTGCTGAGCATCATCACCAGTGTTTCCCCCCAACATCTAATTTCACATGAATGTGGTTATTTATATATCACATAAACATTAAAGCAAACTTTCAGAGAGTTACATATCACACTGTTCTTGTTCCAGATGGTCAAAATCTGCTGGTGTCTTTACGGCTCCTGTTTGGAAAAGTCCACATGAATGGGCGACAGAGGCACCGATCACACAGCCGTTATCCCGTTTGTGGCTTAAAATAAACTAAATGTAACTAAAGAGCAGTGATCTCTCAGCCTTCTCTGCTCGGCTCCATTTGAGACATTTTGGTTCCTAAACCACACAAAAAGGTTTTTTTTTTTTTTACCTACATCAAATCTCAAATGTAACTGAATGTATTTTATAACCAAACAAGATCTCAGTGTGACAAAAGCTTGAATTCCCACTCAGGTAATCTGGACCAAACGACTGCTGGCCGTGTGATTAATTACCTCCGTCGTGTTTTTAGTAAAGTTTGCGTGTAAACGCAAAAGCTCGAAGGTTTAGGATGAATTCTGCCAACAATCTATTAAAAGCTGGTTTACATCTACTGAGGACTTCAAGCTCAACGTCATGATTTACTGAGAGAAAAATAACAAAAAGCCTTACAAGTGTGCTGTGTACTGTCAACATGAAGAAAGATTTGACATGTCATCTCACATTTGACCTCTGACCTCTCCTTCAAGGTCAATAGATTGATCTGAAGAGATAATAATGCTATAGAGAGCTTTTTGGTTCTTAGTGCCATTGTTGGGGAGTGATGCCCTGTCTAACAGGAAGATCTGCACTCATTTATTAATTGAGAGCAAAGAAGCCCAACGAATGAAAAAAAGAGGCTGATGTTGTGAAAGTTAAAGTAACTTTAAGCAAAGATGATTTTTTATTATTATCATTAGTATCGAACTACATTATATTAAAGTCATTAATGAACAAACAGGACAATGAATGGTGTTGGACACAAACCTCCTGGCTCGTCATCTCCAGATTCAAATGTGTCCCTGTGCCTCACCAGCTGATCCTGTATTAGGCAACATGTGTTTTGTTGTTTTTGCTCTCTCCCTCTGTCTCTCTCTCACCTACCGGGGCGGTGCTCATTATGGGCTCCGCCCCTGGCCCACGCACCTGCCATCTCCACACCTGCTGCCTATCTGGGTGAGCAAGACCTATTTGAGACAGCAGCACTGTGTCACTCGTCGCTGGATCGTTGAGCTATCAGCGTCAGTCACTCTGCAGGTAGTGGGTCAAATTCTGAGAAGTTGTTTCCGTCTGCTCGTCGTTAACTCTAGTTTCTGTGTACAGGGCCCTATTTCAGGAAGCCGGTTTAGAAAACTCAGAGTCAAAAACGATACTCAGGGTTGAGTAACCCCGAACTGTCCAACTCGTAATATTCGGTTTCAGAAAGGCTGATAACAATTAGTTCAGTCAACGCGGAGTTGCTTTAACCCCAAGTTAAGCGCGCGGACGAGGATACATAAAGCCCTGATTAGTGGAGCACAGATTAAGCGAGTCACCATGGAGACGGAGGGAAAGAAGGCGCGGTCAGTGTATCTTACAGCGCGTGAGGCCGAAATTCTGATGGCAGCATATGCCGATAACATGCAAATTCCACGGAAAAAAAGTAACACAGCCTCAGCTGCAAAAGAAAGGGAGCATGCATGGCAAAACATAGCCGACAGAGTCAATGCGTGAGTGTTAATTTAAACATTGATCGAGGGATTTCCACCCATTTAACACGTTATTTTATTATATTTTATTTTTTATTTCATACATTTTATTTTGTGACGTGATGTGAGCGCAGGTGCAACCCAACAGGCCCCAAACGTGCCTGGCAGCAAGTAAAAATGAAATATAAAAATATAGTCCAAACAGGTAAGGTGTAATTGTATTATGAGCCATAGTGCTTGGTCTGTTTGTCCGATGTAAATCAATTGCAGTTAGAGGCTACATTAATTTCCCCTCTGTAAGCACTTATTGAAGTTATCTGAGCACATTACAAGTACATATTTGCTTACTCTGTATGCTCAAATGTGGCCCGTTATAGCCAACAGAAAAAAAGCGGAGGCCCGAAAAACAGGTGGAGGTCATCCACCACCACCACTCACAGAGCCTGGCCACTTGGCTTCCACATTTGTGATAATGTTGGCAGCATCACATATGATCTTCACAGTGCAGAGAACACAAATTAGCATCCATTACTATAATGAAATAATTTGTTAGTTTGAAATGCTACAGGGAACTATGTACCTGTACATTAATGCTGTGGAAAGACTTCCTGTTCACATAGTCTCCTTCATTTACTGAAGGAGCAATGATTGGAATGTGAGTGCCATCTATACAGCCAATCACGCCTGGGAACCGTGAGAATAAATGTAAAATTTAAGTAGTAGTCCAAGTATCACCACATCATGAATTAAGTTCTGTTCATCCTGATACCTGCAATTTTGTGGCATCCCTCTTTGATAAATCTTGTGGGTCTATGACCGGGGAACACCACAAACGAGTGCAGGAGACGTTTCAGTGCAACTGTAACATTCCTGACTGCCCGACAGACGGTAGCCTTGGAAACGTGCTCAGCATCACCAATATTATACAGAAAGCTCCCGTTTGCAAAAAACTGAAGTGCGATACAAATAATATGTACAGAACTGAGAGGATGTCCGCGATATGTCACATGAGCAATATTAGGCCTGAGGATGTTATTCAAATAAATTATAGATTGTGCTGAAAAACGGTAACGTTCACACAGGAAATCATCAGGAAATGATAAAATGTCCAAACGCGCTCTGATCACTCTCTCCCGGCGGAGAGCTCTGTGGAGAATTTGGGCTTCAACATCTACTGGCTCTTCAAGGAAGGAGCACGCCATGTCTGACACTTCCTACAGTCAGGTTTCCGACAAAGAGGCGGAGAAGGTCAGGGTTAGTTGAAGTAAACCTGCTAGGGGGCAGGTTAGCTTCACAAAACAACAGTAAATGATGAGCGTTCTCTCTAGCTGTCATCATAGTAACTCACTCAGAATTAATCTAAACTCGCTTTGTGAAACCGAAAACCCAGAGTTTTCGTTAACTCAGCGTATACTTACTCAGAGTTTGCACTTAACCGGCTTCCTGAAATAGGGCCCTGATCTACCCCAGACTTTTCCCTGCCCGCCTGTCACCGTGTGGATGAGTGAGTGGATTTGTGTTACCCCGCTGTGGAGAGAGGAGAGAGATTTGTTGGAGTGTGTCTGATTTCCATCCCCTTACATCTCCCGGAGCCCTGGACCCCCTCCCCTCCCTCCAGCAGTATCACCTGGTCTCGTTTGTGTTAATAAACTCTGCAAGGATTCCCGGTCTGCGCCTGAGTCCATCAACTAAAACCTGACAAAATGTAGCTAAGATGTTTTCCATCAGACTCATTTAAGATAAGATAAAATAAGATAAGATAACCTTTATTAGTCATACATCCAACCATTCATCCATCCATCCATCTATGTCATACATCCAACCATTCATCCATCCATGTCATACATCCAACCATCCATCCATCCATCTATAAGATAAGATAAGATAACCTTTATTAGTCCCACACATGGGAAATTTGTTTTGTCACAGCAGGAAGTGGACAGTGCAAAAGTTATGAGGCAAAAATTAGAATACAATAAGAATAAATACAGTACACAGCTGTACAGAATAGAATAAAATAATATACTATATACAGTAGAATAAAATAGAATAAAAATATACAATAAGATAAAAATAGAATACGAATGCTATATACAACTGAGTAAAAATACAACGATGACAGAAAAGATTATTGCACTTAGTGTTATTGCACATGTGTGGATGTGTGTGTTTGTTCAGTTAAAGTCTTTGTTGTGGAGTCTGACAGCAGTGGGGAGGAAAGACCTGCGAAATCTCTCCGTCCCACACCGTGGGTGCCGCAGTCTCCCACTGAAGGAGCTGCTCAGTGCTGTCACAGTCTGCTGCATGGGGTGGGAGATGTTGTCCAACAGGGATGACAGCTTAGCCGCCATTCTCCTGTCACTCACCACCTCCACTGGGTCCAGAGGGCATCCTAGAACAGAGCTGGCCCTTCGGATCACCCTGTTCAGTCTCTTCCTGTCCCCAGCAGAGATGCTGCCGCCCCAGCAGACCACACCATAAAAGATAGCAGAAGCCACCACAGAGTCATAGAAGGTCTTCAGGAGTGGGCCCTCCACCCCAAACGACCTGAGTCTCCGCAGCAGGTACAGCCTGCTCTGCCCTTTCCTGTAGAGGGCGTCTGAGTTATGAGTCCAGTCCAGTCTATTGTTCAGATGAACACCAAGGTACCTGTAGCTGTCCACAGCCTCAATGTCCATACCTTGGATGTTCAGTGGTTGCAGTGGAGAATGCTTGTGCCTGCGGAAGTCTACCACCAGTTCCTTGGTTTTACTGGCGTTGATCTGGAGGTAGTTCAGCTGGCACCAGTCCACAAAGTCTTGAGTCAGTCCTCTGTACTCCTTGTCGTCCCCATCAGTGATGAGGCCGACTATTGCAGAGTCATCAGAGAACTTCTGCAGGAAGCACTGGGTGGAATTGTGGGAGAAGTCTGCAGTGTAGATGGTGAAGAGGAACGGAGCCAGAACCGTTCCCTGTGGGGCCCCCGTACTGCAGACGACCCTGTCCGACACACAGCCCTGAGTCCTCACATACTGTGGTCGGTCGGTGAGGTAGTCCAAAATCCAGGTAGTGAGGTGATGGTCCACTCCAGAGTTCTCCAGCTTGTCCTTTAGAACCGAGGGAAGAATAGTGTTGAAGGCACTGGAGAAATCAAAGAACATGATTCTCACAGTGCTTCCAGCGGTCTCCAGGTGAGCGAGGGAACGATGTAGGAGGTGAATGACGGCATCATCCGCTCCAATGCCAGGCTGGTAGGCAAACTGAAGTGGGTCCAGTGATGAGCTTATTAGGCGCCGAAGCTGAGCCAGGACCAACCGCTCCAGGGTCTTCATCAGGTGGGATGTCAGAGCCACCGGCCTGTAGCTGTTGAGGTCCTTGGGGCGTGAAGTCTTTGGCACTGGTACAACACAGGAGGTTTTCCAGAGCTTGGTTTTCTCGGTTTTTATATTTGATCACATACAATTAAAGCCGCTGTGCAGATTAATAATCTGATTATTCAGGACCAGGGCCCTATTTCAGGAAGCCGGTTTAGAAAACTCAGAGTCAAAAACGATACTCAGGGTTGAGTAACCCCGAACTGTCCAACTCGTAATATTCGGTTTCAGAAAGGCTGATAACAATTAGTTCAGTCAACGCGGAGTTGCTTTAACCCCAAGTTAAGCGCGCGCACGAGGATACATAAAGCCCTGATTAGTGGAGCACAGATTAAGCGAGTCACCATGGAGACGGAGGGCTCTTCAAGGAAGGAGCACGCCATGTCTGACACTTCCTACAGTCAGGTTTCTGACAAAGAGGCGGAGACAGTCAGGGTTAGTTCAAGTAAACCTGCTAGGGGGCAGGTTAGCTTCACGGAGTGTGTCGTCATAGTAACTCACTCAGAATTAATCTAAACTCGCTTTGTGAAACCGAAAACCCAGAGTTTTCGTTAACTCAGCGTATACTTACTCAGAGTTGCACTAAACCGGCTTCCTGAAATAGGGCCCAGGTTGGTTTCTGGCTTCGTTATGAAAACTAGTCAACAGTCAGGTGTTGGTCTCAGCCAACATTCAGTGTTTGTTTTAAACAGTCTTGCAGAGATGAGGCTGGAATGAACCGCAGCCATACGAAGGCTGTATGCTGACTTCCAACAATAATATTCAATTAAAAAGAAAAGTGACCTACAAATGAGTCATGAGGAACTCCATATTAAACATTTATTTAATCAAAATAAATGTTTTCGTTTGTTTCCAAACAAACTCTTATTTATTTACTTGATCAATTATGAGGTCAATTGTTACCTAAAGACGTTTTGTTTCACTTCACAGAAAACTGAAGCTTTTCAGACCAATAACGTGTTCAACACAAAGTCATCAAACATAGGAAGCATCCCAAAAGTTACTTTTCCAATATTCCTCTCACGTGTTGAGATGTACCTCAACAAATGAGATTATTCATGGCTCGGGGACAGCTCTGCCACTGAGAAAGTTTATATAACTAAGCCTTGATCCAGAAATTGATGCCTTGAAAATGGCTGTTCATGCTGCATTGAGCCCGGCTTGGTGGTTTCCAGGTTTCTATGTTAATGCTGTCCACACTCCACCTGCCTGCACTGCGAGACCTCATCCATAATATCCTGTCTGGAGGCAACAAAGACGTCCTAACTCTGCACTAATGTCTGTCTGGCTCTCTCCACCAGCCTCACTGGCGTGCTGCACCTCTTGCCGCCTCGGGCTGCCGCCGTATTTCAGCCGGACATGCGTGTGAGAGCGACGACACGGTTGTAAAACAGCCGGTTTGGGAGGCACAGAGAAGCCAAGTGTGTGCATAGCTGTACAGATGTAAGACAGCGAGAGGAGGTGTGTGTAGAGTCTGGCCTGTGTGTGTGTGTGTGTGTGTGTGTGTGTGTGTGTGTGTGTGTGTATAGACTGCATGAACCCAGAGAGATATTCACCGTTCAGACAGTCTGCCTCGAGAGATAGAAGGGATTACGCTTCAGCTGCAGCCTTGCACTTCCTCCACCGACACACAAACACACACTCATGGAAACACAGCACACACACATATCTGTGCTTAAAGTGCACAGAGCAGCGTTTCTTCCCTCAATCCAATGAACAGTTTAGAGTTTGTAAAGACACATCTGTAAATGAACACTTGGATCGTTTGATTCGTGTCTTAATGTTCGTGCACGGCCGTGGTGTGGTAGGTCTCAGGGTCACGTCGCCATCTGTGATGTGGATGGAGGTGTGCTGTGGTGATTAGAGCCGATGAAGCTGCTGTTTTTAATGTTCCCACCCTCATTCATGGTCATGACCGTGAGCACTGACTGAAAGCGTAAGATCGAGGACACCAGCTGCAGAAATGAGCTTTCTCTGAAGGGTGTCGGAGCAGATGGCCCCGCCCCTCCCTGACCCTCTTCTGGAGGTTTCTTCCTGTTAAAAGGGAGTTTTTCCTTCTCACTGTCACCATTCTTAGGATTTTGTCTGTATTGCTGCAGGGTCTGCACCTTACAGTAGAAAGCATCTTAAGATAACTTGTTGTGAAGTGGTGCTATATGAGTTGAGGGTGGTCACCTTCAGCTATGTCACGAGCTTTGGATTGTGGGAACGAGGTCACAGAAATTGGTTTTCTTTGAAGAAACGCAGCTGGTTGAAGGTGATCCGTGGATGTTCCATCAGGTGCTGGGGGAGGACATGCTGGAGAGATTACATCTCCTGGATGGCTTGGGAAGTCCTCAGCGTTCCCCCGGACAGCTGGCTGGGGAGAGGGGAGGTCTGGGCTCGTGGCAGCAACAAGTGAAGCTCATAATTTAACCTGTTGCATAGCAAACATGGAGCCTTTGATTTGTGGGTCTATGAGGAAAAATTAATGAACGAATGGAGAAAGTGTCATTGCATTGTATGGGGTATTTTCCTTTTGTGGTGCAGTTATTAAATAACCTGTTGAAACTGACTTAGGAGGCTGTCTGATTGTTGGCGTTTCTCTGTGTTACTCTCGAGTCTTTACCTTCTAATATAAAGTGCACTGAGCTGACTGCTGTTGTGATTTGTCTCCCTGCAAATACAATTGAATTGAATTGCACCTGTTTCCCATTTTTCCTGTGAGACATTCGAGGCGGAGCAACTCTTGCTGTAGGTCTATATAAAACCTGTGGAGCGGGTTTGTGGAATTTGCAGCCCTGGCTGGTTGTTGATGGTGCTTTTGGCAGCAGTGAGTGAAGCCCATAATTTAATCTGATGGTGCTGTTGCATCGCAAACATGGAGCCTTTGATTTGTGTCACGATTGGTCGAAATGAGGTTAAAGTGGACTGAAATGTGAAAAGCCACTCGAAGCATGCACCTGCACCACGATTCCCCTCTAATGACTCACAAACACACTGGCCCGAGCGCTGCTGTGATGCAACGTATAAATAAATGCACTCACGTGGCACACGCCTCTACAGAAAATCGCTCCATTCCAGTGCTCCAACATCTGTGTGTGTGCTCAGAGGAGAAGGGAAAAGAGCAAGAGACGGAGTGGGTTCAGAATCATCCACTTTTTTAAAATTACCAGCACTTTTTTTTTTTAAATGACAGACATTGGAGAGGTTGATGGGAAGTGGCCACTATGAAAAAGGCAGTGCACAGGGCGACAGCAGCCCAGAGCAATTTGAGAAAGGGCTGCTCGTGATGTGAACACATTTTGTTCTGTTAAGTGACCAATCACAGTAAAACCATTTGGACTCCCATGCTGTGGAGGGAGACGGCACCGAGCACTCTACTGCAATCCACATATTTCTCAGGCCAGAAACACCTGCTGCACTCCTTTTAAAAATAATGAATACCCAGTGTTGAATATGAGTTATTTTTTCCCAGAGCTAAAATAATAAACATGGTTAAAAACAAATACGAGGAGCTGTGTCCCTGCCTCACAGCCGAAACGAATCTATTTGCTCACCAATATTATTTTAGTGTCCCTGAGCACGGCTTTCCCTCAGGCCTCTCTCAGATTTACTGATATTTCCGTGAAGATGTAATTTAAAAAAAAAAAAAAAAAAGGGGCGGTGGAGGAGGGCATCATTTCACCCCTCAAACTCAGACTTTTACTTAATTGTGTATTTTAACAATGAACACATAAATAAAATGTTGGATTTCTGGTGTGAAGTGAAGCCTCTCTCTTCCTCTCCTCAACCTCCAACCTCACGTTTTTCTGGCATTTCTCGTAGAAAATAGACATTTTATGTGCACACGTGAGTACAGATGAAAAACCGTGTTCAGTCTCATGGCAGTTTGTGACATTTTTAATCTATTGTTTTGTGGGCCCGATCATAAATTTTAATTTTCCTCAACAAGCCCAACGCCAGGCTGGCGACCTGTACCTCGCCTTGTAGCTGTGATAAGCTCCACTTTTAAAGGGGGAAAGACAGCATTTTGAAGCTGAAGGGACGAGTGTTTGGTTCATGAGAGACCCAAGGTGGTCACAGATCATTGGGTGGACTGTAGAGAGTCCTGTCACTTTACAGGACTGTGTAAGCTGGGACAGATAGAGCTGGGTGTCATCTGCATAGCAGTGTAAATGTATGCTATGTCTTCTAATGATGCTGCCTAAGGGAAGCATGTATAATGTAAACAGAATTGGTCCTAGCACTGAACCCTGTGGAACTCCATAATTAACCTCAGTGTGTGAAGAGGACTCTCCATTTACATGCACAAACTGGAGTCTATTAGATAGATATGATACAAACCACTGTGCAGTACCTGTAATACCTACAGCATGTTCTAATCGCTCTAATAGGATATTATGGTCGACAGTATCGAACGCTGCACTGAGGTCTAGCAGGACAAGCACAGAGATGAGTCCACTGTCAGAGGCCATAAGAAGATCATTTGTAACCTTCACTAAAGCTGTTTCTGTGCTGTGATGAGCTCTGAAACCTGACTGAAACTCTTCAAATAAACCTCTGCAGATGATCTGTTAGCTGTTTGACAACTACTCTTTCAAGGATGTTTGATATGAAAGGAAGGTTGGAGATTGGCCTATAATTAGCTAAGACTGCTGGGTCTAGCCTTCCTGTTTTGTTCTGGTCAAATCTGACTGATTTACAACTTAAAACACTCGTAAATCTTGTGCTTTACATCTGATGGCTTCAAGGCCTTATGACTATGCACTCTTGAATGAATTGAAATTTTTATTTCAGTCAACAACAACAGATTATAATTTTACATAAAAGTACTCAAACCGAAACTGAAAAAGGAATAGGCTGAAGCATTATGGCTTATACTTATCCTATCCCTCACCCCCAGAAATAATCAAATCCTTAACCAAGAAAATAAATAGCATTGATAAATAAGCTGTATAACAGTTTGAAAAGAAATCCATGATAAATCAAGAAATTAAATCAACACAAAAAATTTTAACAAACCAAATTTCTATAACCTCGAACATATAAAAGTGTTTTAACCAGCATAGGAAATGAATGGGAATCCACTAACCCCCCACTATTAGCCCCTGACCCCCTGAATGACCCATGAACTGAATTTGGTGGTGAAAAATGTTTGTTATGCTAATTTAAGAGCTAATAAGACAGACCGGGCAATTATGACCATAACACTAAAGTAAAGGGGTGGGCTGGGACAACTGGAGGGCTAGAGGTGGCTGCCAGCTTGAAGGCCTGTGGTACATAGCTGGTTATTATAGAGAGATTAATTATCTTTAGGATCAATAAAAAATGATTAACAGTAGGATTGGGTGGGTCTAATAGATCATGCTGATGATTTGGATGAAGTAATCACTGAAGTGAACTCAGACACTGTCATCACTTTCAGCCCGTAATGCTGAATTTAACCTTTTTACTTCATATACTTTTAGTAAAAGTTAATAACAGGATATATAAGAGTTGATGGTAACTAAACTATGAATATACTTTATAGAAAAAAAGTCTCATCAAATAAAAGACATGAATCCATATTTCTAAGAAAATGTGAAGGCCAGAGTTAGATGAAGTTACCATGACCTGCTTGAGTGTTTATAATAAAAAGAAATATATATATGTCGGCGATCTTCAACCAGGAGTTGCTCATCTTCAAGGCTCTACAAGAATTTACTTCACACAGAGTTCAGACTGTCTGTGATGGGGTTGGACTCAAAATCCATCTTTGTGAGAAATAAATTCCTAAAACTGACTTGTTTCATTGTCAAGGTCTCCTGTAAAACATTTCAGTCACCAGCTAGAGGATTAAGAACAGCTGCTTTCACCAACCGTCCCAGAGCTGTGACCACTGAGTGCGATACTGACGCTCTACTTTTAAAGATGGATTTTAGGGACAGTTTTATCAAGAGAAATGATAAAAGAGACAAATGTGAAAACTCAGCGTTAATAGAAATAAATGTTTGTAGTGACAAATGTTAAAGTGTCAGGTAGGTAAAGCAAACAGCAGACATGTTGGTGCATGAAGCCGAGCGTTGGAGTGCACACGCTGCTCATTATTCAGCTTCAGTTCCTTATTTCCATTTCTGGAGGATTAAGATTACGGCTCCACTACTGCTTGTTAAAAGTTGTCAGGCAAATCTGACAAAAGGATCAACTGTAGACTTAACTAAAACCATTTTTAGGACACTAAATTACAGGCCTGTGGGGAATATTTTTAATAAGCTAAAAGTAATTAGTTCCTCTCCATCCACAGTACCACCTGAGTCCGGTTAGCGAGCTGCAGAGAAGCTGAATGCCACGTGTTTATTATTCTATATGCACAAATATGAAGAACTGTGTGCACAGCTGCAAATAGGTCTTCACTAATGCAGATGAAGAGCGCGCACACACACACACACACACAGTGTGAGGCAGGAACACATGCGCTTTGCTGTGAAACACTTCCCACTGTGATTATTAATTACATTCCCCTTCGCTCGCCACCTGTGTGCAGGTTTTCTCTCCCTTCTTCCGTCCATATTTATTTCATTGGATTCATTCCTCCTGTCCTCTCTCCGCATCATCATCCCTCGCTCTTTGTCACCCTCTGAATGTAACGACCCACCTTCTCTCCGTACACCGCGGGGAAGGAGCGGCGGCAGACACCATCGATAATTAAGAGCGTTAACCAGGAAAAAAGGCACAGCGAGACATTAAGCTTTACTCGATGATAAAATGGAGAAGGGGGAGACAGAAAAGAGGCCCTTCAGTCTCTGCCCAAATCGTTTTGTGATGGCCTGTTATTTTCTCTCACACGAAACCATCTTTGATACTAACAGCAGCCAATTTTTGGAACACAATATCTGTTGTTGTTTTTGTTCTTCCAAGAAAAGCTGTTGGATAGAGAAGGAAAACGTCCTTTAGATGCCGCGTTCAAAACAGAAGAAGAAAAGCTTCGACACACAGGAAGTTCACGCATCAGGACACAAACCAGAATCATCTGGTCCTCAGCAGGCTCTAAAATATTTGAACTCAAACCTCAAATGAACAACAACACGTGACGCAACATGACTGTGCCGATCGTTCATTCACATGAAGAAACACCTTTAGCAAACTCTTCATTTGGTTCATCTGTCATCAAAGGGCAGCAATGGCAGACTTGCACTGACGTGTTGCCTGAATGCACATGACCCGCTGAAGTTCACACAAGCCTCAGAATTGAAATAACGGTCGAACGAGCTGGTCTGAGTGTTTCACAAAGAGCTGACCTGCTGGGATTTTTCCACACGACCGTCCCTGAGTTTCCAAAGAAACGGAGAAAACATCTGGAGAGCAGCAGTTTTCTGGGAGGAAGCACCTTGTTGATGTCACAGGAGAACGGACAGACTGCTTTGAGCCACAACAGTAACTCAAATAACTACTTTGCAGGTGGGCATCTCTGAAGACAAAACACCTTAAATTCAGAAGACCTTCTTAGCTGATGGGAGCAGCATACAGTATGCATGCAGTGTGTATGCCACTCCCATCAGCCAAGAGCAGAACACCTGGATAACAGAGCACGGGAAAGACGGGCAGCACAAAATCATCAAACCTGGTCCGCGTGCGTCTGAAGGAGCTTCAGCTGGAGCTTAATAACGACTCTGCAACACAATGATGCCAAAACACAGCAATGAATCCTGGAATGATTTGCTCACGCCAAAAGCAAACACAGGTCTGGCCTGATCACTGGCTCGCTCTTAACCCTCATTGAGGGTCATTTAGCGGACCCTCCTGCGCCCCCCTCCCTGTTTGATGAGTAAGGGTCAGTATGATCCTTAGCCTCATTTATTTTGTTGTCAGTGCTCTTTAACATGTTTTATCGTAATGGAAACCCAGTTTAGCTCCATCGGAGAGACCGATCTCTCCCCAGACTGTAACCGCTCACACCAAGCAGCAAATCCCTCCAGCTGTCAACTCTCACTACCTATTAAAGCGGAGGTCGCGCTGCAGGCCGAAGGCTGTAAAGACCGATATTGGCTTCAGTCACTGCTGCTGATATCTAGGGAGATTAAAGCTGGATGTCGAGTTGGGTCCAGGGGGATGAGACGGAGAGAGGAGGCTCAGGCCAGTCTTCAGGTTGCTTCTCACTGTGGAGGAAGAAGGAGAGCCGAAACCCGTCCACACGGCCTCGTGGAGCTTAGAGCGAGGAGCCCAACCTGAGGTGAAATGCATGCAGATTCAGTGTTGTAAGGTGATTTGGATTAAAGCCTCCAACAGATGTCAGAGCTGTGTTCTCCCTCTCTGACGCAGCTTTCATCCAGCAGCGAGCGTAGGAAGAGAGAGACGGAGAGGAGGAGGACAGCTCTGCCCTGACTCAGCAACCGAGTCTGTTACCACCAGGACACGAGGCAGAGGAGGGTGAGACTTCGAGAGGAGGAGACGTGACACTCCAGGAATCTGAAGAAACCAGAGACAAGAGACTGGCATGAAAGGAAGCATTAAGGAAGCACTGAGGGAAATGACCAAATATCCTACAGAGGCGTCTCCAACGCCACAAAACCACTGAAATACATAATTTATAATATCGGCAAAATACCGAGGAAACAACAAAATTATGAGGAGAGGGATCGCAAAACAGAAACTGCTTACAATTATTATCATTAATATTATTATTGACCTTAACAGAAATTGTTTGATTTATTTAGCATTGCACAGTAAATATCAGTTCTTTACTTTATTCTTTATTTAGTCAAAGTAAAAGCGACGTCTCCATGACAATATTGATGCAAAAATGAGACATTTCCACGAATTAAAAGACGACTCTGTGGATTCTGGACGACCTGCAGAGATCAGCCTGGACTCGGTGATGCTAAAGTTGAACAGAGTCGCTCTGGTGTGCGTGATGTGAGGAGAGTGCGACGGTTGGTTTGAGGATCTCAGCTGGAGGTTGGCAGAAGCCTGGAGAACTCTTTACCCCTACTGGGGCTCTGAAGCTCTTTTCTGGACCGAGTGCTTAGCATGACTGGGTTTGTCTCACAGGTCAGTGAGGGGCTCTCTGCCTGTGAGGCTACCTTTGGAAAAACTGGCGATCAAGCCATATTCATATTTATCTTTATGGGGGAAGAGTTGAAGCCTCTGCAGCACATTGATCATGCACATAGAAACATACTGGAAAAACATATTTCCTCCTGCTTTAGCTGCTGTGAGAGGATCTTAGTGTGAAAAATGAAAATTAGTTGTCAGAGAACATTTCGTGCCAGAGTCTTTAATTCTGGCAGCGACAATTTTCTTTTAATTTGTAGGAGACAGAGTGATAATTACGTCTGTTGAATTCAAAATGATTCCTTTCATAATCCATTTGACGCTCTGTCAGGACTTCACAGTCCTCACAAACGCAGCCGGAGGCTTTTTATCGTGTGCCTGAGACCACGGCAGCGCTGGGAGATCATTCAGGTTTGGATATCAAGAATGACATTTCCTTCATGTACATTTGTATAAAGTACGAGAACATACCCATGAAATGTACATAATTGTTATCTAATATTTAAGGCATTTTATAACGTTGTAATCTGCAGCAGGTTCTGACATCTGTGAGGACAGCAGTCGTTAAAGAAGTTTCATCTCAGGGAAGTAAATTTATTTTATTTCTCTTCATTTGTAAAGAAGATTCATCGATGCAGCAGTGGAACAAATAAAGAACCAAGCTATGATTGAAGCCACTGACTCAGCTTCAAATGTTCCACACTGCAGTTTGGATAAATATGGAAGGGAACAAAGTAACAATTGATCATTTTATTTGTATTAATATTAACTGTTTGGTAAGATGAACGTGTTTTGAACTGTGCAGCATCATAAGGAACCGCGTGATGTCCAAACGTATACAAAGGAAAGCGTTCATGATCATTTTTGTTGTATTCAAACTTCTGATGAGATGTGTTTCAGGTATAATGCAGACATCAGGTGTGTTTGCTGATCAGTGTGCAAACACGTCTCCTCTGGAGATGGATTCACTTTTGGAGCCTCGAGTGAAGAAAGTGCATGTTAGTTTTTCAGTCCTAGAGATCGCTGCTTTCTTCTTCTTCTGTGGACAGCTGCTTTAGTGGCAGGACCACAGCAGATCATCAGCCTGTGGTTCCCTGTTTTGCGGTTGCACAGTTTACGTCTGCTGTTGTGGTCCTTATGAGTAGGTGTGCACTACATTTTTCCTGTGAACAAGTTGAAAGCACGAGTTTATGAGCGGGGTCGGTCGTCACAAACCTTTAAAGTTGGGTCGATCAGGACGTTTCCTCTCAGGAACAAGGACACACATGCGTGTAAAGAAACGTGCAGTTATCACAAAGACTGTGAGATCCAACCAGAGCGACACCACCAAACAACACCGTCGTGCATCTTCTCCTGTGTTAGCCAGAGAAAGAAGATCGAGCGACACCCTCAGTCTCTGACCACTACCTCAGCCGACGCACTGCACAACATGCAGCACCTCACAGAGCTATCTCGACAGCTGTACACCTGCACCCAAAGGTCAAAGGTCACTCTTCGAGGATGCCAGTGTTGACATTTTAGACCAAAAAGACAGATGGTTTGAAAGAGGAGGCCATGTGACGTACGACGGCTGCCGTCAGCCACCGACGACGCATCCTGAGATCTTCTTCCAGGTTGGGTGGAGGTTTCACCTGTCACCGCCGGGTCACATGATCAAACAAGGCTTTATGTTACAGTATATTCATAAGAGTACTCCTGTTAAGTGTCAGTTTGCAGTTTTTTGGGTGGTGTTCCTGAGAGGACGACGGCCTTCAGGTTTTTGATGTGAATCGACTGGTTTGAATCTGAACCGTTGATGCTTTTGACGTGACCCTGACGTGAACTTTGAAGGAGGAGGTTTGACTCTCTGTTTCCAAACTGCAGCAGCGAGGACGTATTTAGGAGAGTAAATGATGTTAAACTCATTTAACTCAAGTGAAATCTGCTTTCAGGGGTCAGCACTTGTCCGCTCTCTTCAGAGTCATTCAGCGCTCCGTACTTTGCATTTGAACAGAAAACAATGCAAACAATGACTCTGCATGTTGACTTTTAATATGCATGAAGCTCTTAGCATGTATTACAAATAACCCCTCAGAGTTCCTTTCAAACTGAGCACTTCCTCTCTCCTTTTCTTATGTTCCCTTCCTCTGCTGGTGCACTCACTTTCCATCCATCTCATTTTCTTTCCTCCAAATTGCCTTCAATGAGGTCAGTAAGTGGTTTGAACTGTATATGAAGTGCACACACACACACACATATTTACACAGACACACACACACACACACACACACACTGTGAGCTGTGAAGAGCTGACACTGTGATTCAGAGAGGCCTCTGAGGAGCACTTGTCTATAAGGAGATGAGGGGAGAGGAGAAAAACAAAGGCGAGAGAAGACAGAGAGGAGACAAAGGACAAGAATGGAAGGAGATGAAAAAGGAGGAAGGCGGGAAGAGTGGAGGAGACGAGGAAATAAGTGTAAAAACACAGGAAGGAGGAGAGAGGGAAAAGAGACAATAGAAGAAGAGAACGGAGGGATGGAGCAGCAGCTTAGAGATTAGCAGGACTATTAACTGCTGTCTGAGTGCTGAGCTCATTAAAGTCCACTGCAGAGATGCGTCCTCTCCCCGTCTGCCTCACACTGCTGCTGCATCTGCTTCTGTGTTTTTAGAGGTTGCGCGTCTCCATCAGCGTGATATCTGAGGTGTTAGGACTCAGGAAGGTGACACCAGGTGTCCAGCCTGGGTGGTCTTACAGTCTGTGGACCACATTCAGGCCCTTAAAAGTAAACGACACACTGCACCCCCCCCCCCCGGAAACAGTGCGTGTTTCCCCCACATTCATGAAATCCACAGTTTAGACACATTATTGATTCAAACCTCTGTTCCAGAACTAAAAATCCTTCTGACCTTTCATACGTGTTCAGTGTGCAGTCAGGAAGCTGTCGCCATTCAAAGAAACACTGCGTTATAATGAAAACGTGTAGTTTAGCTTTGCAAAGTCCTCTGGTGGAATGAACAAGACCCTTTTGTGGAGCCGTTCTGGCCTCCAGGCTGCATGTTTGACATCACTGCAATAATGATTCATCCTGAAAAGCAACAATACAATAATAAAGCTGTGAAAATACACTGCTGCATAAAATTAGCAGCAGCACAAAGTACCTGAAACTTTGGGGGATTTCTGTCTGTTTAAGAAGCAAAAGAACACTGTGAATCTATTTCACCTGCACAGGTGAGAATAAAAGTGACAGCAGGCGGACTGGAGAGGCAGCGACAGGCTAACATGGATTAGTAGGAGGTGCCTTCATCCCGACTGGTACCTACACAGATCCATGCATGCCGTTACAACATGGTCTGTGTGCCTCCCAGGACCATTACATCAGGAGACTCGGATCAGGCCACAGAAGAGGATCAAGCAGAACCAGTATCTGCTTCTTTGTGCAAGAAGGAACAGGAGAAGCACTAGCAGAGCCCTGCAAAGTGACCTCCAGCAGGCTGCCTGTGCATGTTTCTGATCAAACGGTCAGAAACAGATGCCGTGAGGACCCAGCGTCATTTCCTGGGACCTGTGCCCACAGCACCGCTCTGTGCTGCCTGATTGGCATTCTCCAGAGAACGCCATCGCGGACAGTGCCGCCACCGCTCCCCGTTCTCCACACATGACAGCTGGTTCAGAGTCTGAGGACGCTGCAGCAAACATTATGCTGCCTGCAACATCATCCATCACGCCTGCTTTGGCAGTTGGTCAGTGATGCTCTGGGGAGACGTTTCCTCGGAGCGTCGCATGGAGCACGCGTTAGCCGACAGTACCCCGACTGCTGTCAGGTACCCGGGTGAAATCCTCAGATATTAGGATGTGCAGAGGGCACTGGGTTCCTCCTGGTGCAGGACGTGCATGTAAACAGGGCCGAAGAAAGTCCAAGAACTCACCGCTCCCCCGAGCCAGGGGATTTTCAGCAGTGTTGATAGATGAATGTCAGTAGAGACGAGTAGATCAAAGACAGGAAACAGCTGGATCCACGGGAAAGAACCAAAAGAATCAAATGCAAAAAATAAAGTTTCACGTGGACAAAAAGCTTTAAAATATTTTATTAAAAATTAATATTTGGAAAAATTAAAAAATACATAAACAAAGAACCATGAGGCAGCGTTAAAACTCATTATGAGCTGCAAATGAAACACATGAAACATGTCCTTGTGTTGCTCACTGCATACGCTGCATGTATGTGAGCTTCTTGCTGTAAGCTGTTAGCTGCTACTGTTACTGTAGTTCTAATAATAGCAGCGGAGCAGCCAGCCGGGCGACATATTAGGGCAGGGCTGAGCGGGTTCTGACGGGCAGATAGACGACTGCTGGCTGCACGGGTCGGGTTACAGATGAGCCGCACCAACGAAGAGATGTAAAAATAAACAGGGAGACGGAGAAAGCAACAAAAGGGGGGAGGGAGGGGGAGCGAGGCCGGTGTGGAAGCTGATAAGGGGCGAGAGACAAAGTGAGCAGAGAGAGATAGAGGACGACACATAAACGGGTACCTTGAAGAAACAAAGAGCTGAGGCGCCGGCGACCGTGAGAGACACCGACAGAGAAAACAAGTTGGGCTGTTTTGCACTTTGTCCAACCTTATCAGTGAAACTGTGTGTGTGCGTGTGTGTGTGTGTGTGTGTGTGTGTGTGTGTGTGTGTGTGCGCGCGCATGTGTGTGCATGTGTGCATGTGATTTCCACTCGTATCTCAGGTTTAGTCGTCTTTGCCAGCTCATGTTGTGTTGATGTTGTGAGTCTGTCAGTTCGCTGTATGTGTCATCATCAGTCTTCATTTTGTTTTAGTCATAATTTTAAATCCTTTAAGTTTTAGCTGACTAAATATCATCAGATTGTATTCGACCGGTGAGGTTCGCAGGGCTGTGAGATGTGTGCTCCGTCTTGCTCCCAGCGTTGGAGTCTTCATGACAAACACAGCCAGCTGTACCGAGGCAGCTCCTCTAACCTTCCCACACTTCAGAACCTGTCCCGCCTCTCTACACGTCGTGATTCGCTCTGATTGGATGTAATCTCTCCAGAACATTTTCATCTTGTTTTATTCGTTGACTGAAGTGTTGGTTATCATTGGTTACCACATTGGTCATCGTGGTAAAGACATCTACTGCAGCAGAGCCGTCCACAAAGGCAGGTTTTCAACGTTCTTCAGACCCCAAAGCTCCTCAGACGGTTAGGATGAGGCACTAACGTTTTGGCGCTAATAGTACTCGGTAAGGTTTGGTCGACCCCGACTCCTTCACAGCTGTTACACTGCGTCATAACAGAGGGACGCCGAAACTCGTCGGGACACAAGCGTGGACGCCTTCGACGTAAACGGGTGAGGAGGCGGTTCTGACGTAGCTGTTGAGGTGACGTCGTGGACAAGAACAGGCGGTTTAAATGAGTTTGGCAGCGGTTGGTCCGCACTATTTTCTTTTGTGGACACTGCAGTAACACAACGCCTCACTGACACACTCGGCTGTTTTTTCCTTTAATTTCTCAGCAACCCTGAAATCACCCAGAGGCAGATTCCTCTCAGAGAGAAGGTCCATGCGTTTGAAAGGGCCTTGATTTGGGGTCTTGATGACCTCCATTGTAGATCAGTGTTGTTGTGAGGAGCGCTCTGTAAATCGGACTGAAAATGTTTGACGTGTCCGTGATTAAAATTCTTAGAAATGCAGGAAATACAAGAAGTCTGAATCAGCAGCCTGAAAACCGATTTTTCATTACAAAAAACCTACTATTGATCCAAACCTTCTCCTTTTGAGCCGACGGCAGCTCTGATTCATACTCTGGACGGCTTGTTCCGACACACGCCGCTCTCCTCGTTGCTTTTCTCTCCTCGCTTTGGCGAAAGATTCTCGCTTGGACATCCATTTACCCGACTCCCCTCAGAGCTTTCAGATGCATGTTGTGGCCTTTATGAGTAATTAATGTCAAGAAAATACAGCTACTCAAAATCAAGTTCCACTTATTTTAGTCATTAATTTTTAATTTCCATTCATTTAGCAGCCAATCACAGCGCAGGTCATCTCGGGGCTCTTTGCAGCATAAGGTCGAGGCTCTTCACGCTGATTACCATCACGTCCTGTATAATAAGAACATTAAGAACTGTAAAATCACATAGGAACGTTTAAATTATGAACAATCTTTAGGAATAATTGTACTCATTAGTGATGCTTTTTAAATAAATCCTTTAACGCTGCCGGTTATTTTTCTTTGCTTAAAGAAACAACCTGCAAATACTACAGGACTCTCACTCTGCAGAGCTGTCATCTTTCCTGCAGGGAAAAACTTTATTTGCTCAGGCTGGGAGGAACCACCTGGCACATACCGGTACATGGGCCCCGGGGGCTTGAGATAATACAGTGTGTGTGTGTTCGTGTGTGTAGCTACTCCATGCGTGTGTGGGTTGTGTCAACAGGGATCGGTATGCCGGGAATGTTTGCGTAGATATGCAGCAGCTCGTGTGGCGGCTTGGTGGAAAAGCTGCGGCGGTACCTGAGAGGCAGACGGGTTATCATATCTGAAAGTGTGACATTATTCATCCAAACATGTAATAAAACCCACGCAGGGAAGAAAGGGCCTCCTGGTATTGATAAAGTGCCCGATGAGCTCTGTGGGATATTCCAGCTTTGCAGCGTGAAACAGAGAAAACTTTGCGTTTAACCTGTTACAACAAGCTCTGTATCGCTCTCAGCACCTTTGTCTGGTTCGCGGCACAGTCTGCCAGCCCGTCTTTGAAACGGGCCCGCGGCCTCTTTCCTGCTCTTTACTCAGCTGCGGCCATATTTACCGGCTCCGTTTGCATTTCCGTCACATGACAACAGTGTGTAAAATCTTGTGCCGCCCTGAGATATTTCATGTTTGCAGGTCGCAGTCAGCTTGCTTGCACGTGTTTCAGCGTGTCACAGTTAACGCATTCGGCGCCTTCTTCTGCATTCCTGCTCAGCTCAAACCTCCTCTCACTTTCATGAGAGCTCGTTGCTCATACTCCCGTCGAGGAGCCATGAAGGGAACTTTACTTTATATATATATATATATATATATATATATATATATATATGTGTGTGTGTGTGTGTGTGTGTGTGTGTGTGTGTGTGTGTGTGTACATGCTTGTATACACACACATGTATCTATAAACATCATGTCTACCTTATGTGTGCGTATTTTTGTAAAATATCTGACTGCAGTGACACTTTGGGGTCACTGACATGTCTTCCATATCTGTTAATAATGTTCATGACGTGTCATTAGTGACTCTAACAGCTCTGTAACTGTGTCTGACACAGTGAGTATGTAGCTTAAACTGAAGAAGAAATATCTTTTCATCATTCATTTCTTTGGTGTTTATGAACAGCCAATTATATCACTGTATTATATCACTTCCCATAGTCCATCGTCATAGGCTGCCTGCTAACCCTTCACACTCAGATCAGCATCAGTGCAGATGCTGCAGCAGCCGCTTGGTCTCCTGCTGCACTTCATCAACAAAACCCGAGACACTCGAGCTCCTCTCTGCCCTCTACTCTCTTTCCACTCAGTAATTTCTGTCATTAATTTTACAAAAAAGTGAGTTTTTTGGTTAATCAGACGTGAGACCTTCCTGAGAGACAGTGAAGCATTTCTGGGGACAACACAGGCATTTGCTTGGTGCTGATATTAGCCAACACGCTCCTTCATGTAGTCCTTAAAGTCAGTCACGGCAGGATTAACTTGTTATGGGTTTCTTGGACATAAACTGGTTGTTTCCAGTAAGCATCGCATTCCTGTGACCCACAGTTTTATTGCCAGGGTAGCTTTCAGTGATTCTCAGTTAAAAATAATCTTCAGCTCATCTTCTCTCTGTAACAAGCTGCTGTAACTCCTCCTTCAGCAGGCGGGTGGAGCTTCTGTCCTCTGTCACTGACATCATAAAGATCCAAGTAGAAAACACTGTTTTGAGCAGAGCTTTGGGCTCATTATTAGAAACGTTGGTTTCATAAAATCTTCACTATTGGAACAGATGATAGTAGACAGGAAATAAACTGCATTGGTAAAAAAAAAGAAGAAGTATAAAATGCAGAAAGTGAAATGTAATCAAGAATAAAATGGCAGGAAGGGTGTGGGAGTGGTACGAGTGAAATTACATTCGCTCTGTCTCACACACTGTTGAGCGACCGGAAATAAAAAGCTGGCAGTCCAAGTGGTGAAATGGATGAAGAGGATCTCAAAATCACTTCTGTCCAAGAAATCATTTTAGATGGTTGGTAATCACTAATGCGTAGCTGTGGTGGGAGTGTTTTCACTCCACGTATTGAAGTAAAAATCAGCCCTGCTTGGTGACAAAGTTTCCCAGATTCAGATCAATCAGCCGAGCTGGGTTTTCTACACCGCACTGACGTGTGAAAAATAACCGAAAACATGAAAATGAAAAGAAAAAGATGAAATGAAAGCGTTTTGTTTTTTTACTTCTCCAAACCAAACAACAGAAAAAAATTGAAAAGGGCCAAGATAAAAAAGGAAGGGGGAAGAGAAGCAAAGAGAGAAAACAAGAGACGAGGTGGAAGAACAGGGATCGGGAGATCAAACTTCGTGTTTTCGTGTTGTTCTTTTCTTTTCTTCTTCCTTCCATCACCACGAGAAAACTGAACTCACAACCTTGAAATGGGAAACAACTTCCACAACATGCACGATCATTTTCTGCCTCATTCCATTCGAGAAGAGCCACAGAAGAGCGGTGGGCGATGATTCTGACCCCGGCGGCTCTCGGCATCAATCTGAACCAAAAGGAGGCGAAGCTGTGGGCAGTGAGCTGCTGCTCCGTTTGGCTCTGCCAGATTGGACAAGGGGAACGATGGCAGGAACAGCTCGTAGCATAAGTGTAGGGTGGATGAAAAGGGAAGGAGGGATTAGCTGAAGCAGCCTGGACGAGAGGGTGGGAAGAAGACACGGAGACAAGCTGGCGAGTGAGAGAGAAGCTGGAGTAACAAAAGGGTGCACACCTGTTCACATGATGAGCAAGCGTGAGGAAGACGAGCATCCAAGCTTGTTAAGTTCTGATGTATCGTATTTGTGTTGACGCTGTCTCCATGTGCAGCACGTCTCACGGACACCAAACTCTCAGGGCAGCGAGGAATCCAAACTGCACAGCGACATATGAACGAGTAACCTCGTGATTGGTCGTGGATCATCCCAGACGTTCTCTTGGCTGCTTGGTTCATTTTTGGTGATGTCTTACTGTCACATGATGCCCTTCACTCTGCTTTTGAGGGACCGTTTGGACCTCGACATGTTCAATGACGTCAGCGTGTTTCTGACAGAGAGACTAAGGTGCTCTTCACTTTTTCCATTTTCTTCCTGTTCAATTTAAGCTAAATTTATCCTTTTTTGTGATTGTGAGGGTGGTGCATCAGAGATGCTTTTTCATTCCACCAGAGACGTTTCTCAGAATTTATACATGATGGAGGATCATTTTCTGCATCAAGTAGCGACAGGTAGAAGTCAATTTAATCTTTTTTTTACTCTTTAAAAAATCCATGTATGGAAAAAAATGATGGAAAGTTTGGTCACCCTCGCACCTCCGTGCTGAGCAGCCCTCCTCTGTTGTTGTCCTCCATTGTTCCCATTGTAGACCCTATGAAATCAGTTTTGATTTGAACCCTAACCTCTCTCCAGTCAAACAGAAACCCTACTTATTTTCTCTCTCTTGTCTTTGTGCTCATTTGATTGACTTTGAGTTGCTTTAATCAGACGTTCTGGCCCGAAGGCGCCCCGATCACTCGGATCTGCCTCGTAGGCCGTTTCATTTTTAATTCTCTTCATACCTTCTGTCTCTGACTCTTAAACTCCATCACTGTCGTGACTGCAGAGCTCATTCCAGCTCAGATGTTGGTTAAAACTCTGCAGAGCGCCGTGGGACCGGAGAACGAACGTACCCGTGAGTGCAGACTGACGAGAACTTCGTGGTGTTCAGTGAATGATGGTGTCAGGTGAGTATGGCAAAACTCTCACTGATGAACGTGAGGAGCTTCACAGAGAAGGACATCGTTCTAAAAGCAGGTCGCGCAAAATGACGCGAACACTCCTGAACTACTACGACACTGAGGTGAAGCTACAGCTAGCAGCTACGGCCGCCTGTGTCGCCATCCACCTGTCAGTCAAAGAGGCCAATGACTCTCTGAGAACATTAACCCTTTAAAACCAGTCGGAGCGGGCACGCTCCATTTTGTGTAACTATTTTTAAATCCCGGTAGCTCTGCAACCACGTAAGCTAGTGCAATAATTTTTTTTGCATATGAAACCGGAGGAGTTGTATTTCATCTGATGCCATCAGCTTGTCCTCGGTCACGGTTTCCTTCCACATATAGCTTTGCAAAAACTGCATAAAAAGCACTTGCAGCAACAAAAACATAATATTCCAGAAACACGCTTTGCCGATCCGATTAGCTGTTTGTAACACTTCCTACGTCCATCAGCACGAACTATCGCATGTCCGTCATGTCCTGCCCGAAACCGGAAGTGACATCATTTTCGCGGAAATGTATTTTTTTTACCATCAAGGCCTCATGAGCCTATACTGGTGTTTTTAAAAGTTATGTTTGACTTTCTGACTTTCTGTGTCGTTTCTGGGATGCTGAGGACTCATATTGCACTGCTGGAAATAGTTTATTTTGATGCAGATGCTGCTTTTTTGCAAATTTGCATTATAATATTTATTTTCGTTTTTCCTGCAGTATATAAAAATTGGTGTATTTCAAAAATAAAACTATGAAGACACTCAAAATAAATTTCCTGTGGTGGGAAACTAGTTTGTGCAACTTTTTTGTATTTTCAGTTTTGAGGGATAAGCCTCTTAAATTTCTCTAACTAGAAATATATGTTAAAAAACAAAAACGATTTTCTATTTTTTTATAGTTTATTGCACTTTTTTGCAATTTATGTAATTACTATGCACTCAATGCATGCATATTATTAAAAATTTAGGCTGTAATGGTTGTATTGATGTATAGCAACTTGAAATGCTCCCAAAAATGGCTCCACAGCATGTAAAAATATAATATAAGCTCTGGCGGACTTGGTTCTATAGTAGGTCTTAAAGGGTTAATATCAAATTGTAGATCTCTGTCCAAGCGTTTCCATGTTCCGTTTATAGAAACAGATCTTGATCTCTTGAAGCAACAACCTAAAGCCAATCTAGGTAAAGAGCCGGCTTGTAGTGCTGAAATGTCCCCAGTACTCAGAAAGATATTTTGCTGCAAGGCCAAAACATCTAAAAATTGAGTTATATCTGTGACCTTGAGCTCTTCCATCAAAAACCGGACGAACATGACGGCTGGTGTAGGCTCCAGCAACGACCCTGAACTGAGTAAGAGTTAGAAATAGATGGATGGATGTTTGCAACATGAGAGTTTTATTTTCGTTCTACAGCTCCACAGAGCCCCATCCACGCTGGATGAGCTTGAGAGTGCCCCCTATGGGACAGGCAGAGTGGGAGTGCCACAGTGGATCGAGCGTCTTCTGGTAAAGCTTCTCATCTGCAGTTCTTTCAGACTTTTGGGATCAATAAAGCTTTACTGTACGGACACAGATTATTTCCCACGAGAGCTGACCACACAACATACGTTAGTTTCATTCTTCATAACAGACATTAGAGGACATTTGTTGGGACTGAAGCCTGATGGTGCATTTTAAATTAGAATCTGTCTTTAATAACTCGATCATTTTACGCATACACATCTTCTATCAGAAGTGTTAATGATGTGTGGGTGAGAACAGAAAGAGAACGAGTTAGGAAGTCAGCGTTTTATTCTGTCACAGACTGAATTAATGAGTGGAAGCCACCAATCGGCTGAAACGGCGCATCCTGTCCCTGAAACATGTTGCAGAAGAAGCTGCCGTCGCCCCGTCCGTCTGTTCGTTCCGACGAATATTTACTTTTTCTTTTAAGAGGAGAAGAATTATGGATAAAAGATGAATTAAGAGCGACTGGCGCAGTTATGAATATGTGTTCTTAGGATGAGAAGCATTTTCCTCAGACCCCTCACATTTCTGCTTCTTCTGTTCGGCAACATAAACAGACAAGAAAGAATAGGACGTGTCTCCTGTGAGGAATGAAAAGCCTCTGCGCTCCTTTGTCTTTTTGTGGACTTGCCGGCTGCTTTCACTGAAACTGCAGGCAAACATCTGCTTCGTGTCTGGAAACAAATCAATAGCCAGTCTATCTACAATTAGTTACAGCAGCGGCGGTGATACACAAAGCTTAAAAGCTCTCAGACCGCAGACTGCACTTGATGACTTCCACCCTCACAAAAATCCACCCTGGGAGAAGCTGATGGAGGACGGATGCTGGGAATGCTTTTGGAAAGAGAAAGATTTAAGGCTGACGACGGGAGGCAACGTAAGGCCGCCTGCTGTGAAATGCACTTTTTCACCACGGCGCAGTGTAATCTGTGCATCGTCATACGTCAGTCATGTAAGAAGCACACGGTCCGCGTGACAAAAGTGTTCTGCTGAAGGCGTGAGCGCCGACGTCGGCGACCTGAGGCGAGTTCTTGAGTTAACGTCGTGTGAAAAAGCTGAAAGCTCTTCCAGCTGTTTTGTACCGGACAGTGAAGCATCTGCCCAACATTTGGTGACGTCGGGCGAGAATATGTCTCACTTTCCTGAGTCTTTCTTTAAAGACACACGGGGTGTGATTTATTCTTTTATCTACAAAGAATACAGGATTTCGTGTGAGAGGCCCAGGAGGCACGAAAATCCTTCTAATCTGCTTAATTTCTCCGAAATTATTTGCCAGATGGTCATTTGAAGATAACTAGATTTAATCTACTATAAGAAATGACATCATATCAAAAATGGGCTTGAAAACTTATCCCACTGTTAAATCTCACAGCGAGCCCTTTCTTTAAGGTGGACGTATCAGACTTATGTGCCACATATAGACAATTTTTGAAGACCAATTTCAGCAGCTGGGCCCACGTCCTCGTTTTTGGATCGACAGTGTTTTATTAGGTAAAGGTGTGGACGTGAATTGAGCGGCGGTTTGGGGAAGGCCTTGAAGGGGACTGGCAACGGGTCCCGGGCCGGGCAGATCCTCATGTACTAAACAGAAATGAAGAAGTTAACGAATTGAGAAAAAGGAGGGAGGGTGGGGCACGTAAACGAGAATGAGCAGTTGCAGAACTGGGGGAACATATATGGATGGCAACCGGAAGGAGCATGTTTGGAGGCGTGGTCCTACTCCTGAAATTCAGATAAATAATCTCCAAAACACGATTGCCCCACAAACTATAATCACCACCTCCACCTTTCTTTCAAGTTTACCAGACACTCAGTTCTCGAGACGTGCTAAGTGCTGTTTCAACAATACAAAGGAAAACCGCTGCAGTAAAAGAACCCGACGGCTCGGCTCTCTGAGTTTAAACTCTAAGAAATAAAGACGAATAATGACACTAAAACCACTTGTTAATCTCCTGCTTGGTCTTGATTTTGAGTGTAAATACACTGTTCTGAGCTCGGCCTCGCAGTCAAAGTGGAAGCTGAGTGTTTGAAGTGACTTCCCTCGATCCTTTGATGTCGGCTCTTTCTAATTGGTGCCCGTCGGGGAGAGCATCACACAGATAACGGCAGAGGTGTACAGGTTCTCTGAGGTCGTGGGCACCGGACTCTCGGCACGTAGGGAAAGATGTTCGTCCAGATATTTATGAGCGTTCGTAAATAAACGGCTCCTTGTCTGCAGAACCTGAACAAAGGGCAGATGAAGGTGTTTCTCTGCTCAGCTATCTTTAGCAGATGGAGGTGTTTTACTGCTTTTGTGCTCTTAGCGAGGAATGCAAGTAAACAGCTAGGAAACAAAACTGAATGTGTCTGCTTCACATTTCTGCCCCTGCGTCTGTCTAATAAAGATTTAAAGAGTGAAGATGACACAGTGAGACGGGAGAAAAGTGGGGAGAAAGGCAACCTGAAAATAATTCCTTCCACTCAAATATTCATTGATTCAACGCGCTCTCATCTTCCCAGCAAGCTCCTGTTTCTCTTTTGTCTTCATTTTCTCGACAGTGCTTCAGCATTTTGCCCACCTGACGTTTCTGCATTCCACAACGCTCGAATAAGTGTCAGAGCTTGAAGACATTGATTTCTGCTGAAGATATGAGAAATGGACACTGTGGAGTTGACCTACATAAATCATCCTGAGCAGCTGATTTATGACTTGGCATCAGAAAGCAATAGAAAACAGCAAGGGCACACTCACATGGCAACCCCGTCTCCTCAAAATAGAAACAGACATTCAGTTTATTTGCAACAGCAATTTATTTTTAAAATAACATTTTATAGTGACAGGATTATATAGTTTTCTTCAGCTTAATGAGAAAAAAATAGTAATGAAGGATTTTGATGCTGAATATTTAAATGTTTACAGCTCCACCAATGAGTCAACATTACCTTTAATCAGTCTTTCCCTGACCTTGGTCTATGACATAAGATTCAAAGCTTTTTAGACCCACCACCCTATTCATCTCTTCTTAAACATTACATTCCCTCTGCACATGGGGAAACCATCCTTAGTTCTGATCTGCAGAGGAATGGTTTATTTGAAGAGTTTCAGTCAGGTTTCAGAGCTCATCACAGCACAGAAACAGCTTTAGTGAAGGTTACAAATGATCTTCTTATGGCCTCTGACAGTGGACTCATCTCTGTGCTTGTCCTGCTAGACCTCAGTGCAGCGTTCGATACTGTCGACCATAATATCCTATTAGAGCGATTAGAACATGCTGTAGGTATTACAGGTACTGTGCTGCAGTGGTTTGTATCATATCTATCTAATAGACTCCAGTTTGTGCATGTAAATGGAGAGTCCTCTTCACACACTGAGGTTAATTATGGAGTTCCACAGGGTTCAGTGCTAGGACCAATTCTGTTTACATTATACATGCTTCCCTTAGGCAGCATCATTAGAAGACATAGCATACATTTACACTGCTATGCAGATGACACCCAGCTCTATCTGTCAATTGTTAAGGGTTCAATATTGAGGAAGGGTACAAGACGTAAATCGAAGAATAACCACACTGATCCAGCCGGGTGAAGTCAAACGATGATTTAATGCACGCGTGGGAAGATCACGCGTGCATTAAATCACAATTGACAATTGATCTTTGACTTAATCAAAGCATAAACAGATATTTTATACCATCAGGGCTTAAATCGAATGACGCCCCCTCAACGTCAGATCCATTTCATACATAGGTCAGATCAAAACCACAATGACTTTTAACACAGTTTAAAAAGAACATTGTCTTCGTCTTCACGGCAGGTACTTCCTGTCACTGCCGGATGCTCGCTTATCATCTTGATACATCAGCAGCAGTTCTGCGACAAATTGCTCTTTTGCAACCCCGAGCAAAACATGATTAAACTTTCACCTATAAATGATTCTCTTTAACTAAGTGTGTGTGTGTGTGTGTGTGTGTGTGTGTGTGTGTGTGTGTGTGTGTGTGTGTGCTAACCACAATTGCACCTTATTTCACCTCGCCGACTAGCTCCTAACCTCTCACCAGACAGAGAGACAGAAGCCACTCTCATATATGTAATAACCGAACTGAAACTATGTATATGTCATCTACTGAATAAATGTTTTAATCAAGAATCTCTACTAACGGCTTAATACAAGAATATGAACTTATAAACGAAAATAAAAATGACCTGATATAAGTGTTTTGTAAGCATGTATTGCAATTCCTTCTATGTTCTAGTTTCCCTCAGCATGTATCCCCTGGACAGTCATGCCAGTGAAGCTTAAGACCCTTAATGAACCGAACATCAACTCAAAATAAGCACAGATATGCAATATGTATAAAATAGTTATAACTGCATCTGGAATACAAGGTTAATATGATAACAGTATGCATAAACATCTTAAGGCCATCTTAAAGCTATCTGTTACATTGTTAAAGCAATGATCATACTGCAGATTATATTGTGCTGGTAAAATACTTTTGTTCATCCCCACACCATGAAGCCAGATAACACACACCAATTAGTCTTTGGATATGGTCTCTAACCAGATTCTTACTCTGGATGGCATTACCTTGGCCTCCAGTAACACTGTGAGGAACCTTGGAGTCATTTTTGACCAGGACATGTCCTTCAACGCACATATTAAACACATATGTAGGACTGCTTTCTTCCATTTGTGCAACATCTCTAAAGTTTGAAAAAAATGATTTCATGTATTTATTAATTCTAGGCTGGACGGTTGTGATTCATTATGGTTGCTATAAAAGTTTTTGATGCCGATTCGTTTATCACTTTGCAACCGATATCACTCAGGATAAGCCAACAACAGCCACCGTCTACTCATCAAATTGATGAGGAATATTGATGTTTGCCTGCGGGCCTCTGATTGGTCTCTAGGCCTGCACTGGAGCTTTAGCAACTGATTTCATAGCGACTGCCCGGAACTTCCAGTAAATGCTTGCAACCAGTCACAAATATACATTTTCCTTTCCAGATGGTTGCAATCTGGTCTCGAGGCCTGTGTGACTGAGGCCTCATCAATTTTCTGGATAGAAACATTTCATTATTTTTTTAAGGCTTATATTTTGAATCATTTAAAGGAACTTGCAAAAAACCCACCCATTCATGGTTCATAAGAATATCTGTGACTGATTCACCCTCTGATGACCGATCGCTGCTTCATGTTATTTTACATAAGTTATCTCACATACTGCACTAAGCTATATTGTTCTGTCCTGGACCATCAGATACCTTTTGGGCCTAAAACAATCCAAACAGCAGGAAAAAGTCAAAACACAACTATAGTTGAAAGAAAGTCATGGTCCTATACGGGAGTTGAAGTCCTGGATGAAAGTTTGTTGGATTTTCCTCCAGCACCCTGTTTGCTCCTCATGTGGACTGTTTCAGCATGAGAAGACATGCTGCAGCTATACTGCTGTATCAGGATGTAGTTTTTAAGACACAGGTCTGTAAAAGCAAGCGTATATAGGTTGTATAAGGGCAAAAGGTCCGCAGCTCCTTCTCTGCTTTATTGGAATCTACCTGTGCACATGCCTGTTGGAGAGGCAAAGGCCAAAGGTTCAGCATTAGCGGACAGCCACTCCATTTCCTGCTCTCATGCCGTGGTGATTAGCTCCTCAGGCTCATTAGTCGTGGCTACTGCAATCTGAACATATGCTGCTCCTGTGTTATTTGCATTCTTGAGCCTCAGCAGGGAAGAAGAAGAAGAAGACACATTTGCATACTGCGTCAGCCCACCAGAGATGGAAATAGCTGCAGACCTGCCTTCGAATTGTGTAACCAACAACAACAGTGGTCATTATGTTCTCCCACCCCCCTTTCTTTACCTCCCCCTCAACACCTCTCTCTTTTCTTCCTATACCCATCTGCCCACTGAACCTTTAATCATGTTGTACTCCGTTCTGGGGGGTTCTTCTTCTTCTTCTTTTGGTCAGGAGGAACAAAAAAGCTCTACTTTACACAAGTTTCTTTACATTGTGAGTCCATCGTAAACTTGAAGTTACTGAGATGCTTCTAAATTCTAAACAGATCAGCTGGACAGAAGAACAGATTTTTGGCAGTAAATATGACATCACAAATTTTAACTGCTCTCTTCCTCTAATTTTGAAGAACAACTTAATGTCAGTTACTGATTGTGTGGTGTGTACGCGCACATCAGTCCAAGACGAATCAGTGCCTCCCACTCTGATAGGTCACCGGAGAAAACTTCAGAAAGTGCATTCATGGTGTCGGAGCATGTGAGCTCTCATTTTTACCCACGTTTGCTACCAGGATCATTGTCTGGTTCAAAATCATTTTGCAATTTGATTTTGACGCATATTTAATGAACTTGATTTGTTATACATCTGTTAAAAATGTATTTTATTTATAGAGCATTAATTCATAACAATGGTAAGATGAAGCCTGAATCACTTGACCCACTCTGAGCAAGCGCCTGTGGGTGTCTGTCTCCTGAATCCAAACTGGAAGCTGGTTCCACCGAGGAGGAGCTGAAAGCCGAAGGCTCTGCCTCCCATCCCCACTCTTTTGAACCTGCTGCTGTAAGATGGGCTCTGTACTGAAAGAAAACTGCATAAAAAAGAATATATATGCATTCAAATGTGCAAACCAGGACACTTGCGATATGACATTTTGTCCTACAAGTGAAAATACATGTATCCATTACACATATCTGTGCTTTAAACAATAGTTTTAATATGAGAACGTCTTTTAATCCAAATGTAACACTTCAATATGCATATAATTTTATCTTCACAGAGCAGACAGCCGTGCCCGTAATGCACCACGAGCTGCACGTTCCTCGTTTTCATTCCCATTTTCATGGAGCAGCACTCGACAGATAGTACAATGGTATTTCCTGACGGCACGCCCAGCGCCCATGCTTTAATTTACATCTTGATTTATGAGCTCCAGAGAGACAAAAAGAGAAGGAATAAAACGACCCACACAGACTCTGAATATCTGAATGAACAATAGGCAAAAGTACATTAATGTGATTACTGAGACAAATGCATTGTGTTTCCTTTTGCTCCCAGCGATTTTCCTCATGTCGTTTAGTTTAATAAGTGCAGGCGTTTCACGTCGCCGGCTGCAGAGGGGCTGCATGCAGGCTGGTTAAACCAAGCTGCTGCTTCCACAGATTTTCAGTATCGGGAAGCCCCGAGAAGGTCGATAAGGTTTGCAATCCTCTGCAGAGAAAGGGGCAGATACAGCAGTGTCCGCTGGGAAGGATTTCACTGCACGGGGACAGAAACAATAACTTAAAGGAAACAGCTAGAGAATGACTCAAATGATTAATATAATTCAGCAGTGGAGGCCATTGTCCCTGCAAAATGAATAAAGCGAGAGGCTGGCTAAGAGAAAAATGTCTTCAACTAAATTACATGAAAAGCAGATATGTGGTGAATAACTGGGAGATTTCATTCAGGACCAAAAAGATTTTGCTGAATTGGTTTAAATCGGAGCTCGCCATTGTTCTCCTCAGTAGTTTGAGTAGCACAGATAAAAAAGCAAAGTTTAAGAAACTTTGGGGCTGAAATACCAAAGCGACCGAAACACTGAAGATATGATTAGAAAAAATGTGGAAAGTAGTGGAAAAACCTGCAGCGATGATCACGGGTCCGACTGTGTGTTTGCTTGAGTTTCCCGTTTTATTTATTCTGTGTTCCTGATATAATTTAATCTGAGATTTAGAGTTTAAGTTCCTCTTGTGTCAGCTCTTTCCCATTTTTAGCTTTGGTTTTCATTTCCTGTTTTCTTTTGATGGTTTCTTGTCTCTACTGGGTTTAGCTCTCTTTGATTGTTGCCACCCGTGTCTTGTTACCTTGCTGTGTCTGAGTCTGGCATCTTTATTTCTGTTTGTCACAGGTTAGTTTACCTTCACTGCACGACGTGTGGAACTTTCAACATGATGAGTATAGTAATAAACAAAGAAATAAGTGGGGACCTCCAGATGCTGAAGCACTGAACTAAAACTTAACAGTGGAAACAAACATGTTTTGGATCAGTAGCTGCTGTGTGTGTTGCATCATATTGCTGTAACTGTTTATATGCTTTATATATTCTGAGCTAAGTTGATCTATAGTGTTACATCATATTCTATAAGGATGTTATGTGTTTGTAGACTTTCTGCCCAGTTTGACCCATTTAGCAGACGTCAGCCTGTTTAAGGCTCTGATATTTATTCTGTGTGACTTACAGCAGTTATGACATGGTCTGATTTTCTCACCCAATAAAGGAATATTTCATATATCAGTCTACTCTTCATTCTATCAGACACAGTTATCACAGCTCGTACATTTGCTTTTTACACATATATGTAAGCATTGAGACAAATTTAGTAATGCCAACAAATTAAACGAACAATATTTGACTCATATATAACACATCTGTATACACACTGTCACAGATACTCGTCTTTGAGTGAAGATTTAAGGTGATAGGGTTTTTGACTGAAATTCTAAGACGCCATTGGGCTGTTACTCAGTACTGATTAGCAGGTTTCTGCCTCTGTGTAAGGCTCTTATACGTCCAAATATGGGCAGGTGTGGAAACAAAAACCAAACAGCTGGCGTCATCATTTTGGTCCAAACCGAACAGTGAAAAGTCAAAAAGAAGAATCCCTAAAACATCTCCAGGTTAAACGTTGAGCATTCGACATCCGTGCATCATTTGTGTTTAAATTTACACCCTGGTTTCCTGTAAAAACTCCGGCTTATTTCTGCTCTGTCAACAGGATTATTTCACTTTCACTCACTGATGGTTTTGCTCACCGTGTGTCCCTGAAATGACTGGCTGACAACAACTTTCTAAGTATTTTGAAACAGATCTTTCCTTCAGGCTGTATCTGTGGTGGAATTATGTATGAAGCAAAACACACATTTATTTTCTTCGTGTAATCCTTTTATACCCACGGAAATCTCCAGTCGCACACTGAGCATTTTCGCTGCAAGGCCTGTGTTCAATCAATTTTTTACTACGAGCATCAGCAGGGGATACTTGACCTCCACCAAAAAGGAGGCATCTGTCCCTCGAGGGTGTCATTAAAGGGGTGGGAAACAAAGAAGGAAGGACTGCATAAGCAATCATAAGAAAAAATGCCACAAAAAGATTGAAAGATAACAAGAAACAGATGAGAGGATGCTGAGTAGAAGAGGACAGCTGGTCAGCTGTTGTCCTGGAGGTGCTAAAGCCCAGACTTTGTCCAAATACAGCAGCTGTAAAACAATAAACAAGTGTAGAGGAAGGAAGGGGGAGAGGAGGGCACATGAGGGCAGGGGGATGACGGAGCGAGGCCGTAGGAGGACGGGGAATTAAAAGCACAAACACAGGCACAAATAATGGGAGCAGCAGAGGGAGCAGCAGGCCACAGAAGGATGAAAAATCAAAGGCAGAAAGAGGGACAGAGGCCCGTTCCTCTGGCCTTTCAGCATGAGGAGTATGTGTCAGAGGAGGCGGGAGGAGGAGGAAGGACAACACCTCTGAGTGCTATTCTGCCACTGTTAGTTCAGACCGAGCGCCCTCGTAAAGAGGCCAAGAGACTGGGGGCCGTTTACGGTGCCAGCTTTTTTAGAAACAGATGTTTTACTGGATCAACCTGGCACTGTAGCAGCGAGGGGGGAGGACAGGTAATAAAGACCGGAGCTGACAGACACAGAAAGAAGCTGAAAGGCACAGAGGAAGAAGAAAGGAAGAGGAAGAAAAGGCTGAAATAATAAGGCTGGCAAAGACAGAGATGGAGGTCATTCTCAGGATTTTTTGTTTCTGCCAGACTCCGGAGAGAAATTCTTTTTTATTTGATAATTGTAGAAACTGGAGGCACAAAACAACAGTACATAGATGCAGTATTTATGAAGAAACAGTACTGCAGAGCCAAAGAACAAACAAAGAGAGAAAAAAAAGGGCTGCGCTCTGTGCTCCTTTATGTTTCAGACATAAAATATAACCTGTGGTAAGACTTTATGGAAGCCCGTCATTTCATGTCACCATCAGCAGGTGATCAGTGGAAACACCATTGAGCTCGTTGTTGGACTCACTCATGTTGAGCAGCCCTCCGTACTTTAGCCACAGCTAACCGAATTAGCATGCATAAATGTGCCTGATCACAGCCTCGAGAGCTTTGGGACTATTCGCAGTTTAAGGCTACGTTCACACTGCAGGCGAAAGCGCATCAAATCCGATTTTTTTGACCCTATGCGACCCATATCCGATCATGCTATGACAGTGTGAACGGCGCAAATCCGATATTTTCAAATCCGATCTGGGTCACTTTCGTATGTGGTACTGAATCCGATACATATCCGATGTTTTAGAAAGCGACTGCTGTTTGAACGGTCAAGTCGCATTAAATCCGCCTTTTACGTCACCGACACAAGACTGAAGCCAATTATCAGCGCCCGAGAAGACATCGCGAACGCTTCCTAGCCATCCAGTGTAGATGTCAGTGAAACTGTTGGGAAGACAACGTGAACATTTTATTTGTACTGTATAATCTGCAGCTATCCTTTGAAGCACCGCTCCTCTCTTAAACAGCAATAAGGATCATTATTAGGTTATTTACATTATTATGTAAATAACAAAATAACTTAAAGCAAAAATTGGGAAACGTAAAGTCCGAAGTCTTTATATTAACGGCCATCAGTCAAACAATACTGTTTGTTCTTGGTCTAAACAGAGCGCGTTGTGTGTGACGTCTTCTTTTGCGCATGCGGGCCGCTTTGAGCGTTCACACTAGAGCGCGTTTGCTGTCGCATTTTATTTGTAGTGTGGACGAGCAGACAAAAAAATCAGATTTGATCAAAAAATCGGAATTGAGCATTAAGACCTGCAGTGTGAACGTAGCCTAATTCAGTGTGTTGTAACGTGAGGGACTCCACTTTAGCTTTTACCATCTAGATTTGATCCAAAGTGACCATTTTAACAGGCGAGGGTGGAGCCAAAGCCATGTTTCAGGTTTAGTTACTATGCTGATCACGTTAAAAGTGAGTGATGGAACAAAGGCGATGGCATCGTCCTGTCAAGGGTTTTTCACAAGTTCTCCGATGTAGACCTCTGATCTGTTATCTGACATATTTTGAACTTTTTGGGTTTAGCTTGCAGTGAAACCGAGCTAACAGTAAGGAGACGTCTGAAGGCGTGGGCTTGCAGCGATGGCTAAAGGCGTGGGTTCGCTGCAACGGCGTGGGTTTGCAGCGATGGCTAAAGGCGTGGGCTCGCAGCGACGGCGTGGGTTCGCTGCAACGGCGTGGGTTTGCAGCGATGGCTAAAGGCTTGGGTTTGCAGCGACGGCTGAAGGCGTGGGCTCGCAGCGACGGCGCGGGTTCGCTGCAACGGCGTGGGTTTGCAGCGACGGCTAAAGGCGTGGGCTCGCAGCGACGGCGTGGGTTCGCTGCAACGGCGTGGGTTTGCAGCGACGGCTAAAGGCGTGGGCTCGCAGCGACGGCGTGGGTTCGCTGCAACGGCGTGGGTTTGCAGCGACGGCTGAAGGCATGGGTTCGCTGCAACGGCGTGGGTTTGCAGCAACGGCTGAAGGCGTGGGTTCGCTGCAACAGCGTGGGTTTGCAGCGACGGCTGAAGGCGTGGGCTCGCAGCGACGGCGTGGGTTCGCAGCAACAGCGTGGGTTTGCAGCGACGCCAAGGATCGTGGCTCAGTGAGACGAAGGTGCAGATCTAAATGTTTTTGACACCCTGATACATGGACAAATTATTCATTCGCATTCAGTGGTTGCAAAAATGCCCCACCCCCCAAAAACTGCCAGCTTCAGTTAAACTCATTTCCAGGTTCACGATCGCCCTCCACCACCACCTCCACCCATTCACCACCCACTCCTCCCTTCGGCACACCGGAGCTGCTTATTTACTTCCACTGCTGTGCCAAAGGGCTTTTTTTTTAACCCCGCAGGCTCTTAAAACTCGATTTTGACACATCGCTGCTGAGCGGAGTTTAATCTAACAGTCTGTAATTTGAAAACTCAACTTAAATTATCTTCTGTTTGACCAGGTCGGTGAAACGCTGATATTAGAGTAAACTTTGGCCCCCGTGAGCCCCTCTGTGCCAGAAAGGGGATTTTAAGGTGAGCACACATCGAGCATTTTCCTGTTCTTTAATTTATGAGCGGTGTCTCCTCCTCTCACACGTCTCTCTGTATTCCTGTCTCTTTGCGCACTGACCCTGTTGTGTTGCCATACTCTTACTTCCACACACGCACACTTCACCCCTGCCCCTCCCTCTGCAGGTCAGCGCGCCGATCATGCCTTATTAATGAGAGAAACCACAACCTTGCAGATGAGAGACGAGAGGTTTGGGGAGGACAGATGGGGATGGAGGATGGAGAGTATTTGGGCGGGTGTGGGAGACAAATGGAGGCTCAGACAAAGGGGACAGAAACAGGCGTGACTTAATGAAAGCGAGGCAGCGTGACGGAAGAAGAGAGGCCGAATCCAATTCTGTGTTTTCATGAACTGGCTGCTACCTGAAGACTCGTGGAGTCCCACAGGTTGCAGGGCTTCCTCGCACTTGTATCTCGTCACGCTGTAAAGCGGATTACATGTCAGAGCCAAACAAAACCCCCGCAGCGCGCACACGCACGCTAACAGATATGAAAAGGTGTTTGGAAACGCAGCCAGGTGAAAGCCCGCTTACTTATCCGATTCTGCTGCATATCTGTGGGATCAGGCGGCTTCTGCTTCACCTGGAGAACATTTTGCATGACATCGCTCTGCAGTAAGTCGCGAAGAAACAGAAGAGAAGGAAAAACAGAGAAAAGTCCCAGTCGCCCTGAATCCCATCAGCTGGATTTTAAAGGCTTTTATGTGCGATCGGAGGTCAATAGTGTTTGTTCTCTCAGGCGAATCCATCGACAAATTAAAGCTCCTTACTTTAGCTCTTTTAAATCAGCACAAAGCACAGCGGATAATGGTGATGCTTTACACTGTAGTGCAGCTGAAAAGTTTGTTTTTCCAGCACAAAGGCAAAAGTGAGGACGCTCTCAAAGTTTCCATGAGTAAAACAAAAACGGAAAACAAGACGTGAAAATGTTTAAAACAGCAGCATCGGAGCTGAAAGGTGCTCGTTATCAAAGACGAGCTCCTGTTTCTTCATGTTGCTGTAGACGGACTGCATGATGCTGAGACCAGAGGCCGGTGCTCTGACACCAGATGATGAGGATGATGATGAGAGCAGTGTCCCAAACTATGGGCCACACACCAAACCTAAAGATTGTTCCCATGAGCTACACCAACAGTGTGGGAGGAGACTCTCAAAGTCTCAACAACACTGTTCGAGCTTTACTTAATGCTCCGTAGCAAATATTTTTGGAAATGGGAAGTCCGTGACAGTTTCATCCTGCCCACAGATGATACACATTTTGCTTACTACTGTTAGTACTGTAACAGCATCTTTACAGGTCTACCTAAAAAATCAGTCAGACAACTACAGCTCATTCAGAACTCTGCTGCTCGAGTCCTCACTAAGACCAAAAAAGTGGACCACATCAGTCCAGCTCTGAGGTCTTTACACTGGCTGCCTGTCCGTCAGAGGATAGACTTTAAAGTCCTGATGCTGGCCTATAAAGCTCTGAATGGTTTAGGACCAAAATACATCAGTGACCTCCTGACCCAGTATGAACCATCCAGATCCCTCAGGTCATCTGGATCCGGTCTTCTATCAGTTCCCAGAGTCAGAACCAGACACGGAGAAGCTGCATTCAGCTTTTATGCTCCTTATATCTGGAACAAACTCCCAGAAAGCCTCAGATCAGCTGAAACACTCAGTTTATTTAAATCCAGGTTGAAGACTCACCTGTTCTCTAGCATATCGAGACTATCTCTCCACACCGTTACATATTCCATATGTACGGGGTACGACCCCCCTTGGTCGTGGCGTGTGGATATTTCTTTAAGACACTCCGGCACGCCCGGCTACGCCCCACAGTTACGTATAAAACAGCTGTGCAGACGTGACACCGGTGATCGTTTGATCAGAACGCGTCTCGGTGGAGAGATAGTCTCTCACTAAGAGAACCAATGTTACACCGTAACCGTACGTTCTCAGCTGCATTTGAATAAAGCACCAAATCCACACTTTTAAGCTTAAATTTCAAAACGTACATTTTAACTACTGATTTTATCTACTGTTTTTTTAATCAATTTTAAATCCTGCTTTTTATTGTTTTTGTTTTTTAATGTCTCTGTAAAGCACTTTGAATCACCTTGTTGTTGAATTGTGCTATACAAATAAACTTGCCTTATACGCTGCTTAAAATATTAAAAAACACATGAATGAATGAAAAAGATCAACTTGCAGAGAGCTGAATTTAAATATACCCTAAAAATCCAAATGAGAAAAACGATGGAGCATATTAGTCCATTTTGCCAAAGTTTCATTGCACCAACTCAGACTGGTCTTCGGGAGTTTGTATGGCCCCCACGTGCTCGTATGCATGGCTGACAGTGCTCCTAATGAGACGATGGATGGTGTGCCAAGGAATCTCCTCTCAGATCTGGGGTATCACTGAACTCCTGGACGATCTGAGGTGCATCCTGACGGCATCAGTTGGACCAGAACATAATGTCCCACAGCCGTTCTTTTGGATTTAGGTCAGTCCATCATGAGGGCCAGTCAATCGTTTCAATTCTGTCTACCAGGAACTGCCTGCATACTCTCTGCATACCACGTCAGTTTGGACATTGTTCTGTACCACGTGGACCCCAGGACCCACTGCACCAGAGTGGGGTCTGACAGATCCAGGGATTCCATCCTAATGGCTGTCACCTGTGAAAGTCTGTGCATCCCTCTGTGGATATGCCTCCACAGACCATCACTAACTTACCACCAACCAGCTATGCTGACTGATGCAGCAGGCAGGATACGATTCTCCAAACCCTTTCACGTCTGGCACATTTGCTCCCATCTGTGAAAAGCTCAATGTGCCAGTTATGATATTCTATGACAAATATTAGTTGAGCTCCACGGTGATGAGCAGTGAGGAGCAGATACCGATCCTGCTGATGGCTTAAGGCCTTTTACGGCCCCGTCCAGCTCTCCTACAGGAACTGCCTGTCTCCTGGAGTCTCCTCCATGCTCTTCAGACTGTACTGGGAGACGCAGCAAACATTCTCACCTGTGCAGCCTCTGTAGGGACCAGGTATGTCCTCATGCTACCAGCAGTGACACTGACCTCCACCTGTAAAACAACCTCTAATGCACAGGTTAATTTCAATAACACCAATAACAACCCCCTCCTCCACTAAACTGACCAGATCAATGCCCCACAAGTTTAACTGACTTGATGCTAAACTCTGATTTAAAACTGTGGCTTTAATTGTTTTTGGAGTGGTGTATCTCTAAGATTTTAGTTTCCCCGTCGCTGCTCTTATCATAAGTTTCATATTGTTTTTCTGAGGATGCTGGAGGTGATTTTCCTCCATATTTAGCCCTTATACTGCCGTATTAAAGGAAACTGGGCTTTTCATGGGAGCATAACTCGCTTCTCTGCATGATTGTTTTATGGCCGCAGTAATAATTTAAGGACACCGAGGCCCTAACTTTTGCTCCTCTCACTGCTGGGATGCTCTCTCTCTCTGCGTATTTAATGAAAACTTTAATGAAGAGTTCGTTCAGGGTTTACTCAAACGCTCTCGACCGCGCTCTGTTACTGAGATCAGACCTGCAGGGGAGCTGGTTGTCTGTCACACTGGATCATCCTCACCAGCACTGACTGTCAGCACCATTCACCAAAAGACCAGCGCTTCTTCTTCATGGCTGAAAAAAACAGATTCAGCACATCCTTAATGTTTCAGCACAGAACTGCTGCATGAACGTCTTTTATTAAGACCACGTGAACTTTTCACAGCTGGCTATATAAACGGCTCGCACCACAGATGATGATGATGATGTGTTAAAAGATGGCGCCGAGTATGGCAGCCTCGTCGCGAGCTCCCCCAAGCAACGGCTTTCTTCTGTGTTTAATTTTACTTTTCCTTTATTTTTTCACGAGTAGCACATGTCTCCTTGTGTACGACCGACAAACCTTACTGGACATAAAAGACGGTCTTTCTTATAACTTTCCGGAGTTCAAGTTTTGCAACACGGACCCTCCGTTTGCAGACCCCCCATTCATCTCACCTGAGACGCCTTTGTTCTCTGGCCCTGGAGGCCGCAAACGCCGACGCAGAGGGAGAAGATCTGGCGTTCTGGTTCGACTGAGACGGCGCACTTACAGACCACCGTTACCCAGTTTATTACTGGCTAATATGCAGTCTCTGGAGAACAAGCTGTGCGAGCTTCGGGCACGGATCTCATTCCAGCGAGAGATGCGGGACTGCTGCGTGATCTGCCTCACAGAAACCTGGCTATCGGACAAGGTACCGGACTCCGCAATACAACTGCCGGGGTTCTCCGTGCATCGCGCGGACAGGTCACAGGATCTTACTGGGAAAAGCAGAGGCGGTGGTGTGTGTTTCATGATCAACAACAGCTGGTGTGATTATGCGAACGTGCACCCGGTCAAATCCTTCTGCTCACCGGACCTGGAGTACCTGATGATTAAGTGCCGGCCATTCTGGCTACCGAGGGAATTTACAGCAGTGATTATTACGGCTGTTTACATTCCCCCACAAGCCGACACTGACCGAGCACTCAGGGAACTGTACAGCGCGATCAGCAGCGAGGAAACCGCACACCCAGAGGCAGCGTTTATGACGACCGGGGACTTTAATAAGGGAAACCTGAAGAAAGTCTCACCCAAACTCCACCAACACATCCATTTTAACACGCGTGGAGACCGGCTACTCGACCACTGCTACACCTCTTTCCGGGATGCGTACAAAGCCCTCCCCCGCGCCCCATTCGGCCAATCAGATCACCGCTCCATCCTGCTCCTGCCCGCCTACAGGCAGAAGCTGAAACAGGAAGCTCCAACCCGGAGGGCGGTGCACTGTTGGACGGACCAATCGGAGTCTGCGCTGCGGGACTGTTTTGATCACGCGGACTGGGAAATGTTTCACGTGGCCGCCAGAGACATTGATGAATACACAGACTCAGTCTGTGGATTTATCAGGAAATGCGTGGAAGATGTCGTCCCATCCAGAACAGTCAAATCCTTCCCAAATCAAAAACCCTGGATTAACGGAGATGTTCGCGCGGCACGGAGCACCGCCTTTGCCTCCGCGAACACATCGGACTACAAACACGCACATTACCAACTCCGGAAGACGATCAAAGCAGCCAAACGTGAGTACAGGGACAGGGTGGAGCAACAGTTTGACAACCCTCGGAGTATGTGGCAGGGACTAAACACGATCACAGACTTTAGAGGGAAAACCAGCACACCGCAGACCACGGCCTCTCTGTGTGAGGATCTAAACGTATTCTACGCTAGATTCGACGCAGCGAACACCATGAGACCGGACAGTGTGCGCACCGCGGATGACGTCAGTGCGCACACTGTGTCTGAGGAGGATGTGCGGAAGTGCTTCAGGAAGGTGAACGCACGCAAAGCTACTGGTCCGGACGGGATTCCCGGCCGCGTCCTCAGGTCATGCGCGGCTCAGCTGGCTGGAGTGTTCACGCACATCTTCAACCTTTCCCTCTCTCTGTCTGTAGTCCCAGCCTGCTTCAAAATGGCCCCCATCGTCCCTGTACCCAAATCCTCCACCATCTCCTCATTGAACGACTGGCGACCTGTAGCCCTGACCCCCATCGTAAGCAAATGCTTCGAGAAGCTGGTCAGGGACTTCATCTGCTCTGCACTACCCGACTCACTGGACCCTCTACAGTTCGCATACCGCCACAACAGGTCCACTGATGATGCCATAGCCCTGACACTACACACTGCCCTGTCACACCTGGAGAAGAGAGACACGTATGTGAGGATGCTGTTTGTAGATTACAGCTCAGCATTCAATACCATCGTTCCCTCGAAGCTGGACAGGAAACTGCAGGATCTAGGACTGAGCAGCTCCCTCTGCAGCTGGATCCTTAGCTTCCTGTCTGACAGGCGCCAAGTGGTCAGACTGGGCAGCATCACCTCATCCCCCATCACACTGAACACTGGTGCTCCACAGGGGTGTGTACTGAGCCCTCTCCTGTACTCACTCTACAGCTACGACTGCACAGCCACTAACAGCTCCAACATCATTGTGAAGTTTGCAGACGACACTACAGTGGTGGGTCTTATCACCAACGGTGATGAGACGGCTTACAGGGAGGAGGTCAGCGCCCTGACCCACTGGTGTCAAGACAACCATCTCACCCTCAACGTCGCAAAGACAAAGGAGTTGATAGTGGACTTCTGGAGGTGCAGAGAAGTACACACCCCCATCACCATCAGCAGCGCTGCTGTGGAGAGAGTGAGCAGCTTCCGGTTCCTTGGTGTACATCTGGCTGAGGATCTTACGTGGTCAGTACACACAAACAAAACAGTGAAGAAGGCGCAGCAGCTCAGTGAGCTTGATAAGAGTATTAATTAAGTCTCTATCTGCCTCTGAAGTCTGATGAACCACCATGATGCAGACGGCTGTAGCTGCTAGCTGTCTGCTGGGCTTCACCCTGAACTAGACCTGCAGACCTTTTTGGAGCCTTTCGGAGCATTTTTAATGACTTCATGGCTGCTGTGAGTTTAATCGTACTAACAGACCGTCAAAGAAGGTTTGCAGCTTCCTCTAAAGGAAAATTCCCTTTAAGGGATACAGTGGAGCCAGGGATGCAGATCCACTCTGTACATATTTACTGATCCATGCAATGAGCAAAAAGCAGCATTTAAACTGGTTTGTAATAAAGACAATGGGATGCAATGAACCCCAAAGTGCACCAAATGAATACGACTGAGTGATGTAATGTGCTTATAGTGATTAAAGCGATGCAGATGGGAGCTCTCCAGGATATTGCACTGTCACAAAGAATATGCAGCACGCGTAAGACGTGTAACAAGAAACTAACATGAGCTTTGTTTCCATTCATTGCATCATTTCTACAAGACAAAAAAATATTCCTCTTCATTAGCATAAAATTGTTTGATATCAAAACATTTATTTGATTTCATTTTTGTCTGTCTCGCTGTGTACAATTTAATGCATTACTAGTCTCAGTAAATACCTTGTTGTGCAGTAAACTCTGCTGGGAATTTTCTCAGGCTCATTATAAAGACCACTTTTTTCTTTCTGTCCTCTTTAAATCCGTGACAGCCCCGTGCTTTATATTTTTCTCCTCTTGACTTTTATCTTATTTTTCCCCTTTTGTGTCTCAGTCTGACAGCCTCCCTCCGATTTTCTGTCTCCTTTTTTTGCATCTGCCTTTCAGCAGCTATCCACGGAGACGGCTCCAAGAAAAGAATCAACCACAAAGGAAGCTTAATAATTGCCACATAGCAGGAAAGACAAACGTTACATCTGGATAAATGTGTTGGGAGACAGGTGAGAGGAGAAAACATGGAGGAGAAAAGATGACAGACAGGAAGTGAAGGGAAAGAGAGGAGAGGAAGAGGAGGCGGAGAGGGAAAGGGGCGGAGGGTGCCTCGATAAAAAAATTGTCTCGCACTAAATTAGTGCTGCGAGTCACAATTAGTTACACTTCAAAGGAGGAATTTTGTTTGGAAATTGGATGGCGAACATGTTGGATTTGATCAAAATGAGATCAAGACCTTGTAAATCTTCAAACCACCGATGATATAATACGGCAGAGTCAGGCAGATGAGACACGAGTGCACATGCAGGGACTGAAGAAGTGTCTGGATCAGCCTTCTTTACTTCATCCGGTAAACATTTCCTCTCTTCTTCGTGCCTCCTTGCTCTCTTTAGTAGATGTCTGGGTGCAGGCATGACCTGCCAGGCCTTTCCATCCTTCCCGGTACGACTGAAGTGAAACGCATCAAAGCATCAACGTGTGTCGAATCTGAGCGGCGACCATGACGATGAAAGGAACTGACGCCAACGCTGTGCGTTCGTTTGCCTTTAATGGGGAGAATTTTTGGAAAGAAAAGCATTAGGGGTATTCATTGATTTAAGAAAAGCTTTTGACACTCTGCAACACTCCATCTTGATTTCTAAGTTAAGAACTTATGGTGTGAGAGGAATAGTATTGAACTGGTTAAGCAGCTATTTAGATAATAGGTTTCAGTATGTGCAGTGTTTAGGCAATTCATCTGATAGAATGAAAATAGACTGTGGGGTCCCTCAAGGTTCTGTTTTAGGACCAAAACTTTTTAATTTATATATAAATGACATTTGTGATGTGTCAAAAATGTTAAATTTTGTTTTGTTTGCAGACGATACAAATTTTTATTGTTCCGGAAAGAACTTGAAAGAATTGGCTAAAATTATGGTTATTGAAATGAAAAAAATTTAAAAATGGTTTGATGTAAATGAGTTATCGCTGAATTTGGAAAAAACAAAGTTTATGATATTCGGAAACCGTGTAAAGGAGGAAGAGATAGTATTATCTATAGAGGGAGTATTCATTGAAAGAGTGACAGAATTCAGTTTTCTGGGTGTAATAGTGGACGACAAGTTACCATGGAAACCTCATATTGAACATGTTAAAAAAAAGATGGCTAAAAGTATTTATATCCTGGGTAATGTTAGATATATATTAGGTTACAAGACAATGAGAATATTATATTTTTCATTGTTTCTACCCTATCTGAGCTATTGTGTTGAAGTATGGGGGAATACATACGTGACTAATATGAAACCATTATATTTATTACAGAAGCTTCGAATTATGCATAATGTTAAATATAGAGAACACACTAATAGTTTGTTTATAAAATCTAAATTGTTAAAACTAGAAGACAGTGAAATTACAGACTTTAACTATTATGTTTAGGGTGAAAAATAAAACACTACTTCTTAAGTTACAAAGTTTATTTGTATTGTGTTCAGAGAATGGGGACGGCAGAAGGAAGTTTTATTTTGAGCTCGAACCACACAAAGGCAAATGTGTCCAACAGTCACAGGCATAAGAAACTGGAATTCTCTCAGTGATCATCTTAAGTGTTGTATAAATGTTTCTCAATTTAAAATCTGCTATAAGAATAAAATGATAAACCAATATGAAGAAGTTGAAAAGAATAGAATTTAATTGTAGAAAAATGATCCTTTTAGTTTGATACTTAGTGGTATTGCTCATTGTTGAGTATATTGTTCTGTTTGCTTTGTTTTGTTATGTGCAGAAAATTGTCATAGTGTAATTTTGGTTGCCTACTTGTATTATCACAGATAGGGGGCAGGTATCAATAAGAATTTATTCTTCTTCCTGCTCCTTTTCATGCATGGAAACAGTGCTACTTTAATTGAAAGGAAGGTTGTGTATGGGAATGCATTACGGCTGTACCATGTGTGAAACAAAAAAATAAATAAATAAATCTTGACTTCTTTTAGATTCTTGAAAATGTTTCAGTGCTCTTCCGAAAAGCTTCTTCAGTTTTAAGAGCAACACAGAAGAGCCACCTCCACAGGACAAGACTCGGCTGTCCATCTGCATCTAAAGGTCAAAGGTCACTCTCTCGAGGATGCCAATGTTCACATTTTGGACAGAGAGGACAGATGGTTTGAAAGAGGAGTGAAAGAAGCATCTGTGTCCACCGTGAGCGACCATCTTTGAACAGAGGCGGGGCTTACGACACCAACTCTCTGCCATCTATAATCCAGTTTTGAGATCCTCCCCAGACGCCTTAACGCCCACTCACATCCTGGGCCATCTGACCTCAGGAAATCACATGATAGGGCGGGGCCAGGTTTCACAATGAGCTCACCTGAAACCCTGGCTGATTGTAACCTACACTCGTCTTCACACCTTGGCTCATGTGATTAGGTAGAGGATCATCAGGGGGTCCGTGACCCTCTTGGGGGGACACTCCCACGGGCTTAAATCTGACCCTAGAACTGAAGAAGCTTCTCGGATGAAACTTAAAGAAGTCCAGACGCTTTTCTTTTTAAAGTACCTAGACTACGATGACCTGGATGACTGAGAACCTTCACAGACATTCCTTATTTAAGTCTCGACCACAGACTGGTGGACATGGCTACCCTGAAGTCACCGAAAAAGTCACCCATTGGTTTGTGAAGTCCCATCTTGATCTGAGGGGGCTTTCTGTCACAGTCTTGCAGTTTCAGTATATCCTAATCGGATAATCGTCACATGTTCTGTTTAACGTTACCGAGAACAAGTGACTGAGAAAAACTCCTGTGGGAACTGTGTCGCCCCCTGGTGGCCCTTAAGAATGCAGGAAGTGAATTACGGTGACCAAACTAACTTCAACACTCAAAAGGAAGTAAAACACGGCATGTATCCAAGTATTGCAGTCATGTGATCATTAACCTTGTTACCTTGGCTGTGATATAGAAGAGTCAAGCGAAGTCATCCTGAGTCACGTGGGTGTGAAGGCTGCTCGATGACCATCAGGCAACCACCAGGGAAAACTGGATATTCCATGACCAGTTGGGAAATGGACGCTGGTGGTAGCTGAGTGAAATCAGTCACAAAGGATGCTGCACGGAAGATTTCCTCGGATAGTCCTGCTGGTTGCTAGCAGGCCACCAGTAGTTTGCTTCTAAGACGAGTCTACAAACATTCACCAACTACTATCTGAGTTGTAGTGTGAAGTGCAACATTTTTATACATGGAAACTTGTTTTTGTTGAATTTTCCGAGTGAATCTATTTATTTCACGGGTGTAACAAGTAATCTTCATCAGGTCCAGTCTGAGCGTCTTCTCACACAGAAACATCACATGTATATGACAACAACTATATCAGTTTTCTTACTGTGCTTTGCAGATGAGGAGGGATGTAAAGACACTTGTCCAGTTTCCTGTTTAAGTGGACAAAAATCACCATCTTCTCCTTTTTCAATTTCCGCTGCTCTGTGTCTGTCATCCATGTGCATGTTATCATTAATGGATCCATTTATAGACTGTACAAACAGCAGCGCTCATTTCCAGGATGCCCGCTCATCTTCATCTCATGTTTCTTTCATGTACTAACAGCTTCATCGCATGCAGCAGTGAGAGGATCAAAAGCAAATGTGAGATTTTGCAGATTAGTGGCTTAAAGTTCATCCATTAGTATCACATGATCCATATGCAGGTCTCCACAATCCGGTTGTTCAGTGATGACGCGACGAATCCTACTTCCGGGTCTAAAGTAGTCTGCGTTTAATATGGCTTTTGTGTTGTTAACATGTTTAATGTTTTGTATTTTCTTCTATTTGATCTCAAAAAGCTCCTAAAACAGTCAGTGATCCCTGTTGACCTCCCTCGGCTTTTATTACCGCTAATCATTTATTTAAGCTCAGTTTTTAAAACCTTACGATGTAACTACAGCCCAGCCCATGCAGCAGTATATGAATGACTAACCTCGTATTGTGGATGGATTATCTCAGTTGTTCTCCTGGCTGAAGTTTGGTCCTTTTACAGCATCCTGCCATGCGATTACATTTGTTCCTGACCACCGAGAACACTCACGTTAACTTTCATCCAGTGGAAAAAAAGTTAGCTTGTTTATATTATGCTAACATAGCTGTGTCGCTAGCGGTCACGTAGCACATCAATATACCAGCTAGCCCAACTTCAGTAACCCTACAAACGTCACTGCTGTTTAGTTTTCTGTCTTCATTTATGCTGGAAGTGATAGCAGAGCTGTACGTTTTAATTTGTTTCCAAAACCCCGCAGCCAGGACATGCTATATTGTATTTAGATAGAAGCTAGCGAGCTAACTCCCTGCTAACTTCTAACTCCGTTAAATGTCATAAATTCCGTTTTCATGGATGCCTGGATGTTAAACTCAATTGTTACACCTGGTAGAGCAGAACGCTGATCATTTTATTAAAGATGAAAGACTTTAGACAGTTTTTCAACTCTCAGTAATGCCATAGTGATCGTTTGATATATGGACCTGCAGCGGAGTTTAGACCCAGACACGGCTAGTGACGTCAGACTGAACATCCGGATAGCTTTCTGAGCATTAGCAATAACATTGTTGAAAGCATCCAAACGATGTCTCCCAGTTTTTCTCTGCTTAGTCTGAGATGTATTTGTGGAGATATGATGCAAAATCTCACAACGGTGACCCACAAATGTCTGGATCCACTAAAAAAATGAATCAGACCCACTCTCTAATCACTCAGTCACACCAAGGTAAAACGGGAAATGTTGGTGGTTAGCCAGAAATTAAAGTGAATCTTTAATACATTTGCAGTATTTGCAACAACTATCTGATTGCCCAGAGATTAAATGTGCAGTGAGCTCGAATTCTGGGCAACCACAAGAGATCTGATCACAGTGATTGCAAGGCTCTAGCATCTATGTCAGTTTGAGGGTAAATTGCTGTCCTGCAGCAACTGCGTCACAATTTGTGGAGCAATTTTTGAATTTGAGTTTCTGGCTCGAGTCTGAATGTAAGTAGCTCCTGTGAACTTCTGTGTATGTAGAAGACGTCAGATTGGCTATTTTCACCAGTTTATCACAAACAGATTACATGTAATTACCAACCTGATCCCACTCACTCACTGACTGATAGCAGACCGACTCCATCTTATCGCTGTTTCAACGTGATGCACCAAAGTCTCTTTGAGGATGACAGCAGACTGTGATTGGTCGCTGTTGGCCCCCAGGTCAAAGCACCCATCTCAAAGGTAACAAGGCTGCCAGCTTATTGCACACACAGTGATTTTGCCCATGGGACTGTAACATAAAGGTTTCCATGCAGACACCTACATGTCTTTTTGAATAGTCCTGCTAAAAACAAACCAAAATGGTCACATGACCTCCTCGTGGCGGTGCAGCTGCTCTAATAACAGATTTTTATCAAGAGTGAAAAAATACGCAGAGCCTAGAGACACGATCAAATCTCCCACTCTCAGTTATGCAGGTTACGAAAGGCTAAATGGTATAAATGTCAGCGTGGCCTCTCATTGGTCATGCTAATCGCAGCACAAAATGTGCGGTGATGGGCGGGGTCAGGAAGGCTGTTATCTGCAATTTAAACGGTGGCACGGCTCACCGCGGATCTGCGTCTGTCCGCTGTCCGTAGGCGCGTCCGTGATGCCCGTTTGCTAAAGTACACTGTGTCTGTGTGTCCTCCGGCTGGCTGAGCCAACTAATCAGTTATAATCAGGTAACCAATCAGGGCGCAGGTACACCAATTAGGGAGCGCCGGGGATCCTGGGAATATCAATTAGAAGAACTGATTTGGTCTAATTTAGAACAGCTGCTACGGAGCGCTCTGGGTGACGGCAAGAATTCCCCCTCTGCAAGGACGAGATGTGCACCTGACACACACACACACACACACACAGGAACAATACCATGTGGTAGGTCCACATATGAAAAGCAGGACATGTATGATATGAGCGTGTGTGTGGATGCACTCCTGAACCTGTAAACGTATGATTCTGTTCACGTTCTGTCCTGCAGGATGAACACACACACACACACACACACACTCGGGATAATAATCCTAACTATTTGCTCTGAGCAGCCGTGTGGAACCACTCTGAGCTCCGAGGACAAAGTCACATTCTCGCTGACGCTGTCTCCTCTTCACTCTTTTGTTCAGCCTCTCCTCTTCCTCACAGCCTCTCCTCTGCACCGTGCTGACTGCTCCAGACAATTAGAGCACTACATCACATACGGTGCATCGCCTCGGTCTTTAATATTTAAACATAATGTTCATTTGCAGAGAAGATAGCAGGCTGCAATGGAAGTGGTTGTTTTGTGGATGTGAAAAAGGACCTCGAGCAATTTCAGATAGATATTATTCTTATTATTTTGCCACCAAACGACAGTAAACATGTCACATCCCACTTCGTACAGTGCTCTTATTACTTTTTCCTCTTAAAATAATCTGATTCAAAGTGGCTGCAGCCGCCTGTGTCGCCACCCACCTGTCAGTCACAGAGGTCACGCCCTTAATACTGCAAACTCAAAACACTGCTCAAACCCAGTGACAGCATCAGGCTGTTACTTACCTGTTTGTTGCTTTATTAATTTCACAAATTTAATACAAAGTCGACAAATGAAATAAAAGTTGAAACATTTTGGTAACACATGTTACAGTATGACATCATGATATTATAGATGGATTTGTTTAGCTTTACATGAATTTGTTGCTAACTGTGGAAACCCACAGAAGAGTGAAGAGTAATAATAATAAACAGAAATAGAAGCAAAATAATAAAAAGTCTGAAAATGGAGTCGATGCAATAAATAAACACAGAAACAGACGCAGAGCCTTACTTTACTCAAGACAGTCTCTCTGGCCTCCCTAATGGAGTGTGCAGGGTGCTGTAATGGTTACCAGTATAACAGGTTGGCCTCGAGCCACTTTAACTCTCCTCGACTTTATTACGCCTAATGGTTTTGGCCGAGGCCGTATATGCTGTCGATCCAAAGTCCATAATGAATCCCTACTGCTAGCTTTTAGCCGCTGAGCTTTAGCTGGACGTTTAAATGTGGGAATCAGAGAGTTGTTTGTTGGGGTGTACCAAGTCCTCAGCGCCCTAACAAAGATAAACAGCTCGTCTCGATAACCTCTGTCAGTTAAATTTAGACAGCCCAGCAGCTCCCAGAGTGTGTGTGTGTGTGTGTGTGTGTGTGTGTGTGTGTGTGTGTGTGTGTGTGTGTGTGTGTGTGTGTGTGTGTCTCAGCCTGCACATCCCAGCAGTCATAATAGTACAGGGCTTATTTTTAGGACGGGGAGACTGAACACTCTGACAGAGGTACAACTTACTGAACACTGCTGCTGTTTTTATGTTAGCAGAGTCAGAAACACTTTTACATTTTCTTCTTCTTTTCTCTTTGAGCACGAAGATCTGTCCAGTGAGATCAGTGATCAGAAACATTCGGTCAGTTATCATCTACTTCATGCCAGCTTGGTTATCCAACAGCATCCACAATTCAATTCCATTTTATTTATGTAGCGCGACATCACAACAACAGTCACCTCAAGTCTGTCTTGAGGTGACCACAGACATGGATACTTGTCAGCATCCAATCGAAATCCTAGAATTTCACCGAAACTGGACGTTCTGGTAGCACAGTAACCTCACTGCAGCTATGGAGGTGACTGTAGGCAGACAGCTAGCAGCTACACCCACCTGTGTCACCAGAGGCCGCAGGCTGTAATCCAGACTGTTTATTTCTTATTGAGTGAAGTTGGAGATTTTGCTGCAGATTTATTATCACTCTTATTGGCTTTAACTATTTCCCAGACAAACTGAACCCTATTTATTCCTTTCTGCTGTGTGCCTGCATCAGAGTGTGTGCTTGTCTGTTCTTACTACAGAGTCCAGAGTGGGTGTGTTGAAGAAGTAAAGGCTTTGCAGCAGTAATTTATGGACTCTATCAATGCCCTTTCATGCTGAGTCGTATCATAATCATTTATTTGGGGGGGGTTGCAGTGTATTGTCGTGATCCATGTTTGTGGTGCAGCTGGTTTAAAAGCCTCTGAGTTGACGTATGCATGCACGTGCTGCACCGATGCTCTTTAGGAGTTCACAGCTATTTGTCACCTATTGACCGTATAGCCCATTTCCACTGATATGTAATCTCAGGGCTCCTTCCTGCTGCCAGCTATCTGCACTAACATACTATTAGTCTCACATGCACACACCTACACACAGCCACAGACTCGGTGATAAGTCACTCGGACTCTCTTTATTTGGCCTTCCTGCTCGCTGCTGATAATCAGGCAGCAGATAATTCTGCAGGAGCCATTATTAGCTTCTTGAACGCGAGGCTGCCACTGAACAGCAGCAGTGACACAAACAATATGACCTTTATATTCAAAAACACTTCTCGGTTAGCGGCTGCTTTCACCTCGGTGTTGCCGTGTGGGTGGGAATACTCAGACACATGAGCCTTTATTAAGATACTCTGCAGAGGCTCTGTGGGCAGAGCGAGGCAGTAACACTGTCAGGGTCAGAGGTTTGAGTCCCAGTGGAGCGACTGTGCTGAGCATTTAAGAAGCTGCACAAACCTTCAGTGTGTTCGTCTCATCCCTGCCTCGTTAGTATATGCTGGTTTGGTAGGTGCTCTGCAGATTAAAACTCGAGACTTTCAGGAGGGAAATGCAGATATTGTGTTTGGGTTTGTTGGGAATCATTCCAAGACAAATCCTACCGTTTCAGAGCTGAACTGTAACATATACTGCTGTACTACTCACACACAGCTGTACTCACAGCGTGGAAATACTGTACAGAGCAGCCTGTGTGTATATCTGTCACTGCCCTTCACTTCTTTGGACAATTTGTCACCTAACGTCTCGTCTGCAGGACCTGAGGGACTTTAAGGCTCACATTTGTCACAACACTGAATGAAAAAAAAAAAACAGTTAATGACAGATCATCTTCTGATCAATGATTTAGGGCAGAGGTATCCAAAACGTACTTCCTGTTCTGGATTGTTCCGGATTGTTCAGGCCGTCAGCGAAGGCACCAACATTTCTCTTTATTTTTTGGACTTGATGAGCCGTGGCACTGCCGATGGTCTCCACAAATGTTCCCGAGACTGGATGTCAGGACAAGATGTCCTTAGGCGGCAGCGTGTGGCCCGTTGGGTCATAACAAAAACAAGAGGTCTCTCCCTTTCGAGCCTCTCCATACACAGCAAATCCAGCATGTCCAAATTAACACTGTCGGATTTGATTTCAACACTATTAAAGTGTCTATATGGGTCCACACCAGAGAGTGTTAATTTAACTCTTTTTGGAGAGTTGGTACGTTAACTCTCATTTAGTGTTAAACACCAAATCTGTCTGGAGTTGATAATTTAACACTTGGTGTTAAGAGTTTATATATTAACTCTCAAAGAGTATTTTAGTTTAACTACATAAGAGTTATCTTCTAATTCATTCTAAAAAGCGGGAATTTTACTGTTCTGAACTTCTAGAAATTTCTTTTGGAAATAAACATTTACTAAAAAGATGCAATGGTTTTTGAAAAACATTTATTCTGAACTGTGCACCAAGATTTCAAAACATTTTCTGAAAGATGTAACAGTATACATGTTCTCACTTTCATTAGAATTTTGTTTATCAAAAGGTCTGACATGGCAAATGCAAATAACAGCATTCTCATCACTTATTTCTTCAATACAATATGCATGTCCTTCATTCATCCCTTTGTGGAACTGCAACGCACTTCTGCTCTCCCCCATATTCCATCTTCACAAGCATATCCTGTGTGGAGATTGAATAAAAATTAGTTGACACTAATTAATGGCACAAATAATCCAGTAAACAATTGCAGCACAGTAAAAAAGAAAAAGGAATCCTCTTTGAGCCATTACTTGTGTAAAGTATTTTCCCAAAAGACAAAGACACAGGCAACAGGTAATACTGAACTAAATGTAAAACCTCAACCTTTTTCATTTTTACCTAAACCGTGTGCACAAAACTCTGGAGGGATCTATGCTAACGTAGAATCCAGTCAGGACGTCTGCTACTGCTGTTTGCTCGCTTTTTTTATGGGCGATCGTTTTCAGGCTTCAAGTAGCACCATTATACCAACATTTCACATTCTACACATTGTTTTAGGTGTATTTGACCAAAGGTTTGACTGAAAATTCACATGCAAGCTTTTTTTCAAGGCTGTGGTATTTGCCCGCAAACAATACCTTTCAGCTAGCTAAAACAGAATATTATGCTATCACCGAGCAACATGGCTAATGCCTTTCACACAGCTTTGTCTCAACTCCAAAGAGCCACAGAAGTAAAAGCTCATAATAATAATTGAAACAATCTTTGAAAAAATGACTTACCAAGCATGGCAAACAACTCAAATATGTAGAGCAAAATGTTCTGAAACGGCTTCACTTCAGCTTCGATTGGAGCCGTGCTGGGGGCGGAGTCTGTGAATTTACTCTGTTGGTGTCATAGCCCCTGTAGGAGTTCAGAGTTAAGAGGTCAAGAGTTAATGTTTCCATTGTAACACCTCCAGATTTGACAGAGAAACACTCATTTTTAACACTCGATTTTAACTACTATCATTTTACACCTCAGAGTTAGATTAAAAGAATGTGACTCTGCTTAGAGTAAAATTAACTCTACTTTTGCAAGAAGACTATTAACACCAAAACATTTAACACTTTTGAATTTGCTGTGTAGTAGTTCAGGTTTATTGTTATGCAAGAGCCTGTTTTAAACATAAAACTCAAAAAAGCCTTAACCTTGAAAACAGGTGATAGGAAAGATCCTCCTGAGATCCCGCCTGGTCATTTATGTCCTCTGCTTTTGACACTTGTTTTGGTCTATATCTTTGTACTCGTTTGAGCTACCCTACCAAGTCCTGATGTACTAAATAAAGCACATCCCGGGGTTTCCATTGATATCTCATGTGTCTGGTTGGTGTAATTTTGCTCCAAAGATGCATTTTGCATGTTTAGGCAGCAAATTAGAATCTAAAAAATGTTAAACATAAAAATTTGCCACACATGAGGAAGATCTCAGCTGTCTGTTTGGCAGATAAATGTACTTTTTGACTTTTTTCTTGGCAGAATCAGCAGCATTTATGTTATCGATCTGAACTGATTGAACTTTATGAAACCTTGATCATGTGTAGGAGTTTAAATAAAACTTATCATCCTTATTTTGGGGCAAAGTGGCCAAAATTGTGTTAGTTTTAGAAATGATTGCTTAGGCTTTCTGGCAACTTAGTTACAGGCTTCAAAATCAACGTTGACTAACAAGTGGCCCCACCCAATGCCAGGGGCAGCCAATCAAAACAAAGTCAGCTGAAAGGGGGAGGGTCTAAAGCAGGGGTGTCCAACTCTAGGCCTCAGGGGCCGGTGCTCTGCGGGTTTTGATCCAACACAGCTGATTTAAATGGCTAAATGACCTCCTCAACATGTCTTGAAGAAGCCTGGTAATGAACTAATCATTGGATTCAGGTGTGCTGACCCAGGGTGAGATCTACAACCTGCAGGACACCCTCAAGGCCTGGAGTTCCCCACCCCTGAGCGATGGGATGTGGAGCTCCACCCACAGTATAAGTCAAATCAGCATTGTTTTGGTAGGTCCGTAGCAGACAGATATCCACGTCTCTGTCTGACACACGCACACACTATGCAGAGCCACATACGTCGCAGATTAGCTTGTTATTTTTGAAGGTGAGGAACAAAGGTGGTGACATGAATGGAGACTTAATGGTGCTGCAGGTTACAAGATGGGGAGGAAGCCACAATAATCAGGTCCCATTCTCTCTTTAGTTTTTAATCCAGCCTGAACTGTTGTTAATTATCGCAGCACCTCCTGAACCCGGCCTCGCCACAATGGCTGCTTAATGAGAGCACAGGTGATTGGAGAGGCATGTGCTCATGCACGGCAATAACTACCAGGAGGGCATTCATCACTGATTAGGCTGCGCTTTGCATCTAGCTACATCACGGAGGTGCCGGTAATCACAGTGGAGACCACGCTCGAGGGTATAATGGCTTTAAAAAAGTACCTGAAAACTTTTCTTCACAGTGGTGTAATTAAGAAATATAATTAAGGGTAAAATAGAGCCATTATTATATACAGGGAGTGCATAAAGATGAGATATAAACACATACATGCTGATGAGACGTGAGCGCCGTGATGTATAATTCAGTTCTTCTGTTGATCCTTCATACAGCGAACGTTTCCTATAAATACATTTCAGCTTTGGCGTTTCGCCTGTGAACACAGACTCTAATTATCTCACTGTTCACATTTCTCTGCATTTCAGTAGAAGCTCATCAAACAGCACCATTACTTTGTGATCTATGGACAGCACTGTATTATTCACAGTATTTATGCCAGCATGCTTTGCTCTATCATATGGAAACATGTTGTGGTTCAGCTCTTGGATTTTTAGTCTTTCGGTGTAAAATTCTCCTGCTGTTGGTATAAAATGAACAAATCTCACGTTTGTTTTCTCAGCAGCAGATTCCTGCTTTCTTTAGCTGCGTCTGCATGCAGAACGTCACTTCCTGTCGCCGTGCGTTCAAACCAAGTCTGAAGAGTTTGAGCTGCACAGCCACAAATGCTGAAGCTGTGTAGCATGAATAGATGTTCACCGCGTTCATTTTAGATAATATATTCAAATTATGCACAATCAAGCTGCTTCATCAAAGCCTCCGGCGGGATTTTCACTGTTTTATTGGCTCGACTGTTTTCTGGTAAATTTGTGGTGTTTGTTTCTTTCATGTCTTATTTACTTTTCCTTTCTTTTTCATGTAAGATTGACAAATTTTTTTTTTTTTTTAGTCCATTTACCAGTTTTTTTTAATATAAATTTGCCAGTTTCTTCTTGTCAATTTTGGTATTTTAAAATCTAACTTTGCTAACCCACCAGCATAACCTTGCCAGCACTGCTGCCTGTGGCAGCTGTGACTCCTCTCTCCTATAAACAAGAGGACTTAAATGGGACTGCAGTGATCCAGATCAACTGTAGTCTCTCTCTCGCTCTGTGTGACTCAGGTTTAGCAACTGCGGCACGATGCACTAGATTTTTCTTCTAAAGTTGCAAGTTATCAATTTACCACTTTTTATGAAAATCTGCCTTTTTTATTGTAAGTTGTAAGCTTTCCAGTCCTTTTCTTGAGACTGTGCCAGTTCTGCTTTGCTTTTGGCAAACTGACATGTTTAGTCACGCCGCGAGAGGCCAAGTTCGGATGCTCAGCTGGTTGCATCGGCTCATACCAATTAACTTTAAAGTTTAAAATGAAAAACAAAACATAAAAACAGGTTTGCTTTTCACATTTCCATCAATCTGGGTTTTTCTGAAAATCACGAGGAGCCAGGAGCTGGGCAGGTTCGAGAGCCCCGGCCCAAACTCTGCTTACATAAAGTGTATCTTTTAATCACTCTTCCATCGTTGCCGGTTGTTCAGTGCCAATATGCAGTTTTATCATCAGCTGAATTCCAGAGCTCGGACTGATTTCCATTTTTCGGCATCACACGGGAGCCCGGCGGCACACCTCCTCTTCCCTGCAGCACCTGCCTCTGCCTTCGGTGCAGCACACACTACAAAGTTCTTCTCCTCGCCTTGAAATCCCTGCACAGTACGGCCCCCTCCCTTCATATCCACTCTCCTCCGTCCCCGCACAGCCCGGCCCATCTGCTCTCCCCTCCTCCCAGCGGCTCGCCTCCATGGATGACAGGGCTTTCAGTGCTGCTGGCCCACCGCTCCGCGATGCCTCAGGGTCTGCGCCAGCGCACATCTGTTGCTTCTTCAAAGGTGCGACTGCAAACACATCTTTGTAGAGCAGCTCCCCTTTCAGCTTCTTAATCTGCACGAAGAAAATGTATCCGGCTCGCCTCACACGTCCTCCTGTCACCAGTTCCTTTCTGCTCTTTCAGCTTTTAGGAGCTTTTCTTTATTCGTTTACTTAATTCAGTGTAATTTGTACAATAGCAGCACGCTTGAATGACCAGTATTAACAAATACAATTTTAAAAAAATGTATTTATACCCTAAAGCCATGAAAACATTAAGATACTTGGATCAGGAACCATCACTTCATCCTTTAATCATGAGTTATTGTTAATCTCTGACTCTCTTCCACATCTTTGTCCTGTCTCCATCCCGGAGCTCCCAGCCAAGTGCTCGCTCAGAGAGGACTGTTGATTGTTGGCTTTTCCTTACAATATAAAGTCTCTGAGGTGGGAATTAAATCCTTCACATGGATGTCCTTCCATGAGTTGTTGGACATCATCTGGGAAGATCTCTGAAGTTACATTGCCAATAAAAATATTTTATTACAGGAAAAACCTTCATAAATGTCACCTCCTGTGGATGTTACTGGAAAGTTTGTGCTGAATCTGTCATAAATAAATCAGAGTGAAGAAAGGATGCGTGCTTTTTAAAATGTATTTACGGACCATATAATCTCTTTTGACACTGGTAATAAAAATGTTTTGCATGAAAAAGTGTTGCACTTCTAAAAACTCAGGCTTAATAAAACCAACAGGAGTGTCTGCAGATGTTTTCATTAGAGCGCTGTCAGGTTAAAGACAGACTAAAAGTTCAGGAGGAAGTAGATGTGTGAAAACGGCTCCAATCAAAAGCACTTAGGCTATGATTTGATTTCACAAACCTTCTTCTTCTTCTTTTGTCCCTCGCTGGCGCTCGGCAAGGAGGTATTGCACGAAGCCAATACGTCGCTGTGGGTGCCGCAGGGTTTCCATCTTGATCAATGATGCACGTCCGGGCCTCGTGGTCTCTTGCCTTCACCTTTGCTTGCTCGAGGGTTAGACGTCGTTGTTTAAGATCATCTTCAGTTTGCTTGATCCAAGTCTTCTTGGGTGCATCACACTTGATTCTCCAGTGGTGGGGTGCTGCTGCTTCAAGAGGCGATATGACAGGCGATGGCTGCTCATGTGGCAGATGCGGTCGTTGCTTCCTAACCAGCTCTTGCGTTGACGGCTGCTGGTGACATTGACTACGTATCACGCTGTTGCTGAGACGATCACGGAGGGACACTCGGAGAATCTGATGTAAACAGCGCATTTGGAAGAGGTCGTGTTTGAGGATAACCCAGGTCTCCGACTCATAGAGAAGAATGGGCAACACCAGTGTACGGTACAGGCGGATTTTGGTGGTGAGGGTGAGGTTTGTCTTCTTCCAGATGCACCATCGGAGGGAGGTGAAAGTCGCCGCTGCTTGACCAATTCTTGAATGTATTTCCGCTGCTGATGCCACTTTCTTTTGTTGCACCAGAGAGCCGAGGTATTTGAACTCCGCACTTGTTTGATTTGCACGCCTGCAAACGATTTCACAAATAATTAACTTAAAATAATCAAGCTTGTTTCTAAACTTGAGCTCAGATATAAAAAGATCAGCAACAAAAGCCGTTAAAGGAGAAATACTCGAGTCTGTGGTCACTTAGGATTTATGCAAGATTTTCAAGGACACGGGAAAGTAACACAGAGAGGAGAGAAGAGTCTCCAGATGTCTCACAGCGGTTGTAAAATATCACTGGAGCTCTACTCTGGCTCTGAGATCCAGTTTGAAAAGAGCCAACAAAGCTGAACTTGTCAGAGAAACGTCTCCATCTATCTTCATCTCCTTCCTTTGTTGGCCTTTAGGGAGCCAACAGTTTGTCTTTCTTTATTTTTTCTCTTCTGAGAGTTTTTTATCTTCAGCTTTTGATCTAAATTCTTGTGGATGTTATGAATGTTAGTTTAGTTTGTGCGTGACCTTCATTTACAGGAGAAATTCAAAAATCTGGGTTAGGTTTACTAAAGATCAGCTTTTCATTTGATTCAAGCAGATTTCCATCCCATTATTAAAGGTTGTTTTGTGTCGCAGAAGATGTTTTAATGTAGCTTTTGTATTTGATAAGAACCGATGGTGGGATTTAAACCTATCATAGTCAATCGTAAGCCCTTTGGCTACAGCCTGGCTTCATTCATGTTTGAATCATATGAGTTACCAGGATGTTAAAGGACTTGATTATAGTCCTATAGATGACTTTTGAATTTAAGGAAGAAACGTAGTTTCACACATAATCTGATTTTCATTCCACTTATTCAAACACGTCTGGATTTCACATATTTCATAAATCTAAACATGAAACTTTCTGATTGAAAATCAGAAAATATCGAACCAAAGCTGGAACGTAGGGAATTGAATTAAAGATGTGGAATTTATATTTATCTCATCATTTCAATGTAATGACACTGACAGGCGACATTACTGACACATGAATCGATGCACATCACAGCTCACATTCACCGACGTCCTCGTGTTATCGATCGTGTGGGTGAGCGGCTGATGACAACTGGCCTCGCACACATGTTGAATTTAATGAGCACTGATTGATGATCACACATTTAATTTGTCATGACGGTGATGTTTTAGTCAAAGATACATATAACATAGATCAGTGGCAGAGCCAGATTATTCCATTAGTTAGCCGGTATTGATTAGCTGATGTTATTTACTGAGCGAATGAATCGATCCATCAGTCACGTCTGCACCATGAGAGGATGTCTCATATCATGTGACACACAGGCATGTTTTAGCTTTTTGATCCCACAGTCATGTTTGCAGTGATTATTATTATCTCTGATTATTATTATCTTCTGAAGAAGCTTCTCGGATGAGAGATGAAACGTCTTCAAGTAACTTAAAGAAGTCCAGACGCTTTTCTTTGCAAGCTCCTTTGACTCTTCAGACTACAGAATCTATAATGATTTTAAGGCACTGCTATAGAAAGTTCATCGTTTTATCATCTGCTCATCAGAGAGCTACGGTGGCCCCTAGAGACAAAACACGTACAAACTCCAAAACACAACGGAAGTGCTCCAGGACACTAGGGGCAGTGTTGAGCTTCTCTCTGAGCAAAGCACACTGACTGTCAGCTAATGTCAGTTTTGACTCCACCATACACCAAGCGTTCATAGTAATGAAAAACAAATCAAACAAACAACAGTTTGCACATTAACTTTCTTATAAAGCGTGGTTGTTCTGTCCTTGCAGATGTTTCCCGCTGGTATCCAACTCCAGGTGTTTGCAACAAACTTGCTGTTTATTTTGCAAATCAAGCTGAACACTGCCCCTAGCGTCCTGGAGCACTTCTGTTGTGTTTTGTACATGCTTTGTCTCTAGGCGCCACCGTAGAGAGCTGCTGGGAGGACTGGAAACCAGCTTTTACTGGTGCTCGTACAGTCAAACTGGATTTTGATTCTCAGTTATAAAAGGTGTTTTGTTACTTTTTTTAATTGTTGAAATACCAATAACAGAAACTCTGCGTTTAGAAGCATCCATACAGCTGCAGCGCTCACTCTGTCTGTCTGGGTCCAAAGTTACAGCACAGCTATTAATAAGACTTCAGTCAGAGCTGTCATGTCCTACTGGGAACCAGTAAACTCACTTCCTGCTGACTTCTAACTCAGCTAAACCTCATCTGCTTCTTCATGGACACCTGGATGTTGAACTTTATTATAACGCCTTGAGGACGACTGTTTTCGATTCTCGGTGGTGCTTCGGTGTGTGGACCTGGATGTAGTTAACATCACAGATTAATATTCGCTCTTTAGCGTTAAGTCTTGGACATTTTTCTCTCCGGAATCGCGACAGTGGTCTTTGCTTTACTTGACTCAGCACCATCACTGGGAATCTGCTTCCTGCTCTGAATCTCAAAGCACATGATCTACTGGGGGCTGGCCAAAGGCTTTTTAGCATGTTGTCAGTGCCGCTGGCTCAAAGAGAACTGGAGAAAAACAAGCAGTGCTGACAGCAATAAGCTGCTGATTACTGAGCAAGTCCTCGCTAACCTAAGCACGAGCAACACAAGTTCACAATATTAGTTCACATTATTATTAATCTAAGAGGAGCCACGTTTGATCTGTCGAGTCCAGCAGGTCAGCTCCGCCCAGCCGCTTCACCTGGGGAGATGAGATGTTATCTGCCTTTCTCCTCCTCCCTTTTTATTCCAGATAAATGTTGCATGTTGTCGACTGCACTCGTAAGAATCTTAGCAGTGACCTTGGAGCGAGCGAAGAAGTGATTTCGTGAGCGTATTTGCACAGAGTAATCCCATAGATCACATTTCTGACTGCAGTTTGAGGCAGATAAACAGTCGTCTGGGCCAGATTACATTCTGAGCGTAACCTTGCCAGCACTGCTGCCTGTGGGAGCTGTGACTCCTCTCTCCTATAAACAAGAGGACTTAAAAGGGATTGCAGTTATCCAGATTAACTGTAGTCTCTCTCTCGCTCTGTGTGACTCAGATTTAGCAACTGGTGGCACGATGCAGACTTGCTTACCTCAGTTTAGCTGTATTTAATTTGCTTTGGAGGAGCTTTATTAAAGAGCCACTTTTAAACACCTCATGTCCTCACATTGGATGCAGTTACCTTTCACCCCGCGGGAAGAAGCGCTCCGGACCACGGATCGGCAAAAGCTCCTGACAGAGTCTGGGAAATGAGTCTGAGGCGTCAGCCCAAAGGTGTCCAAAGGCGTGAGGAGCTTAACTCACGATGCCCACACTCGCACTCAGCGGCCTCTTCGACCGACAGGCAGCTGTAGTCACTCCTGTCCAACAGATGGTAGAGTTACTGTAACTGTGAGATTTGGTACTAAGACAAGTATTTGTGTTGGTAAAGTCCTGCATTCACCAGCTGTGTTCCACAGATAAGCATAAATCGTTTGACTACTTTAATAAATCTCAAGTCAAGTCAAGTCAAGTGGCTTTATTGTCATTCCAACCACGTGCAGCGGTACAGTACAGTGTGTCTCTAAGACCACGGTGCTACATATGACACACACAGGACTGCAAGTGTGCAAAAACTGCAACAACAAACAAAAGAAAGACAACAGAAAAGTGCAACAATGACAAAAGACGGAGCACTGTGCAAAAAGTAACTAAATGAATGAAGATGTGTGAGATTGTGCAGCTCTCCAACCCAACACTGGCTTCACTCGTCATTCCTTCTCCAAATGAGGATGAGGATGCTCTCACAGCACCTCAGCTGGATCAGCTCTCAGGATGTTGGGTTTAATGTCTTAATCTTTAATATCTATTAATTAAACCCAACATCTGCCAGGTGACCGTGTAGGGTTAGAGCTGTGGTTTGCTTGTGTTGTATGTTTTCTGACTCTCACAGCACATTTACTGTCCATTTTGGTCTCCTAGTTCTTTGGTCATAAGCTTTTCTGTTTGGCGTACGTTGACTGAACCCTGACACTAGATGTGTGACCAGATGGAAGTTAAAAAACACTAAATAAGGTTAATGTGGTTAGAAAACCTGCCCAGGCCTTCAAATCCCCACGTACTCGATCTGAAAGACGTGTTTTAGATAAAGCGCTTCTTATGTCGGGCTCAGCTGTCACCCTGATGTGATGCTCACCTTCAAACACACTCATTTTTTTAAAGGTTACAGATTAAACTCACTTAAAAGGAACCGACACAAACTGGTGTGAGCTTCCTGATTTCTTTCTCTTTTACCCCAGATGTCAAACTGTTCACAGCTTTTATTTTTTAATGAAAAGTTTCACTTTAAAACATAAAAGTTTAACAAAGGCCGATTTTTGTTTAGTTGCTGAATTTGAATCTTTTTGCTGACCAGAAAGACTGCTCGCTTGAGCAGCCTGAGCAGCGTAGTTAAGTGAAAGCTGAAGCAAACACCATCATTAGTCATCAAATTAAGGCAACGCTGCGGAGGAAAAAGCATCGGTGGCATTGTCCACTGGCAGGGAACGCTCACGCTAAGTAGCCCAGGCTTAAGCGGTCGAGTTGTTAAACAGGGATTGGAGGGAAGTGTAAGAGGATTGGCTGTAAGTGACCTCAGATCGCTGCCTTTGGTCTGTAACTCCACACAGTGCTGCAGCTGCCACATGGTTCATAATGAGAGGCCGTCTGGGAGGGAGGACAACATGCTGGTAAAATAAAAAGATGGTGCTGGATGACATGACGCGCACACTCTACTCTTCACAGTCAATGCAGATCTGATGAATAAACACAGGAAGCTGAACTGAAGGTCTCAAAGTACGGTCGTCTTTGTGTTTCAGTCTCAGCTATGACAGCATCAGCACATGTAACCAGGGTTAGTGAGCAGTGAAGGATTCAAATGAATTCTGAATCCCAGTGAGAGCCGCGGGACAGCAGCCAGGATCAGGCTGGTCGGACACGCTCTGTTAAAAGCAATAAGAAGCTGCTGCTGCTAAAAACTTTGGTTAAAACCACCGAAAACAGACAATAGTTTGTATTTTATACTGAAAAGAATAAAATCTTGAAGCATGCTGATGAATTCCTACAACTAAGAGAGGGACAGCAGCAAAAGATGGTGGAGCTGAAGATGTTCAGATGTTCACTGAGCAGCATGGATCAGAAATGAGTCCATCAGAGGGACAGAGAGGAGAGGCTGAGGGTTTGGACATGTGCAGAGGAGGGAGGGTGATGAAGATGGATGTAGTGAAGGAGGACATGCAGAGGGCTGGTGTGATGGAGGAGGAAGCTGGGATAGGAGGAGATGATCCCCTCTCAGAAAAAGAACAGAGAGCTTTTATTTATTTAATTTTTTTAAAGAGTATCACTCTGCTATTAAGAAACTGTGGACTTTTATTTTGAAAGTCTGCCACACAGCAGCTTCTGTCTGTTCCTGATGTAACAAATTCAAATGCAACAAATCAGCGTAGAAAACATACATAAAAATAAAAATGACTAAATGCAGTAAAAACAACGTTTTAGGTAACGAGGAAGTCCAGATTCTGCACCTCCAGTTTCTAGGAGCAACAATCATTTTATATCAGGTAAGCTCGATGTGTGTGTGTGTGTGTGTGTGTGTGTGTGTGTGTGTGTGTGTGTGTGTATTCCTAATGGCAGTGGCCCGTGGCACAGTGCCAATCATTCCTCACTCCCCAATTACAAAGAGCAGAGGGCTGCAGGTAATCACCATTGATCAGTGCCGTGTACACACACACACACACACACAGTGTGGGTTTGCAGCATTGATCCGCCCAGCCCAGCCTGCAGGGAAGGTGGTGTGTGTGTCGGAGAGGAGAGACAATAGAGATACACAAACAGAGACGGGCAGAAAGACAAATAAATGGACGTGACAGGCAGAGAAAAGGCAGCTTCATGCTAACTGCAGCTGAGCTGAGCGAATAACTGCAGTCACTGTCACTTTGAGAGTTTACCTTAAATGTAATATAATGAGCTTAAAAATGGCAGGCATTGTCAAAGATGAAACCAGCTGCTCCGAGGCTTTTCGTCCCGTGACCTCGCACAGAGAGCCGGGTGGAGCTGGATGCCATCCTCACGTTTCAGGGCTCTGTGAGCTACTCCACCAAGCTGAGCCATGTCTGCTTTAAACTGGCTTCATTTTGGCTGATTACAGTTGTGGGTCACGCTGTACTTTATGGAAATAAGCTGTGCATTTATTTCGCATTAGAAAAAACTAGAAATAAATCATTCTTTATCAGAAAAAAGCAGCACAGTCCCTACCCTAATTACACACCTTACGGTCTAATTAGAAACCTGATAAAGTGCCATTAGATCCTAAATATATGCCAGATTGTATTTAGCCTGGATAAAAGTGAGACTCAGAGGACAATACTTTAGTCTTTATTTACCGTAGTTTTTCCTCACAGCAGGATCATTCGTCGCTAACTAGAAGAAAACTGTGTTGTTAGCTTCGACTGAACCACACAGGCTCACACGCTAAGAATGATGGGTAATCCACTGCAGCCCTTACATCTGCAAAAGGTGTTTGGGCTTGTGAGCTGTGATTCTTCTGATCCACCAGGCAAAGGAGCAGCGATATGCAGCGTTCAAGCTCCACGTGTATAATCAGTTACCCATAAATCAGCGAGCGTGGCATATAATGGTGACAAAAACCAGTATGCACTTACCAGTTCATCATGAAACCAGTGTGGCAAAGCTGGCTGTTGTTCAGCAGACACGACCAAACGATCAGACAGGACTGAGCCAGAATGAGCGAGGGAACATCGCGGATCAGAACACAAGATCATGAAAGCCTAAAACCTGCACTGCCACCAGGGGGCGATATCTGTGGCTCCAGAAAAGACTTTCTGGGAAAATGGCAGTGAGGGGAACATTTTTGGGTTCAGCTCCTGACACTTGAGTTCATTTTCTCTATTTTAGTCATTCTGGGAGGATTACGCAGTCCAGCCCATCCTCACTCATCACTTCCTGTTTGAAAACATCAAGACGATGCGTGATGTCATTAAACAGGGTCAGGGGAAATGAGTTGATGATGTATTTTGTAAGGACGACGCCAGCTTGTCTGCAAACACACTTTACGCTCCGAACTAGAAGTTACAACACAAACCTGAAACAGAGCGTTCGCCTTCAAATTAAAAGTCACGTCTTCCCACTGAAACCAACACAACCGAGAATGTTTTGAACTCTCAGCGGTGCCTCTAGGATTTGTTCGCTTTGGGAATCGAGGGAGATTCAGAAAGCTGCAGAAAGCCGGCCGAGCAGCGTCTGTCTGGTAGCTTTTCCTTTTTTCCAGGACAGAGAGATGGTGGGTGTCATGGCGATCGCTGACTCTCTCCTTTCACTGTAATGTGAGCTGTGCCTGCAGGTGTGGGGAGATGGATCCATCATTAGGTAGAGTTTTGCCACCTGAGGCTGAAACCCTGAGTGTATTAAATATGAACTAAGGTCATGTTCGCCTTCAAAATGCTGACCGGTGCTTATATTTTGCTCGGTTATAGTGTGAGTGTGTGTTGTTGTGGACCGTCTGTGCAGTCGTTATGATGCTCTTTATGATTTTCCATCAGCTGGGTTGGAAATTTAAAAGATGGGTTAATAATCTCTGGAGGTTCTTTGTTTTAAATCAGGTTATTATCCCAGCTAGTCATCTGTCTGTCCACAGTCCAGAGTTTTGATCGGATGGTTTCACTTTTAGTGGAAAAAAGGTCTGAGAAGGTTTCAGAATCACAGAATATCTGTCATGGTCCGCGGCCCGGCGTCTGGGGTGCTGCTGGGATGTCCACGCCCACGAGCGTGGCTGCTAACCCCACACCTGCATCCCATCCCAGGCGATCACCAGGTGGACTATTTAATCCTGCCCTACCTGCTGCTCCATGCCAGTCCGTAGTCGCCTCTCAGCGGTAACGTACGCCTGCGGGAAAAGAACTCTTATGACAAACTCTCCATCGGACCTAACACTGTTTTTTCCCTGTGTACCCAGATCACAACTCGGCGTGTTTTTGTTTTCGAGCCACCTGCCTGTCCACCTGTCCGCCTGAGATTTGGTTCACCATCAGCTTCGCCGTCTCGACCCCTTTTTGGAGCTCCACCCCCCTCTGGTTCACTCGGCCCGGCTATCACCGTGAGACGCACACTCCACCTTCCCTCGTATGCTGCCTTTTTTCCGCACCCCAGTAATCTGTCTCTCTTTTTGTTTTACAGCCTCTCACAGCCCCGCTCTCGGCGTTCCCTGCACGGTCCCTCGGTTTCCATACGTTGTTTTTCAGGCTACCCTCACGGGACACCTTTAGTTGCAATAAAAATTACTTTCTTTATTCGCTCCTACCCTAGTGTGTGTGTTCTGCTACTGGGTCCTGCCTGCGCTCGGAACTTCGGTTCATGACAATATCTGATCTTGCAGAGCGCTCATACATAATTATATGAACTGTATATAAAGATGGAAGTAGCCGCAGTCCCAGCCTTGGTATGCTGAAACAGGACAGAGCAGATCTGACCAATAAACAGAGAGAGACACTCTTCAGCCAATGAGCACGTCCTGGATTATGTTTATTAAATCATAATAAGACTGAGGCCATAAACTCATCAGGACAGCGTTCACTGAGGTCAGCTGCACAGAAGGCTCGTTTTCTCATAGACAACAGTCCGACTTCTTTTCACAAGCAGAGGAGTCGCCCCCAGCTGGACATTAGAGCAAATGCAGGTTTAAGACCCTTTGTGTGTGTTTTCAGACCTGGAAGCTGTGTCCATCCCTTTTATACAGTCTTGAAACCTCACTCTCTGACGCGCATGCACGTGGTTTCTGTTGCAGCAGATCCTGAGTGATTCTTTACCGTCTGAAACATGAGCAGCAGCCTCGCGGACGGCCTGTGTCATCGGTACTTCACTCACTGCTTGATCAGAAACTGCTGAGTGACATCAAGCAGCGAGTGCTATCCAAAGTAAGAAGACTGGCCTCATGATACAGACATTAGTGGTGTTATTAAAATGACATGTGGATCCATAAAGTGTCAGTGTGGCTAATGCGATGGGGCCGCTTAACGATTCAGTGAAGCGGCAGCCGAGTATTCATCACGCGTGCATTGATTTTCAGCTCCACACAGAGTCATCACCCACCGTCTTCAATAAAAACACCAATAACATTTTATACAGAGAAATATGCATGCACAGGGTGACCCCGTTTGCTCCGTGCATGCATGAGTTTTAACGTTAAAGACTCCGTGGACGATCCAGGGAAAGGCTGCATAAAGAAACAAATAAATGGAGGCTCTGAAAGCGAAGAGGGCGGCGTGGAGAATGATGTGAGTGCAGAGGAGGGCTACTGACTGCTGCTCACATCCAGTGAAAGGTTACACAAATCGATTCTCAAACAGGTCTAAACAACATGTTATCGACTCCTGTTTTCAGAGATGCATTTAAGCTTTGAGCTTCTGTCTCGCTGCAGCTCCTGTAAACAAAGGACACTCGGACGAGACGCAGCGCCGTACCTACACCTGACAAAAATCAGCACCTGCTCATTTCGAGACGTCCATCCTCTGTGTGTCACAGCTTATCATGTTCCCGGGGTCACATTTCTGTGGGATTCACAGATAGACCTCCAACCGTGAATTTCTCGGAGTATTTCAGACCTTTTATTAGTCATCTAGAGAGAACTGATTTGAGCTCAGTGTTGGAGATACCCGATGACCTACCCATTAATGACCTTTCTGTGATTTCCAAAGCGTGCCCTAAAATATGTAACAAGCCTTCAAAGGCCTCGTCTCCGTGAATGCCACAGAAATGACCGGACATGGAAGAAAGTTTTATTCTCTGATGAGAACAAATGTGACCTTGATGGTCCTGATGGTTTCCAGCGTTCATGTCTGGATCTTTGATTTCTGATTTGGGGGTTTACGGGTGTTTTCGGAGGTGCGCTCCTAAACTTTTGATCAGCTGTGTTTTGTCTCTCTCCCATTTCTTCTTGTTGCATGTTGAAACTCTACTTGGAGCCTTGTTAAGATCCAACCATGCAAAATAGGATTTTTTGTCATTTTTCAAGTGGTCTTAAACTTCTGATCGGGATTGTATTGTATCAATAAATGACTCTTCAGCTATGAGTTTGATAGCAGTAGGAAGTTTTGAAGTGTTTTCTCAGTTGGCCGGTTGATTCTTTGGTTTGCTGAAAGGAAACAGAGAGAAATGCTGATGAGTTACTGACAGCTGAGGAATCTAATAGCTGAAGAGCCAGAGAAAACGCCGGCCTCTGTTTTTGTTCTGAGGAACGAACGCGCTGACACGATAAAGCTGCCGACCGCTCTGCGGGCGGGTCTGAGAGCCGCTGACCCCCACCCCCTTATCATGTGAGTCATTAAGCCAAGCCACCATCAGGTGAGCCTGGTCGAAGTGTGAGCGGGGCCTGAGTGCTCCAGTTGGATGTAGATGGTCATCTTGGTTTTTCTCTCAAACTACCCGTGTTCTCGGTGTAGCGAGCGTAAGAATCCCCCAAAGATAAATGTACTGGCATAAGTGGCATGATAAACAGGAAAGCACTCATACGTGAGGAGGTGCACCGGGGGGTGGCTGGCAGCGGCGTTGCCTCACTCTCAGCAGGGCAGGTTGGATCATGAAGCCAGCTCAGCCTCTGTTTACTTCCCCCGGGTGAGAATGCTTCATTCAGCCTCCTCCGTGACTCTGGAAAGTCCCTTTGTAGGAGTCGACTCACACTCGGCGCATGTGTGCAAATAATCCATTCATTCACTGCATTCTGCGGAGCATTAAATTGAATACTTTTAGCTATTAAAATCCTTTCCTTCCTTGCTCTCGTACTGATGCACTGCGTGTAAATATTATTTGCATTAATGCAACGATGGTCGTCGCCGTTGCCGCAGCCTCCACGGTTCAGATTTCTCCTTCTTCTGCTTCTCTGCCACAGATGGAAGGAAGACGGAGTGTTTAATCTGCATGCACATGTGCAGAGTAAACACAACCCCGTGACCTACAGCGCACACACACACACACGCACACGGTCCTGCGGCTCGTTTAAATGCCCCTCTGGAAAATGCTGTGTAATGAGAGGATCCATAAAAGGAGACATTCGGCTTTAAAAGTGAATTAGGTAATTTCACACGTTGCCGCTTGCAGTGAGAACAGGTGAGAGAAAGTGGAAGACTTCAGGTCACAGACGTGGATGTCGCAGTGTGACACATTAGCCTAAGAGTCTATTAAAACTGGGGAGAAAGGGCTGATTAGCACACAGCACGCCGACTGCACGAGGATTAATGACACGGCGAATGATGCACGCGATAAAGTCACATGAATGGATGTTTCCTTTGCCCACAGCGAAGAATCTCAGAGCAGACTTTGTTATTGTCTGTCTTCATTGTAACTGGGTCACCAGATATTACTTTCTACATGAACCCCCTGCTTTAGGCTCTGTGAGGCCACTGAGACAGCGCGAGGTTTTCCAAGCCATCGCTCCCTCGTCTCGTCTCATTTGCTGTGTTGTTACCATCAGAGGAGCAACACAAGAACCACATTCACCTGCAAACCAGCGAAACCTGATGCGATGACTCATAATGAGAGAAAAACTGCATTAGCAGAGCGCTCGCTGCTGCTTTAAACTTCCTTGGATTTTGATCTTGACTGATGGCAACATGCAGCTCAGCAGTGCGACACTATGACCTCAGCGCGGTGTGTGCAGTAGCATCCGTGCATGTCTGTGTTAAACCGTGTGACAGACATTTCACAACAACGGATACACGATGATGTACCTGATGTTGGTGACGACTGTAAAACTCAAACACACACCGGCCTTCAGTCCCGTTTCTCACAGACTTTACAACCAACGCTCTCCCGGTGACCTCGCAGCAGACTCCTGCGACCTGCGTGAGCCTCACACTTTGTTTGGAAGGACTGCATCAGTAAGTTGTGCACCTGTTTAACGTTAATGCGATGCATTAAAAAACTCTCAAATTCTTTTCCGACTGTGTCGTCAGTACGACTTCACACATCAGGGTGTGTGAGACAGATGCTGTCCACTGCACAACGATTTATTTACCAAAAAATATTTGCAAAAATCAAAAAACTCAACTCCAAAGTTAACTCGGTGCAAATACACAAAACTGAACTTAAACCAACAAAAATGAAGGTGACGTGCGCTCAGCTATTTCTTCTCTTATCAACAACTTATGATGCTGAACTTTATGAGCAATACAAACATTCCAAGGTGTAGTCGATAAATATCACAACAAAACATCCATTTCTCAACAAACAATGCTAAAACTGACTTTATTAAATTCTCCCCCTTCTGCCCCCGGTGCCTTCCTGTGGCCTCAGACTAAACAGGAAGCTATAAATACAGGAAGTGAAGCTGCACTTCCTCCTTTAGCTCCTGAAACACAGGCAAGTAAGGTGAATTCAACGAAGTAGACAACTAACAGTTAAAACAAATAACATGTTAACTTAACAAACTTGTCAGAGTTGATTTTAACCAAGATGTTACACAATCTGTAAAAGTGCAAAACATGAACAAACACGGGATAATTAATGTTTGCAAACTACAGGATAAAAGTAATGTGTGGCCAAGTTCAAAACAGGAACGTTAACTAAGAAAAGCGAGCTGCAAATATGGACAGAGTGTGTTCTCGCCCACTTTGTCACAGGGCGGATCAGCGTGAGTAACGAGTAACTGCACTGGAAGCCACATTAATCTTCACACTCAGGCATAAACTGTCACAAACACCTGAGCAGAGTGAAATGAGGTGGCGTCGGGGTCGTGTGGTCTAAGCTGCAGGTTTGGAAGCTGTTTGCAGATCAGATCAACATTAAAGATTCAAACGCCTCCTCACGTTCACGTTGTCGGGAGCAAAGACAGAACTGGATTTTCCTTTTACTCACAGATGTTTAAAGAGCAGCTCTGCTTGAAACCGTGGAGGTGTGTGGTGAAAGCTGCACCGGCACTCTTACCACGTCCTCGCAACAATCTCACCTCATTAACTTTCACACCTAATGACTGAGCGGGTCAATGATGTCGCCTGCGTCACTGTTACTCTCCCGCCGACGTGTCCCTCTCCATCGGGCTGATCAATGTGCGCCCTGAAGTTCCACAGCAGACGTCTCCTGTTTTCACATTCCTGCAGCCAACGTTGCCCGAGGGGCTGATTTTAGATAGGACCCCTCCTCGGTGGGAAGAGTGGATCAATGGCGTGACTTTGCACGTTCATCTGTAATTGGATGACTTCACTGACCTGGCCTGTGTGGCCTGAGGACAAAGGGAGGGTGTCAGGAGCGCACGGGTGCAGTCTCGTGGTCAGGTTACATACTTTGACACAAACCTGTCCTGACAGCGACCACGAAACCTGCACATTCATGTCAAGAGTATTTTTATGACCAGTTCATGAGTCCTAAATCTTAAAACATGCAAACTCAAGAAATCACAAGAGTTTTCTTCAACGTGTTGGTGGGAAGGATAAAGTTGGCAGTGTGGTTGTGCACGAGCTGCATCAGTCTCTGTGAGGGCAGTGATTAGGTTAGGAGCTAGGAGCCAATTGTATCTACAGATAGTTATTGATCCTGCAACAGGTGCTGAAGGAATGTGTGTGTGTGTGTGCTCGCTCGCTGGTGTTCAGGATTCCTTCTATTTATGGATCCCTGGCACTCGAATGCTTAGGCTGCTGCCCCCGCGACCCGGCCTCGGATAAGCGGTTGAAGATGGATGGATGGATGGATGGCACTCGAATGCCTCGGTGTGTTTGCATGAGTGCAGAGTTACCTCAGAGACTGTGTGTGTGTGTGTGTGTGTGTGTGTGTGTGTGTGTGTGTGTGTGTGTGTGTGTGTGTGTGTGTGTGTGTGTGTGTGTGTGTGTGTGTGTGTGTTTGAGCCTGCTGGGAGCTGAGGGCCAAGACGGGGGCATTAGCTGGTGACATCTACAGCCGCGGCGTCATCCGTCAAAGCCCTGCTTGATCTCTGGCTCTTTAATTTGCTAATTAGGCCACGAGACCCCTGTTTGTTTCCAAAGACCCCTGTTAGATACTCATCACTTTTACAAGATAATTCCCAGACAGCCTGGCACGCTGCTCACACCCCAGCTGGAAATCAGTCGCTCCTCGGCACATGCTGGCATTCCTTCAGCTCTCGGCAAAGACAGAAGTCCTGGAGGAGAGAGAGTCTCTGAATTCACATGTTTGTTCTCAAAGCCATTTTAAACCTGCAGGCAGGTATTTGTGTTGTGGATGCTGATATGAAGACAGGTAAGGACAAGCACAGCTGTGGTGGTGGGCGTGATCCCTCAGTTTAACTCTGGAATGTCAGAGGCAGTTCAGAGCGGGTTGTTATAATTCCTTATTATCAGGTTGTCCTAAAAGCTTCCGGAAAAGCTTTCAGTTCGTCCAACATGCCGCAACAGGAGTCCCAGCAGAGAATAGATGATTTAATCTGGGTATTTCCAGCCTTTGTTGGGGGGTCTGCGTGTAGCTAAAGCAAAGAGCCAGCGTTACTTAACAGAGGTCTGTGAACATGTTCCTGTTGTTTGTTCTTGCTATAGATCCAAACCTCTTTAAGAGGATATTTTTAGGCTTTTCCTTTTAATCCAAACTTGGATCTTTTGCTTACAAAAGTCAGTTTTTGTGTTCTTAAACCATGAAGTGGGATCATTGCTTTGATAAATGTCTGTATCAGCTGTATCTGTATTTCTCGTTTAATATTTTATTTATAGATTTTAAAGAAGTTTATTGTTAATTTTTAAGCTAAAAGAGATTAACAAACATGACTCCTTGTTATTTTTCAGCATGTAAACATGCTTTTGTTTCGCAGCATGAATATTTAATCGTTTCGGTATTAGCTGAAGGGGAACCATAAAACTACGAGGGCGGCTTTGGAGGGAGAAACTGATGATGAGATGAATCGAGTCTTCTTTAAAACAATCTCCCGCTGCCTGTTTGATTCATGCAAAGCATTAATGGATGAATATGCTAGCCTTGGGTCACGCCGGACAGCCGTGGTTGTTGCATTTGAAATGTTTCTGAGCAGGACTCGCAGTCAGTTTCCGTCCTCAAAGCAGCTTTGGAGACAAGCTGCCTCCCACCCGGGGACCAACACGAGCGCTTTGAAAGCGGTCGCCCGGAGGTCAGTGGTGTTGCATGGCAAGCATCTGGGCAAACAGTCGGTTACTGCAATTACTTGCAGTCTGTCACTGAATGCAAAAAATATGCAAAAAGACAAACTTTGGAGACGCAGAACGAGATCGTTTTATTACAAAGTTACAAGCTGTGAAACTACAGCTAGCATGTGTGTACATGCATGTACATCCTGAGCAGGGAACATCTAAATGAAGCAAATATAAAAACACAACAGCAGACACACTTTTATTGATCCGAGTCTTAATATGAGCCGTTTAACGACGCGGCCGTGTCCTTGGTGATGGCTGCAGATCCGCTCTCTCAGCTCGCCGTTCCCCAGATCTGTGATGCAACAGCCGTGCAAACGGGACAAATGTCTCACATGCAGTAAATCATAAATGTGTGTTTGGACTGAAGCTCATGAGAGCCATAATTTTTCTGCTTGATCACTGGTGCGTACGCACAACATGTACACACACGTGCACGTTCTTGTTTACCAACACAGCGCATCAACATAAAAAATGAGCATATAGTAAGTATTATGGTGTGTGCAGTCCCCAGACACTTTATTAGGCACACATATAGGTGTGGGTTGGACCCTCGTTTGCCTGCAGAGGTGCCTTCAGTCTTCCTGACTTAGATTCAACAAGGTGCTTTAAACACTCCTCGGAGATTTTGTCTCAGTGGCAGGAGGAGGAGGACTTTCAGTAATGCATATTTAAAAAAATCCTACCTTTTCTTTGTTTTTTCTTTTAGTTTTCTTTTCTTTTCTGCAGCTATAACCTGCAAACTGAAAAATGAAGCGAAACTGCTTCAAAATTTGACACCAGGCGGACCTGACAGAGCAAACTGGGACAGAGACCAGCTGACAGAGACTAGCTGACAGAGACCAGCTGACAGAGACCAGCTGACAGAGACCAGCTCAAAATCTGACCAGTTTTATTAGAAAATAATTTTGTGCTTTCTTGGGCGAGAAAATGTCTCCGAAAAACTCCAAAAACACCAAATAAAATGTCCGTCAGTTTTATTAAAAGACAAAATCATAAAAAAACAAAGATGTAACTGAAGAGCTTCACCAAAATAAGAGTCTCAGCAGGAAACAGGAAGTGTGCTTTGCTTTGTTTTGTAAAGATTCAATAAGAAAATACCAAATGTCTGAGACTGTTTTAAGTGTCACTCCGTGCACCATAGAATAGAATAGAATAGAATAGAATAGAACGCTTTCACTATACACGGGTGCAGGAGATACAGGAGGTGGAGGAAGTAGGTGGAGTTGTGCCAGAACTGAACTGTTTATTAGATATTCTTGAAAACGAGTGAATATTTTTAGACTTCATAACATTGAATTTGTTTTGGTTGTTTGTGTCTGAGCAGTTTTATTGCAGCAGTCGCAACAATCAGCTGAGACACTGAGGAGGAAAGGGTGACTTGTGCTGTCCACTGCAGCTTTAAGGACATTTGCTGGAGCTCGATCTTGTGACATTAGTTTCAGGATTTTATTGCGTCTGTAAGAAGCTTCTCTTTGAAGCAGATTGTGTCGTGAGTTATTCGCTCGTTAGTCGCCACCATCAACCAAAAATGACACGACATTATTTAACGTTTTAACGAACTGAGACAAATCTCTGCGAGCTTCATCTTTGTTTGCGTGGCGTGCTGATGAAGGGTCACGATAGCTGACGAGTCCGCGCCCCGGGATTATCGATGACCTGTGTAACTTGACAAATCGTCAATCAGCTGCCGGGAGTAACGACCTTTTATCTTGCGGTAGAAAATCCCCCGATTTTGTTTCCACTGTAGCGTTTCAGAGCATCTGAGCTGCGCTGTGACACCTCCAGGCCAGCTCCAGCATCACTTATCTTCCAGCACAGGCTGAAAACTCATCTGTTGGAGAAGTGCATCACGTCCCCTTGTCCCCACTGAATCATATCCCCTCTCCCGTATCTCCCTCCCTCTGCTGGCTACAATATGCTCTTATCTCCAACTTAACAGAATCGTTTCTGCCTCTCAGCTCGGCTTTCATTTCTCTCCTTTCCCTTTAAAGCGCTGCTCTCTCTTACATGGTAATTCTCTGGTCACTGTAATATTGCCAGGATGCTCTGGCCTCAGTTACCGCAGCAGCCTAATGCCTCAGATCTTGTGTTTACAGCCGAATTTCAATTTCCTCTTCTTCATATTCAACTTAAAATCAGTCATAATTTTATCGCAGTGATTTTCCAACCATCCAAACACCCAAATCGTGACTGTTTGCACTGATTACTGCAATTATCACCTCCAAACAGTGGGAATGAACACAGTTTCTCGCCTGATTTAATAGATAGTTTGCTCTGTTTTTGCAGCTCTTGCTGAACAGCTTCATCCTTGAATCTTTAACAGGCCGCAGCACAGTGAGCGGCCGAAGGAGATTCCTGCAGCCCAGTCACTGAAAGAATAAATGAATAGATGAAGTGGTTTGGCTGAGATGTGCCGCCAAACACTGCTGTGCAAAAGGCTTCCACCTACGGCCCTTTATAATTCATACTCCGTATATTTTTGAGACATCATGTCGTTTGTAAGGTCAGCTGCAGGGAGAGTGACTTATGGTCCAGTTTCTCTCGACTTAATTGCTCGTTCATGGTGCGAAGAACAGATCTGGAGTCAGATTAGAGTCTGAGTCTCCTTTTTGTTGATTGATTTTAGGATTTGCATCTCCAACTCTTTGTAATTGCTGAATGTTTCTCCCCATAACGAAGAATATCGGTTAGCTTAATCCAAATAATTAGAGGATTGTTAGAAAGGCAGGAGGCCGTGGCCTCAGTTCCACAGATGAGTTTATGTTTTTTAGATGAATGTTTAAAGTTTTTGTAATTCTTACACTGAGAAACACGTTTTCTTTGATGAACCTCTTCTCTCATCTTCAGCTCCTGTGAAACCAGGGTCCCAACGTCCCATATGAAGACTAGTTTCCAGTGAAGGAAAACCTTTATTATAATCAGAAGAAGGTTAGTTTGTGTCATGTTCATCTGGGAAAGTTAGAAGTCACTAAAAAGTCACAAGCGTAGCAGATTTCACTGATTATCAGAGAAGCACACAAAGAAAATGAAGCAGCAGGACTCAGAAATAGTTTTTGCTTTCAGAGTTGCACAGGGGGAATATGGTGTGCAGTGGCACAGGAGATGTGTGCCATAATTGGGTAAAAATTGCTAAAATTGTCATGGATAATGGCTCCAAAAAGGTACACCAGTCTATGGATACAAACTGAAACACAAAAAGTGCTGAAATAAGAGTGAAACCTAAGAGAATACAGGCGCATATAGAGGCTGTTGTTTGAGACTGTAAGACAAACTGAAGCTTCCTTTTATCCTTATTGCTTTTACTGAAATGTAACATATGTGGTCTGTACATCACAAATGTTCAAGTTCACACTGTGTCCCGACGTCTCCCACCCAGACACCCTGTCTGTCCCTCGTTTAGTGCGCTGGGATCTGTTTATGTTACCTGCACACGACAGACCTGCTGACGAAACCTGAAGCGTACGTTCCTGTGTACGTGTACCATCACACACACACACAAAGGCATTAGCTTCAAAAACCAGGCACAACAATACAATCTGAAATCAATAAAACATAAACAAAACTGCACACAGACACACACATCCCGCCGTGTTACGCAGAGTCTCCGTCACATTAGGCCTTCTGTGTTTCTCTGCCCCGTTTCATTCTGTCAGGCCTGAGATGAAATATTAACGAGGAGGACGGCACCCTAACCCACATACTGTATCCTGCACTGCCAGTTTGACTCGCTGCTTTACAAGGCACACAAGCGGAAAACACACACACGTATTCATGTGTTGTGGGGACATCTAATTGACATAATGCTCCCCCTAACCATGAAAAATGAATACCTAACCCTAACCATAGCCCAATTGTAACCCTGACACTAAAACCAAAACTGCCATACCGGGATTCTGGTCCCCACAACTGCAGTAAACTTCCAACATTTGGTCCCCACAAAGATATGAATACACACTCACACACACAGAGGACATTGCCTTGCTTTTATTTAGTCACAGGACAGCCCACATTTATCCAAATCCTCAATAAGAAAACACAAAACCAGCCAGCACCCAGTCTAAAAAGAAGGTTTTCCATAAATGTGGCTGCGGCACGAACACGCTGGAGTATTAATGAAACAAAAACAAAGTATGCGGCGCGTCTGTAAGCCGCAGGATACGCCGACACCAAAGCTGCTTCGCCTCATCGACCTACAGACGCCCACCGAGGATGGAGACTTTATCTTTCTTGTAGATTGATTGAGTGCACTGTGAAGTTTTCCTATCACATGCTCATCAGATAATCTGACACGCTCTGAATACCTGCCATTCAATAATCAATTTACTTGCTATCTCTCAAATGACAACGTCGCAGCGTTCCTCTGCCTCGCCGGCTTTTCTCCCCAAACATCTGCTGCTCAGCAGCAACACACCGCCTACAGTTTCTCACATTATTACACGTTTAAAGCCAGCCGTCTCCCCCCTTTCCCTGCAGGACAATTACAATATTTAAAATATAATAAGTATATATTGGCAGCAAAATTGGGGAGCACTTTATTAGAAGGCTGAGAGGAAAGAGATGAGGAGCACTGCTGACGGTGTGGGAAGTGGCGGTGGTGCTGCTGGTGGCGGCAGGGCAAGCAAATCGGATTTGAAGCCTAGCAAAACAGGAGGGCTTTCCGGGAGAAGGGAGTTGTCACTTTTCATTAGATACAGCGGCACGGACGAGGCCCCGGCTCGCCTGACGCCTTCCCTGCATTCATAGTCTGAGACGGAGAGCTGAGCATCTGCAGAGATTTGCCTTCTTCTCCCCTCCAGTGTGTTTGTGCGATTTTAGAGCCACGTGTCCCACCTCTTTCCCCCCGGCTCAGTTTCTTTGTGGACAACCTGCTTTTTTGTCTTCAATCTGCAGAGCTGGAAACGAGGGGACGTCACGGTGGACAGCCAGCTCCCTAAAAACGCAAGTTATTTATTTTGTGTGTAGACAATGTTCACTGGTGGGCGAGCACAAAATCTCCTGGCTGAATCCTCCGGACGTGAGCAGCTTCATTAGAAAGAGCAGCTCCTTTAAGTATAAACATGTTCAGTCACTCGTTAAGAAACGTCCAATCACCGAGCTTCAGATGTTGCCGAGCTGTCATTTGTGGATTTCTGAAGATGGCTTCAGAAGCTGAGCATTCCTGGAAATTTCCAGAAAATAGTGCGCTCTGTACTGTAGTGAGGTGGTTATGATTATGCACAGCTACAAACAAATCTGTAGAGCAGCTTTGCTTGATTCTCAATTCAAAATAATCCTTCTTTGTCTCCCTCTGTGTGAAACTGGCTGTTTTAGCTCCTCCCCCTTCAAGCCAACCTTCTGCTGTTTGGCTGCCCCTCCTAAACAGGAAGCTTGGGCAGCAGGTGGGTTTGGAATTTAAGCTCTTTCTGACATCATCCTGATCCAGGAGTAGAAAGTACCGCCCACATTATTGGAGACAACGTTTAATCTGAACAGCCAGCATTAAGAAGGGAAGTAAAGAAAAGCAGAAGGTTCCTTTTGAAGATAAGGATAATTATTCTATGCAGTATAAATATAATACAATTTACTGCTGTCTCCTCTCATTCTTTATACTTGTGGCAGGTCTCGCTATGATCTTCTTCTTTCTCGGTGCCTCGCGCTCCGGCTCTTATACGCTCTCTGTCTTTGTCAGACTCGATATCCTTTATAGTGCTCTCCCCAGCCCTCCCCGGCTCTCTCGACTCCACTTTGTGCCTCCGCGGTGTTGGTTTACTCCTACTTCTCCTCTCATCCACACTTCTGTCATGTACCATCATGAATATTGAAACACCACCCCCCTCGGTAAAGATGGCCTGTCTCCCGACGTTAGCAGCAATGAATACCTCTTCCAGGGGCGAGTGTTTGCTCTGTGCACTCAGCACGAGCAGGCTGGCGGTCCATTTATTAGGTACAGCCGGAGTTCAGACAGTCAGGAGAATAAGAGCAAACCAGATTCGCACAAGCCAACCGGAGACACAAAGATGATGCAGGAACAAGAGGGAGGGGGTAATAAGGTGAAGGTGAACTTGGTCAAAACGAATGCTTCTGTGTGGACGGGGCTCCTAACCTCCTCTGTGCACAGTCTGTGATGCTAACACAAAGCTAGCAGCAGCATGCTGACCACGGCCGAGCAGCAAAGCCCGAATATTCCTCTAACTTCCTTTAACAGTTGCCCGCCTCTTTCCTTTGCTTTTCTGTCATCTTGCAGATACTCAGCATCACCTCAGCTCCATCTTCCTCAGGACTCCAAAGACAGTGAGATCAGCCTCCCTGGACCTGCTCCTGCAGTCCTCGACCACGTGAAGTCGGCTGGCCTCTGCCTAAAGCTCTCAGTACAGCAATTTTACTCCACGAGCAGTAAAGTTGTGTTTTGCTGAATGAGGAGGCTTTTTATAGCCACTTAAAATTCTTTCACTTTGTGCTTTTACTTTTCGTTGCATCGGTGAGTATTTTACTGACTCATCTGCCCCCACGTGACTCCTGAAGTCCTACGGAGACCTTCAAGTGACACAGAAACTTCTGCTTCTGACGATGAATTGGTCAATTGTTCAATTTCGCCTCTCTTGTTTGCGGCATTTAACAATACATTTCCAGTTATCTGACGGAGCCTGAGAGGCACGGAACAATTTTTTGTCTCTGCACAATTGGGACAATGTCTGCTGTCAGTTATAATAACGCTCTCAAAGATGGCCTAGTTCTCGGACAAAATACCAACAATTTTCCAGATTCGTTTCATCCCTCGGCCCCCTCACTCATAACTGCCTCCGCTGGTTCTGGCAGCTCCACTTCAGTGGACGCTTTCATGTCCGGAGATGTCCCGAGCACCGTCGAAGCTAAGTACACACCGTACTCAACTTTTCTTTCACCTCCAGACTTTCGTATGTGATCGCTGAGTCATCACAGGGCAGACAGTGTGAGTTTCAGCCTTGCACTCCTACTCGCCGATCTGAGAAAACTTAACTCCCAATTAAACACGAATGAAATGAAGCGCGTTTAATGAGCAGATTGAAGTTTCACATCTCACTCACTCTGAAATGAAACATGCATTACTTAAAAGTGACACCTACGCTCATCTCGTACTGCGGATTTAACACCGACACAAAGATAACATCTGTGCAGGTGCAGAAGACCAGCACAACAACAGACTCTTGCGCTCAGATCAGTACACCACAGTACGCCATCAAAGAGCTTTCTTTTTAAACACTGCAGAGAGAAAACTTTCCCTCAACTTTACAGGAGAAAACACATTTGCGTTCCAGACTGATGTGAATGTGGAATTTCCTTCAAGAGATGGAGAACTGGTGCAGTGCCATCGAGATCAAATCAAGAATTAGCCATTGATTTGATCTCGATGTCAGCGCAGTCGGTTCGTTCTTCCATCCATTTCTGTTTTTCCAGGTCCGAGTCACAGACATAGGAGTCACTTCTACAGGTCTGTGGTGTTGAAGACAGACAGGACGTATGTATCTACCATCATTTCTGTCTACGAGCTGTGGGAGCTGACAGAAAGATTGAGACTGAGGACCAAAGTGGCACAAATGAGCCGTTTCCACACCAAACACTCGCTGGAGGGTTTTTGGAAAATCACCGTCTGTTTGGTTCAGAGTCTCAGACCAGTCGATCACCTGCTCTGTTCTGTTTTGCATCACATGGACTTTGTACATGCGAGCTGACAGGTTAAAGTCTGACTTTATGGCCTCAGATGTAATGCTTCATGCGTAACGTGTAGAAAGGTTTGGGGCTGCAGTGCATGCAGGACTCTGGCTGCCATCGCCTTCCTCACAGACTCCGTATCCAGAAGCTGCAGATGTTTAAATGACGACCGTCCTCTCTACCGCTGATGCATCAACCGCTGATGCGTCAGTAATTTTATGACTTGATTACGAAGACTCCTGACACGTCTGAATCTGAATCAGAATCAGATAAGGAGAAAATGGAGAGATGGATAAACGAATATTCTCAGAATGACACAAACTACTCCTCAGTTCTTATGTGTTAACGTCTTAGTTTCCATGAAACGAGTAGTAAACTGGCCAAGCTGAAGCTGCTGTGAGCCTCGGCCTACTCCCGCCGCTCGGCGCCTCGTGTGATGTATGAAACGCCGTTTGTGCCATCAGAACAATGCGAGACATCGAGAGTGCTCTGAAGTGCTCTTGAGATAAAGGCACAGTATACACGCAGTCCATTTATCACCACCCTGCTTCACGCTCACATCATTACGTACCCTATGCTCCCTGAGCAGCGCTGTGTTCGCTTCTCTCCTCATCGCTGGCTCAGATTTTGGAGAGTGACCTTCCAATCAGAGCTCTGCTTCGTTAACGGCACCTTTAGCGGGATAGCACTCAACGCCATGCGACAAACAATGGGTTAAAGACGTTAAGGCGTTAGCATTTACACGTCTCCAAGCAAAAGTCTGTTTTTTAAGCCTCGGTCCCATCGTGCGAGGTTACAGTTCAGACCCTCTCCTAGAAACACGAGGCTTTTACTACGGATAAAAAATGATTTTATGATCTCATAAAACACTTAGCTGAGCTTTTATATCCAATCAGCCTCATTTCACGCAGTGCTGAAATGCAGGCACACGCATAAAACCTCTGCAGGTGCCTTCACTCTGTCCATACAGCCAACACAAGCAATGCAGGCATGGAGACAAAGCCTCCGGCCCCACGCAGACGCAGTTTAAAGGGTTTTTTTTGAAAAGCAGCTCAGCTTCCTCTCTGAAAACATCTGCACAGATAATATTTATGCTGCAGAGAAGCTCTGAAATCACAGGGCTGCTTTATTCTCATTTCTTCGCCCCGACCGACCAGCAGAGCCTGGATCTGCTGCATGTTGCTTCCTGTTAAAAGAGAGTTCTTCCTCCTCACTCTCACCAGGTTCTTCTTATACACAAATCTCTCGTTAAGTTCTAATATATCGACTCTGTCTCTGGTTCAAACATTGGATGAGCTTCTTTGACTGTTCAGCCATCATTCTCAGCCTCTGCATCTTTTTGTCAGCTCTGCTCATGTGCAGCAAATTGTTGAGTTAAAGTCTCAGGGTGCAGCCCAGGAGCTCCCGGTGTGCCCATCGCTTCAGTAAAGAGTCTCTCTCAGGCTGACTGAGATTGTCTCTGCCCTTCAGAGACCCTCAACATGAACTTTTACTGGGAACAGTTGACTCCTCATCCTCCAGCTTCCCTCTGCTAATGTGCTTCAGTTGTTTTCAATAAACTGCATGCTCAAAAAGATGTTTTGTGTCACTCCCATTTCTTCTTGTTGCATGTTGAAGCTCTACTCGGAACCTTGTTAAGATCCAACCATGCAAAATATGATTTTTTTTAGTTGCCATTTTTCAAGTGGTCTTAAACTTTGGATCTTTTCTATTAGCCTGGCCATAGCTCTGCAGCTAGCCACCAGCTACCTCATCACTTTACGTCAGCTGAGGTCAGGGTTCTCCCACCTGCTCTTCAGTTTTCTGTCTTTGTTTACGCCCAAAGTGTTGGCGGAGTGTGTGATTTATTTCTGATCAGATCATTTTCCTGGAGTGGGACTTGGAGCGTTTTTAGCTCTCTTTGGTGCCTCAGAGTTTGACTTATTTGGGAAATGGAGACGAGAAATGGTTAACAAACATCAGACAGGTGGGTATTGTCTGGATCTGTCATACAATAGAAAAATAAAAGAAGCTGAATTCAAAATATGAGAGGATTTGGTCAAAGTTAAATGTCAGATATTATCTTGTTCATTATGAGCTGTTAAGACTTAACTGCGTGCACAGATATCGACAAGCCCTGCACGATGATTATTCACATCCTGGATCAATGTCATAAGCGTCTCAGCTCACCGGAGGAGGCGTTGAGTCAACAAATTGATTATTTGCTCATGATTAGAGGGTGAACGCTTCACAGATAAAGACAGAGAACAGTGTGGAAGCTCACCTGAGGCTGCGCTGCAACAGGAGGGAGCCAGCCAGAGATCGAGCAGGACTCTCAGTTAGTTTAAAACTGTCACTCATCAATCAGCACGTTTCAAAGTTTAAATCCAGTGCTGTAAATAAAACTACAGTTTATCATACATGTATTTATTTCCAGCTGCAACATTGAAATGATGAACAGCTTAATGAATTCATGAATAATTATAAGGCAACAATATGCACATGATTCTAAATAATATATACTTTTACTTTAGGCGCTTTTAGTATATTTTGGTGCAAACAGCATCTCCACATCATTTACATTTAACTTCATATATGCAAGTGTGTGTAGTTTACTTGCTAATATTGACTTATGGCCTTTTCATCCACATCACGGAGGATATTTTTACATACATGTTTTAATAATTTGTTCTTGGTTTTTCTGAGTAAGGATCGTTTCTGCAACACCAACAGAAAGCCCTTCATGTTCTTTATGTAACATCGTAATCGTTTCAGTTATTGTCATGTTGGGATTGTGGTGGACGTGTGGCGTCGCTCTTACAGACCAACACGACTGAGACTCCCGCAGAGACTCCAGCGTTCATGTCGAAGAAAAACGAGATCTCTCAACGCAAAACAACAAGAAGGGAGGCCCACAACACGCCTGTGTGTGGGAACTGATGCATAACGGTGCGTTTCAATAATTATGAGATAGGCCATCAAAAGGGCGACAGTTTGAAGGATGACTGAAAGAAAGAAGAGTGCGTGGAAGAACAGTGATGATTGTAGGCAGAAAGTGAGAAGTAGGAAAGGTGAAGATGCATTTTTTAATATTAGCCTCTGACAAACAACCTCTGTGTGATAATAATTAAAATGAATGAACTAATGAAAACTAATGTAAAATCAGCAAAATCTGCTCCGGAGACCAGCTGGAGCGAAACTGGACTGCAGTGATGAATCTGAACAAACCAAACCTCAGCGTCTGATTCGCTCCTGCTCAGATTTCAGATACTGTTTATATGTTTGCTGATGACACACAGGTGTACTTATCAGTGCCTAAATCCGCTGCAACAAAAGACTGAAGTCCACCTGAAAACCAGAATCTCCAAATCAGGACCGAAATCCTGGAATAGTTGCGAGTCTGAGTTTCGTTTAGACTGAGGAAAACTCGCTCACGTGTTGGCGTTCAGCAGGTTCAACCACAGCAACGCGCACATTCACAAAGCTGTGTCGCCTTGCTGTGTTTCAAAGGACAGACTTGAAAATCCTTTCACTGGTTTAAAAAGCACGAGCAGACCAAGTTACGTTTCAGATGCGCTCGCACATTTCCGCAGGCTCAGTCTGCGCTCCCACGCTGAGAACCAGAATCAGCTTGTAGATCTTTGCGGTGTGAAACGAACTTCCTGAACACCTCACATCAGACTGTGGCTTTATTTGTTGTACATTTCTATTTTTTCTTGTTCTGTCCTATATTTGATATGTTTCCACGTTTTTAACTTTTGGATGTTTGAATTAAGTTCACTAGAATTTGGAGTCGCAGATCTTAATCTTATTTGGATGTTGTACTTCATCCTTTGACTGATTTGTAATTTTACTGATTAATAACTGTTTGAAAAATGAAATGCAAACAAACTTTTATATTTTGTATTTTATTTTGAAATCCAGTTCCTATCTGGTGTATTTGTCTGGTAGATTTGTGTTACACACACATTTGGCTTGAAAACTAAAGAACTAATTATAAAACACAGAATAATAATAATAAGTGCTGCCCCCGCGCGCAGGCCACTGGTGGAGAGGTGGCGGCGCTGAGGGGAGGGTGGGGGCAGCTTGGAGGGTGGAGTAATTCAGAGAATGCGAGACACTGCCCTCCCTCCCTCTCTCTTCACTCCTCCTCCTCCGGGTGGAAATTCATCCTTCAGGCTGGGTAGCGGACATTTGTGAAGAGGACGTCGGGAGTGCGGGACGCGGAGACTCGGAGACCCGCGGTGGCAGCAGAAGTTCTACCGCCGGGTTTGGTGCTCTGCGGCTTCTGAGCTCCGCACACAGCGGCGTGATTTCCGTCTTGTGCTTTTCCGGTGGCTCTCAGCTCTTCTCGGTTCCTCGGATTTTTCCAGCTGCCGTGCCTCCCTCAGCTCCGGCGGTGTTCCACTCGGAGCTTTACGGACATCCGCCTCTGCTTCGTGTGCAACTTTGGAGATCTGACACCGACACACGGCCCGGTTCGTCCGCTGCACTCCGGAGTGAACAGGAAGGAGGTAACCGGAGCTCCCCGTCGCCTCCTCCGCCACCAGCTCCGGTGTGACCGCGGCGGCAGCAGCGGAGAGGGAAGCGGGATTAATGTCGGGAGGACCCGGACCCACAGCAGCGCTCACGGTCAGTGTGTTCTCGGCTCTGTGCGTCACCGCGCGGCGGCTCGGCTTCCCGCCGGTGCTTCCGGTGTGTTTAAGTGTGAATATCGGTGCGTTCGGAGCGCGTCGGCTCCAGCACGCCCCGGAGCCCTGCTTGTCCTCCGTGTCCGCGGCTCGGGCTTCAGAACCGAACAGGTGCTTTTTAATTCGGGGGTTGGGGGGGGTGCCTCTTTCTAAAACGCCTCTCGGTCACAGTCGGGCTTATTTTAGGCGTCATGTGTGGAACTCTGCCCCTGACGCGGACACAGCGCGGCAGTCAGGGGCAGCGTTCCTCGGACACTCGGACGGAGGCTGAGCGGCTCGCTGACCCGCCGGCTCCCCTGCACCCTTCCCGGGCTCTCTCTCTCTCTGCTGGGCTGGAAGTTGGCCGAAGTGCACCAGGCGCGTGAAAACGTGCCGGGCGGCGTGGACGCAAACCTCCACCTCATCAGCAGCTCCTCGGGACTGCGGGGTGAGCAGCGGGGGGAGAGGTGAGGAAGGTGCGCACCGCAGGGTGTTTTCGCCCGACTCTTCTTCATTCCTCTCACGTCCTCTTCGCCATGGAGACGTTTGACAGTCTGCCGCGGCGCGGGGACGTCTCCTCTGACCGGGGGACGGCGGGGGGAGGGGGAGTGAGGGGGGCTCACACACTGCTCCGGTTCAGTGATGGTGTTGCTGGACTCATCAATCAGTCTGTTAATATTCACGTAGTTATGAAATAATCCTGATTTCGGTCATTTTTAAAGCAGAAATTTCCTCCTGAAAACTGAATATTTTCGCTTTATATCTAAAAAGTGGCGCTTCCATGACGTCATTTTCTCATCGGTGAACGGTCTTCTGGTCCAAGCTGATCGGTAGCTGCAGTTTTCGTGAATTGCGTGAGGCGTGCAGAGGTTTTAACCACGGGACGTGATTGGCTGCTTCACGCCAGCGGAGCAGGAACGCGTCCGCTGCTGCTGGACCCCGAGCGGCGCGGGCTCTGCACTCGGTGCACAGCGGGTTTATTTCAGACACTCTGCTGATCCAGGCTGACCTCAGCTCTGATCTGCTCCAGTTATCTGTTAAACTTCTTCACTCTCAGCTTGCTTTCTTCATGGGTTTTTTTTTTGGTCCAGAGTAATGTGGCCCCTCTGCTTCACGGGCCCTACATAAATTAAGGGGCTGTGCTGTTCAGTAATGGGTAATTTGGAGGGTTTTGAGCGGTCCCGTGGGTGCTATTACTCTCTGTCTGAAGCGGGAGCAGGCCTGGAGGTCCACCTGTTTTCCTATTACCACCAATGGAAGTAGATCAATACCTCCTCAGTACATCACCATGGATTCTGTTCTCTTCTATTCTGTCGAGGCTTCAGTGACGCAAATCAGCCAGAGCTGCAGCTGAGCACACTGTGTGTGTGTGTGTGTGTCATGTTGATGGGGCTGGTGTGTTTTGTACACATGCCGACTTTAATCCTTCACACTGAGAACAATGTTTGTTTCCGTCTGAGAGCCGGAGCTGATCAGCGTCATGGTGGCGATGAGTGTGTGTGTTTCTACACCGGACTGTTAATTTGTTCACTGTGTGTGTGTGTGTGTGTGCTGACTCTGACGTCCAGCTGTGAAAGTGTGTATGTGCCCATCGTTTGCTGCTTTCCTTCCACGTGAGGCCGTTTTGTGGACACTGTGGATGAAAGTCGTTTTATTAGGCAATGATCAGATAAATTTTTCAGAAGTCAATGTACAAAAATGAGGCATGCACTGATAGGTCGCCGTGCTAGTAAACAAAATGCATTTCCTGATGTGAGTGGGTGATGGGTTCTGCGGTGGGCCTGACTGTGGATGACGGCAGACTTTCAGCCTGTAAACGTGTCTGTTAGACGCTGACCGAGCTCACAGTCACATTTTTAAATGTCTTGTTTTGTTTAGCAGTTTAACACCTGCTCACGATCGTATTGGACAAAGAAAAGTCGGAATATTGAACGTTTCCTCTGTGAAAAGGCTTCAGTTGGATTTCTGTAGCACTGCAACACTACAGCGAGAGGGTTGTGCTGTGGGTCATGACTTCATCAGTTTAATACTTGATTTGTTTCCTCTTTCAAACATGAAGATGAAGTAGTATGTAGAAACGTGGACATATCTGTGAAGATAGTTGCAGAAGCTGGCCGTGGTTCTCCACCTTCGAAGGGTGGAGTTCCTGTGTTTCTGGCCTGAGAACGCCTCCGTGTCTCCCCAGGAGAGCTGAGGGAGGGCGGGGTGTCTCTGATGCCCGTGAAACCCCGATGCAGTTTTTGTGGGAGTAACGTAGTTGCTTTGGTCCTGGGCTCTGGTTGTTTGGGATTTGCACCCCAGACTGTTTCTCCTGGCTCCAAGGAGCTCCACAGGCGTGTTTATCTGCATGAAGCTTATGTCAGCAGTTTTCCTTTGGGTGTGTGTGGCTGCCTGCCCGTGTTGCTCATGTAGGAGGGCAGTTGCTGGGGTTGGGTTATCAGTGATTCTGCTGCTGTCGGGTTTGGTTTAACTTCAAAAGAGGTCGTAGATGCTGGTTTCTTTCTTTTTTTCTCCATTTTTGCCAGTGACCTGCTGCTTGTTAGGTCCAGATGTGGACCTGTGGTGCTGAGTTGTTTCAAACGCAGTCAGATGTGAACATGTGAAAAAAAGGCAAACGTGTTCACCCAACTGTCCCCGAGCGAGAAAAGCTCTAAAAACCAGATCAGTGCAGCCGGCAGCTGCAGTAAATAACCTGGTCTCCTCTTCTGATGAGACGCCACGCGCACTCTGAGCCGTCATCGGTTTGTCGGAGAGCTGCAGCGGCACGGCGAGGTGAGAAACGTTTTGACGTCTCTGTCTGCGTCGGGGGAAAGATGCCTTTTCCTGCTCTCCGGCTGCTCCTCATCACATTTTCTCTGCTTGTCCTGTAGTAGGCGTCTCTGCGCTGACCCGTAAGGGCGAGCGTTTGCTCTCGCCTCTGAAATGCCCCCCAGCCTTTGTTAGAGACGCTCTTCGGGCTTGAATGACCTCTCGGAGCTGCTCGTTGCAATGATGAGCCTAATAGATGTGGTGCAGGCTTTGTGTTTGGCCTGCTGTGTGCTGGCCCACTGAAACAAAGCCTGCTGGCCCGTCTTTGAGGTTTGGAAAGGAAACCCTGGAATTCCACTTTGGGTTTTGGGCTCTACCCCCCCTTACATGCTTACATAAGCAGTAATGTGCTGAGTAACTTCAGACCAAGGGGCAACCTCTGGAGCAGAGAAATGAAGGCAGTGTGCAAACTAATGTTCTCCTGCAGCGAGCCAGTCTCTGTGGACTCCCGTGTTAAAACGTCCGACTTTACAGGGGGAATAAACATGTTTACAGCCTGCTTCAGCCTCTCTGGATAGCTTCTCCTTCATAACAGCTCTGAGTGTGGCCATCTCTTATTTTTATTTATAAGTCGTCCACTGCAGGAGCTCCTGACTGCTTTACGACCCCCTCCTGCGTCGCAGCTGCCCGGCATGGCGGTGCACGGGGCGTTTATGCAAAGATAAACCTTGCAGGCTCATTTTTTTGTCTTTGTTTCTGTAAATCTGACAGCAGCAATGGTTCAGCCAAACAGTCAGTCACACTCCCCTTCCTCCTCTTCCCGCCTCTCTCGCAGCATTTCTTCTGTCTGAGCGAGTCCCCATCTCTGAAATCAATATCATCCAAAATAGGATCGAGTTCTCGTGTTATGAAAAGCCTTGTGCATTTACAGGATGATGAGTCTAATCTTTGGCTCCCTGCTTTTCAAACTTTTGGGTTACGAGAAGGAAAGGGAAGATTGGGTTATTTTTTTCTATTTTTGAAGCTTTGGGTTGAAGGTAAAGAAAACGTGCTGTGGAATAAGCCCGCTTTATCACGCCGGGAGATGAGCTTGAGATCCTTTAGGCGCTTTCCCTCCTCTCCTCCTGAGCTCTCGTGGGCTAAAATAGGGGGATGAGGCATCCCGAGTGTTACTGTGCCCACAGCTGACTACCCTTCTGTCGCTGTGAGTCATGCTCTCGCCACGACTCGAACACCACTTGTCGATGCGCATTTGTCAGAACTCGAAAATAAAATGGTCATGAGATGTTTAAAGAGCCTCGCGGGCTTTAGGAGGCGTGGGACGGCGAGGGCTATTCTTAGCCTGAGATAACAACGGGGCTTTGGTTGGCGAGCAGATTGAGGGGTGCGAAGCGGGCGAGTGCTGCCGAAGCTGGTTTCAGACACCGGCCTGCAACCCAACAGGCCTGCTGCTTTGTCTCTAGCTGCTTCCTTTATCATTAACAGTCGCAGCTTTCATCCGGCGTAAGCGCTTCATCGGGCTTACAGCGTTCAATGCAGATCCCGTCAGTCTGTCAGGGCTCACGGGGAGTTTCCTCCGTCTTCAGTTGCTGGAGTTCAGAGGCTGGAAGTCATTTCAGGCCCAGCGCATTTTATTTCCTGCTTGCAGGATTAATTGATCCTGATGCCACTAATATCATCAGAGAGGAGCTGCAGTGGGGCGATGGTGGCAGGAGAACTCGTTTGTCCTTCCACGGCGAGCTCATCTGTGCGGATGCTCGCTGACTAATGTCACACATGCTTGAAGTGAGGGCCGTGTTGACCCGGCAACAGGAAGAATCCTCCACCGTCCTAAATAAGGAGGACGCCCCCCTCAGGGGGAGGAGCTGCCCAAAGCTTGTGCTCATAGATCAGCGTAGGACTGCCTTCGCACTCTGCTCTCGCTTCGCCATGGCGCATTGCTACAGCAGAGATGCTGTAGATGCTTAAAGTCCTTCACTTGGGGCGGCCACTCCTCCTCCCACGCTACAACCACCACCTCGGCTTTGGAGGTGTTACCTCACATCGTAGTCAGGTCACACTTGGCTGGAAACCATACTGGTGAATTTTAAGTTCGATTACAGCGGAAATTCACAGTGACGATCTTGTTTCTGTTACTGTAGTCGCTTCACTTAAGCCCTGCATCCCCCTCCACGATCCTGCCACAGCTCACATTCATTTCCTGCTTTTCTTATTTGCTTTTGGTCGATTTGCAGTTTAAGTTCAAAGACATTTACAGAAAACAGCTGAGATCTAAATGCAGAGCAAAGCGTGGAATCGATGAGCCTTATCTTTCAGACCTTTACTTGTAAATGAGTGGCAGCGGCGCCGTCCACAGGTGAGTAAAATGTCCCCTGAAGCCTGTTTGTCACGTGCACGTGCGGCTCTGCGGATGCACGGTGGCAGCTTCTTGCAAATCTGACATCGGCTGCTGCAGAGGGAGACGGAAAGCAGAGCCGGTCATAATGAGCGATGCTCGGCGCGGCGCTCGGGCCTGTAGTTGCTGATATGGATCCATTTTAGAGCTCAGCAGGGGGCGGACGTCGATCTTGTAGTGCCGCCTCGGCGCTCGTACCTGTGGAGCGCTGCTGTGGCTCATATTTGTTTGGATCAGTTGCCGACGTGCCTCATGAACATCAGAGGTCAGAATCAGCTCCTTGTTACTTCCTTCTGTTTGCCCGGTTGCCGTGGCAGCAGCAGATATCCCAGTCCCCCCCCCCCCCCTCCTCCCTGTGTGTGCTCACATGTCACACTTCTGATTTGGGAGGAGAGAAAACAGGGTGGCAGTTCAGTAATTAGTTCTGGAGCATTAACTGCTTATCAGTGGGCGCTTTTATTAGCCCCCCTGTTTTGGCTGGTTAGCCTTCTGGACATGGAGCCAAATGGCGCTCCAAGTTGTCCGGTCAACCATGGAGGAATTCCTCCGCCGTGCCAGAACCCTCGGTGCCGGGAGAGGACCTAATTGTGATTCGAAATCGGTGTCGACACAGCGGCCACACGCTGCTGCGTGATTTTCACCGCCGAGATGGAGTCTGATTAACTGAAATGCTTCCAGCAGCGAGCAGATAGAGCGATAGGACCGGAGCCTGGGTGGTGCCGTTTGATTTGCTGGGCCAAGCATTTTGTAACCATCAGGTCGACCCGTCTGGGGTTGGGGCTGCTTTTTGTTTCACAGAGCAGAAGATGTTAGATGTGAAATAAAGTCTGAAACACGATAGATTTGCTGTTTTTCTGGGTCCAAACTGATGAAAAGTCTTAAAGGCTGGGAGGATAATCGTACACAAGCCCTCGGTGGCTTGGATGTCAACAGGAAACACCAACTTAAATACCGGACAGTTTCACAGCGTGTTCATGTTGAGCAGATTTTAAATCCATAAAGAAAGAAGAGTGTGGGAGATGCGGACCTTTAGCCCACACAGGCCGAAGGTTAATGCTTCAATATTAACTGGACAGATGCTCATGGACTCAGAATTCATATGATATTGAATATTTGTGGGTCATCTCCTGTTTTCCCTCAGTGGTGACCCATCTGGAGTGTCCAATCCTTTCATAGGATGGATGGAATAATTTTATTTCCAACACAAGTGAAAAAACCCGAGAAAAGAAAAACTTAAAAACATCGAGTTTTCATGAAATACACAATGTTTAGCAGAAGTTTACACTTTTTCTGTTCCCACCCCCTTATTTTATATTCCAGTATTTACACATCAATATTCAGAATATGACATTATACAGTCCACACATGTTTACTATATACAGGCTACACTCATATATGCTACACTCATAAACTCAGCACCCTGTGGTTAACACCCACTATGTGTAATGTTTGAGATGTAATCTGTGAAAGTCTCCTACTGTCGGGATTACAGTTCGGCTCGTCCAAACAGAAGCTTCCAGACGTTAAACCAGCACCAACCTGCGCTGCAGGTGTTCGGTCTGGTTTTAGCCTCATGCTAAATCGGCACGTGTTCAGAAACTAGAAGATCAGAAACGCTTTCATGGGAAACGTGAGAAGTTTAGCGTAGTTTGTGGTCTGTGTCCACTCGCCCTGATCGCAGGGGATCAGTTTAAGCTTCTCATTCAGGCTGGAAAACATCAGTGAAAACAGGGGATTGTAACCCAACCCAGTCATGGGCGGGACGCCACCTGGTGGATGTTTCCCCAGCACCGCTGTCCAACGATGAAAGTTCAGTTTAATAAAACCTGATTGTAAAAGCGTTTCTTCGTTTCTGCTCCTTCTTCTCTGCCGGTGATCTTCAGATTTTCTGTTTCTTGGAGCGGCATCGGTCAGGTTTCCATTCTCAGGCTGCTGTTTCATGACGTGCAATAGATCTTAGTGAGGTGCTGGAAACAGGCTCGCATGTGTGGACATGTTGCTTCAGGAATTCAGCTTCAGCCATGGAGAACTGCCCGTTAGCTGGGGGAGCATAAAAGTGCCAAACAGACACAAATGTTTGCATGAACTCAGTTTTACTTTGTTGACGATGTCTGTGATAGCAACGCGCTGAAATAAAAAAAGATAAGCGCTTGTTTGCTTATCTCGTGTGTGGTGTTAAAAAAGAGACTGTTATCAGGCATGTGCTGCTGCTGCTGCTTTGGAGACGATTTGCATGCTTTATTATTAAAAATTAATGAGTGTGGTGCAAGTGTGAAAGAGGAACCAAAGAAATGACACATGAAGAGGAAAAGCAGCATTTTTCACATTTGTCTCCGGCGGTGGAAACACATTTCCTCTGATGGATTTATGCTTCTTCTGCTGCTCATTTTTTTTCTGCTGCACTCCCTCTCAGAGCATTTTTTTTTTTTTGTATTAATATGAAAGCTGCACAAAATTAATATTTTGGACACAAAAGGAGATGGCCTGCTTTTATCAGCAGAGAGGGGAAACAAACGTCCAGTCATTGGACGGTCGCACAATTTCTCTTTTTCTTTGGGGGGGGTTGATTTTAAAAACAACGTCACAGCGTCACGCCGAGCTCTGACTGTGACGTGTTGCTCTACACCGATCAGGGATTCATTGATCAAACAACCAGGAGAGTCATCCATAATGGAAACGATCATTGGCTCCATCCCCGAATAAAGATTTAGAAATGAGCTCCACCTCTGCGAGTTACAGCAGTAAGATGCTGATTACACACTGATGCATGATTAATGATGAGCTAATGACACAACGCGACTCTCAGCGCGACTATTTTCCTTCATTGAGGTCGCTGACTTCAATTAAATTTGTCTGATTACACCTCAAATTTTGGCTTTAGTTTAAAAGGTGTGTGTGTGTGTGTGTGTGTGTGTGTGTGTGTGTGTGTGTGTGTGTGTGTTGTTGACTCAGGCAGACAGCTCGGCCCTTCCACCTGGCCCGGAGCTTTTAAAGCATCAGCGACAGACAAATACAGCCGGCCGAGGAAATGAGACGTGAGAGAAGCTGACATGTTAAATCTAACAGTCAAACACCACCCGGCCAGCTTCACACCTGCCCCTCTGTGTGTTTGTGTGTGTGTGTGTGTGTGTGTGTGTGTGTGTTGTGCAGTTGGTTTCTGAGTAGGTGACTTTACTGGCGTGAATTCAAATGTGTACACACTTGCATACATGCATGCACACACACAGGAGTAAAGACTCCAGACTGCAGAGATGCATTCTTGCAGGAGGAGAAGAAAGACGCAGCGTTTAAACGTCCGTTTGCGTGTTCGGCGATCAGTTCTTCAGTTCCAGTGACGTTTGGATGAACGTGTCAGTTAATTGGCTACAAACTCTCAGCAGAGAAAACTGAAAAAACATTTTTTCGCTGTTCATGAGATCTGTTGCTGGTTGTGTTCTTAATAATCACTTCAGCATTATTGCTATTAGTGCGTTAGTGCTGCAGTTAATGGTTATTATGCTTAAGACTCAATTATTTCTCTCAGATAATCAGATTAAGCTCCCGGAGCCTGAGATCCTGATGATGGCTTCTTCTCTCTGATCAACAATCACAGCAAAGTCAGATTTATTCTTGGCAACAATACCGGAGTTAAAAACACTCAGAGAGAACAAAAACTCTCACAGCTCGGCTGCGCAAACAACAGCAGTGCAGGCTGCAGTCATTAGTGCGCATTAAACATCTTTAATATTCACAAATGAGGCTGATGTGAGGAAACCTGATGGCAGTTACCAGCATCAGCCACCAGCTTTTCTACTGATGGGTATCAAACACTGAGAAAAGATTATAACTAAAAGATAGGACGGTAAACTCACGCGGGCTGACTGCTCAGCCCGTCACAGGCATGATGGGTAATTCCTACTGTTTCCACAGATTGTATTAAACATCTGGACTGTGGTGTCAGTCTGCACCCCAACAGGTGTGTCCACGCTGCTGTCGGCTCTCTGCGCCCCTAAAAGCTTTAAAATATGCATCTGAACAATGAGAGGTACACGACGGTGCCACAGCCGGCCTGATGCCCTGCGATGTTAAAGTGTCATTTCTCTTAGCTGGTACAAGAACTGGTCAGCTGTGACGAGCTGTGGGTGGACACCAAAAGCAGAAGGTCGAAGTTAGAAGCATGAGCTTCCTCTGCAGGACGTCTGGGCTCGGCCTCTGAGGTGAGGAGGCTCCTCCTCCACATCAAACAGATCCAGCCGTGGTGGGTCAGCAGGACCTCCCAGGTGGGTCGTTTCGGGGATGTCTGACTGGGACCCTGAGGGCAGACTCAGGACCTGTGGATGGATTAACCAGGAAGGCGAACCCTCATCGCTCTTTAAGAATAGAAATGTTGCACATCGGCGTCCATCGCAGTTCCACCGTCACATGTGCGTGACACGGCGGCAGCCTGTGATGAATGACCAGGTGTTGGTCTGAAACCAGTGAATCAATGGCTTCAAAGTTTATCAGTAATATTTTTTGGCTAAATTGTCTTAACTTTATCAGGTTCGTCGATTTCTTTACAATCTGCTTTTGCGCGTCTCCGTCAGTGAACGCCGCCACCGCTGCAATAAAGCCTGATATTTCCTGGATAATCCACTTGTGTGATAAACATAAATTTGGCGACGACTGCAGAGACATTGAGTTTCAGATACATCCAGAAGCTTCCAGCTCTCTGTTAAAGGAGCTCGCATTTCTGCAGCAGGAAGTAAACATGAAATGTGTCACGGCGGATGAATGCTCATCTCCGAGCCTATTTGCAGATTTGTGTAACGGATCAGGATGTCATGACTCACCCATTCATCCAGTTATTCGCCCTCCTTTTCATCCACCCACCCTCCCATCTATCCACACACTCATCCACCCATCAAGCCGTTTATTCTCTCCACCCATTCATCCGTCAATCTGTCTTTTATGACAGGCAGTCATTCAGGGGACGAGCGCTGCCGTCTGCCAGCTCGCTCTGATGATTCACGTCCTGGAGACGCCACGGTGGCGGTGCATGCGCTCGGCGTGTTTGTTGGCGGGCGGCGGGGATGGAGGAGGAATTTGGGAATGACAGTGGATGTAGTAATGGGATGAGCTGATTTATTAGGACTGCAGAAAGGCATGGCAGAGGGTGAGACAGGGAGAGAAATGGGGTTAATAGAAAGCCGTGGCGTGAGAGCGGCAGAGAAAATGAGCACAGAGGTGGAGGATGGGTGGAGGTGGTGACAGCAGGAGGATGGGTGAGTCGAGGAAAATTACACGAGGGAGCAGATTATTGCCTTTGAGCATCCTTCCAGCGCTGCGGACCTCAGGAGGACGGTATTGTTGACGTCGCTGCCGCTTCAGAGCGTTGCACTCTGATTGGCCGATAGCCTTCAAGGGCAAACAGACTGCAGGTGGAGCTCACACCCAAACTCCCCGCTGTTCGCGATGTGGCGGCGGAGTCTTATCGACGCCACAAAATCTCGCCGCCTGCCGACTTTCAGAGAGAGTTTAAAGCAGTTTATCAGATCTAAGAATCATCTGAAGACTTTTATTGGAGGCTGAAACCTTTGCTGGAGTTCAAACTCAAATACCCTAACCCCTAGCACAAAGGTGAGCTTCAGGACGATGATCTCTGCTGACGACAGGAAATGAGGGCGGTCCAGCTGCTTGTAGATGGTTATGGTCTCTCTTTGTCTGTAAGGTTGGGTTTATGAAACCTGTTCTCCATCATGTGATGTGATTTTGGTGTTAAATGGTGCCTTTACTGTCAATCTGCATCTTCTCAACTTGTTTTTAATTGCCTGGAGTCACGACCTTTGTTCAGGATGAGATGTTTCTCGTCGTCCTTTTGGTTTCCTCCAGTTCAGAGAATCGGAGACTGAGCCAGTCGTATTTGGGAAGGAGTGTCCCACTCTAGGTGATAACATGTGTAGCCCTTTAAGTATGTGAAGTTATCGTGGCACTTATTAATCATTCAGAGTCTAAATACTCTGTTTGCTCAGAACACAGATGTCTCGACATTTATTGGTCCATTGTTTACGCTTTACTGCTCACGTTAACGATGTCGTATATAAAAGGATTGCTCTGAATTTTAAGAGTTATCTGTACTTATGAATTCAAATTTCACCTGTTTCCTTCTACACACCTACAAGAAGAAAGTTGACTGAAAGAGGTGGAGCTAAAACGCCTGCACTGACACTCAGTATAAACCAAAGAAGGATTATTTTGAATGGTGACTCATGCAAAGCTGCTCTAGGAGAGTCCAAGAATAAAAACGCGAAGCAGGAAATGAGCAGAACCGGTCCCATCCGGCTTCTGACACGTTTCTGCGTCAGGTTCAGACTCAATGTTTTTGTATCCTGGCGTCACCAGTGGTGGATACTCACAACCCAAAACAGTTCCTCTCATACCATCCCAGGAATATTATCCTGGGATGGTATTCCTATACTGAGGTAAACGACAGCTGTTGCTGGGGGGATGGAGCCGGTAACGATAAAACTGGTGAGGAGAAACATGAGTGTGAGAGTCTGTTTAGACCTCAGGATAACGGTGATATTTAGCGTCACGTAAAGCAGCGAGTGTTGTACATCCAACAATCGGCTGTCTGTGTGGAGGGATTGCCGGCAGCAGACGTACTGCTGCATGCAGAGATAGCTGCTCGCTCCTGCCCTAATGACTCCCCCTCTCTCTCTCTGCCGGCTGAAGTGGGTCTCTTGAAGTGCAGTCCTGTACATCCCGATAGCACAGAGCAAACAATGGATGTATTGGCCGTGCTAGTGAGGGTGTTAGCATCTCAGAATAACAACGAGTCGAGAGAGGACGCTCCGGTTGAATTACTGCACTTCAGAGAAAATCCTCGCCGTCTCTTCCTGCTCTATGAACAAACACGGCGCAGCCGAGCAGCCCGTCTTTGTCTTTACTTTTAAATTAAAGAGGGCAAAACAGATGCTGATTAGTTTTCTTTCCACTTGGTAAAATTAGATCTGCTCCAAGTGCCAGAACTTTATTCATGCATACATATCTGCTAAGTATGGCAAGCAAAAAGCAGGGGTTCATACAAACAAGCAGAACGTTTAAAAGTCTGTGTGGTTTCTTTGAGGGGGGGTTGCATGCTTCACTGTGCAGCCGTGAGGGGTGTGGAGCTCATCCTGAATGTTCAAACAGAATTCATATCATTCCAGCCGAGCTGTGCTGATTACAGGCCCGGCTCTGCAGAGGCTCAACACCTGGTTTGAGGTGAACTTAAATAGGAGCTCTGCCGTAAATCCACCTGTCGTCTCAGGACTTAAACACAGAGCAGATGACGGCAGAGCGCCTTCAAGTTTACTTTTTCCTGAGATCTTAAAGCACTTTGAAGGTTCCAGAAATGTCTCAGGTGATTGCTGGTGTGTTTTTTGGAGGTTTTACTGTTATTTTTGTGCCTTCGCTGGTAATCATATATATTTAGCCATTATCTAAATGTTCATTTTCTGGATTTTGCATAAAACAAAGTCAAATGGTTGGCGTAAAATCCTCGAGACGTGCCTTGTGTGTGCAGAGGACTTAAAGAAAGCCGAGCTGCAAAGACTCCATATCTCAGATCCTCCAAACTGTCACACTATAAGTAACTGAACCCAAATTACACTCCAATAACTTTGCAGACGGCACAAATTGCCGACTTTGAATGAAGCCAGCGTGAACGTCGTTGTTTTATGAAGCACTCTGCAGTTTTATGACTTGTTTTCTTCAAGCTGCAGGCAGCCGTCACCTACAGTTAAGAAACTCTTTGTGAAATTAGGTTTTTCCTTTTATTAAAAAGAGACGCATACAGCTCAGTTGGATTGGATTTAAAAAGGCTTCATTTTGTTGCTCACGTGGCAATCTGCAAACACAAACACCTGTAGTAAATACACGAGGGGAGGGGGGGATCAAACAAAATGAAGGCACAGATTTCAAACCCACCGACCGCACATTTTAAAATTACTCATTTCCACCTCCATGTTTTCTTCTTGGACTCTTCTAGAGCAACTTTGCATGATTCATAGTTCAACATAATCCTTCTTTATCCCGTCCTGGTCATTCAGCCAATCAGTTCATCCTCTGTCTGACCTTGTAAACATGCAAATATCCATCCTTGATGACATCATGCAGAGCCAATCGTAGAAAAAAAACTGCTAATCTGTCTGAAGGTGACGTGATTATTAGAAACTCTGGCTGTGTTTGAGCAGCAGGTATTTGACACGACCTCGTGTGTCTGAAATGTGAGAGTAGACCTCTGCATTTAGTCTGCCAGCAAACATGCCGAGCATCATTCACATCCTGAATTCTGCTCTGTAAAAACAAACTTTCTCTTATCATTCAAAGCTTAAAAAGAAAGAGCACCGCCCAAAAAATTAAGTCAAATGACTGCAAATTGCAGCTGGCTCCAGCTCGTATGTCTTTGAACTGAGGAAGTCATCGTTCGAGAGCCCAGCTGCTCGGCCGTCGCCGCTATGTTTGAGCTTGAACTCGAGCAAAGGTTCCAACCTGCGGTAAAGAATAGGTGAGCTTGAGCTCGGGGTCTTTAAATGGGAAATAAGAGATTCTTCCTGATTCGAAAGACAGACGAGGATTCATAGTGTTAGTCGAACCTTTGGTCTCAAAGTCTGTCCTCGTGCACCTGGAGCATTTAAAGTCCTGTTGTGCCTCTGCAATGGGCGTGTGATCCTTCAACTCGGTCATTACTTTTGGGCAGAAATGACAGATCTGGTGAGTCGGGCGGCCGGTGAGCTACGATTGTTTTAATGTGGCCAAAAAAACTAACGACATGGATTGTGGCACACATCTCGGTTCAGTCATTTCCTGCTGTTCTCCCTCAAGAAGCTCAGGACGTCACAGTAGATTAACCCAGTGTGTGACGGGAAACTCGCCCGGTAATGAATGTGAAAGCACTGATGTTGATAGACCTGCTCCCACGTTCTTCCTTTGGTACGCAGGAGATGCAGTGATTTAATTTCAAGACTCTGCGGCTCTTTGGAGTTTCTTGTTTTGACTCTTTCTTCGTGTTATTGTTACTGTTATTCCATCTTCTCCACGTCAGTCGGTCAGGCCTTCAGCTGCTGCCATTACAAACTCTGCCTTCTCCTTTTTTCTGCGGAGCATCTAAATCTCCTGATGTTCAGGCTCGAGCCTTCAACCTTTCAGTCAGTGCCAGGCGCTGCCTACTCCGCGTCCTTCCCTTTAGTGTTATCAGTTTCTCCTGTTTGTGGGCACTTATTACTTTTTCTTTTTTTGATAACACAAGTGCAACGTCACCTTCACAGAACCTTCTGCGGCACAGTGCTCTTAAATCAAAGCACGCCGAAAGTCTGCAGAGAAGATCACATTTTAATTGACTGATTAGCATCAAAGAGGCTTTTTTTCCACTTCACACAGAAGCTGCACAAAGGCCGAAGTTGTTGATGTGATCCAAAGACCAAAGTAGAGACAGGAGAGCAGAATAACCAAATTACCAACCTTGAATTGTCTCTTTTTAGTTTTTACCTGCACGTCCGAGTTTTGAGTCTTGAGCCTTTGTGTTGCAAGTCTCTGACAGTCTTTCTTTTCGGGCGTTTTCAGAGATGAGCTGTGCTCTCACACCTCCTCTAACCTGTTAGCGGCGTGCAGTCACGGCTGTATCAGCGCCGATGGCGTGTTCTCGTCGGTAAAAAATAAGCCACGCTGTCGGCGACTCCGTGTTCTCTCACATGTTTTCATTTGCAACAGTTTAGAGGGATTTCAGGTTTGATTCCTCGTGACATTTACCTAAGTCCGTCTGCGGCGGAGCGTCCGTAACATCCGCCACTGAGAGGAAAAACAAAAATGGAGTGATAAATATCAGCTGGCCGTCTCGCTCCATTGGGCTGAGATACATTTAGTAGACGGGGGGCATCTTTAACCTGGCCAAAAAATAAAAATCCACACCGTGGTGCCTTTAAAACCCTGCCAGCCAGTTGGAGGTCACATTGCTCGGGCTGTAAGGCTATCAGCCGTGGCCCGCTATTATCATAGAGATAAAGAATGGGGCCTCGAAGCCGAGACGTCTGCAGTGACCGTGGAGGGAGCGAGGGGAAGGGAGGTAGACGAAGATACGGTCTGGCTGCAGTGAATTATGTCCTTTGGGAAAAAAAAAAAAAAATTACCGGCTGGCAGAAATGTGAGTTAGCGGGCGAGCGAGTGGCGCTCTGGCCGTATCGCTGAGAGTACAACGAGCTGCACTCGCGAGTGACTCAGTAACACGCTGGCAGGCTGGTGGAGTGAGTTACTGCTTCCAGCAGATTGAACAAATTAATAAATGTTATTGATCACCGACCTGCTGCCTTTGATTGACAGAAAAGTCGATTTTTGATTGATTTCTTGTTGTTTTTGGACTGAAACATTAAAACCACCTCCTTCATGTTGTCTAGAAACCAAACGAGCTCTAACCCGCTGGGCCGCAGAGGCAGGAGGGTTGGGTGGTTGGACAAATGTGCTTGCTATCTTTGTTTCCCAATAAATATTGTGAATAAGTGGATGAACTCCAGCTCCACCATCTTGGACTGCTGCTGGGAGCGCTGGTGACTTCTCCTAGCAGAAACAAGTCTCCACCTGTTAGAGGTTCTGGTTCGATTTGGCAGAACCGGGACTAATGTTGTCCACTGCAGTCCAAGACGGTGGAGCTGGAGTTTGTCCTGCAGTTGGACTTGAAACAGCTGAATGGCACTGAGGAGAGCACCGAACGGTGACCTGAACATAGGGAAGCATGATGGGAAGGATTGGTGCTAGCTGGCTTGCAGCTTTAAAAATAAGAAAAAGAGGATTTTACATTCAAGTCAAATCAAATAGTTCTTGTAATAATTTTAGCTCTTCATTCCCACGAGCTTTGGTGGAGGCTCTGTTGGGTAAGCCATCTGCATGTTGGCTCTTCTCCATCACTCTGATCATTAACAGCTTATGTTTTGTTTGCACATCAAGGGGCCTACAGGTGGACGGTGACACAGGTGGTCTGCTAGCTTCGCCTGAACTGGACCTCTGGTCTGTGTTTGTGCTGTTGGAGCATTTTTGATGACATCATCTGACCAATAATATGGCTGCTGTGAGATCACTGTACTAACAGGATCTGAGCTCCAGTTTTGGTGAATAAAATTCATATTTTTGGATGTTACTGAGCAGGTATCTGTAACATGGTCCTGGTATTTATGTGTATCCCACAAAGGTACTGCAATGCAACAAGAGAACCGATGCTTTGTCCTTCACCTGTCAGTGGCTGTTGGCAAAGAACTCTGTCCAAGTGACCTTAACTCTGGCGTCAACTGTGTCTGCAAACAGGAGCTGCTAGCAGAAACTGTTATTGTTGCCAATTTAACATAATGTAACCACGCACAGACAAAGAAAAGGGGAGGAGTTAAGCTGCAGAAACATCATTCTGCCTCTGTGCATGCCCTAAGGCATTATGGGAAGTGCAGAAGAGTAATAATAGGCATGTCAAAGATCTGTTGATATAAAGTGACACGCTCTGCTCGCTGGTCAAACGCAGATGTTTTCCCTGCGTTTGCAGGTCTGTGTGGTAATAAAAGCAGATTTTTAAATTGTCTCTCGGTGCAAAAACGTGCAGCTCGTTCTGTAAGTAACAATGCACGGCACGCTTGGCTAATAATACTTGTGTAAATAAAGAGAGAGGAGGGGAACAGCCCGGGGGTTTACATGAGTGTGTATGCAGCAGGCTGGCTGTCTGCGCTGCTGCCTGTGTATTTATAACTCGGCAGTGGAAGCCAGATAGGACAGGCACGGAGATGAGAATTGATGACCTGCATCAGCTGGGGATGGGAGGAGATTCCTATCACTGCAAACTCATCGCACACTGATGCAGGTAACCACACAAACATGCTGTGTGAGCGGAAACCGACGGCGTACACACAGGAAACGCGATGGCTGCTGCAGTAAGAAGGTCACTGCGGTGTGTGTGGAAACGAGAGCTGTATCGTCAGACGTGTACCTGCTCACAGCTGACCCAGATTAGGCCCGTTTTATGTTTGTGGAGGAGGAAGGAGACGTGTTTGCAGTGCGGAGCTAAATGGAGCCTGTCAGAGGCGTGAAGCACCCGAGGGCTCGTCAGTTTGGGAGTCCACCGTGTACCTGACCCGTTTTAACTAACCCAGAAAGAAAGTAGAGCCTCGTACATCAAAGTATGTTTACAGGTAAATATGTTAATACCTCCTTTAGCTGGTCACCAGGTTTGACTAGCTGACAGCCACTGAACTTTCAAAATAAGAGCAAGAAGATCTTATTAATAATATTAATAATGATCACAAATTAATTTCTTTGACTTTCTCAAAGTAAACTTCAGTGCAATCACACGTTTTTTAATCATTTTGTTTGTTGCCTCGTTTCTCTGCAGATCCTGACCCTCAGCCGGAGGTTTCTTCCTGTTAAAAGGGAGTTTTTCCTTCCCACTGTCACCAAAGTGCTTGCTCATAGGGGGTCATATGATGGGTTTTTCTCTGTATGTATTATCGTAGGGTCTACCTTACAATATAAAGTGATGGTGTTGTGATTTGAATTGAAAATAGATGTTAGATGACGTCAGCTGTTTAACGTCTGATCCGTAGAAACCAAAGAAAACGAGGTTGTTGTTGCTGACCTGCAGAGCTGTCGTCCCTCTGCAGTAAAAGCCTCGCCTCCGGGAGGCGTAGTGCGTCCAGTGAGTGCTTTTGTTTAGTCTGCGTGCAGAAGGAAAGTTTGTTTGTTATTACTTTAATGGTGCAATCTGTATGATTCCTCTGAAAAAGAGATCGTTTGGCAAATTAGAGCAAATTAAGACCTGCTGCGTCGTGTGCTGTTTGCCTCTGTTTTCTTGTAGAAGAGCAGCCTGAGACGTTTACAGTCAGCCCTGGATGAATGACTCCCTCTAAAGGTTGCACTAAATTCATAATTCACAGCTCTTCTTAAATCAGTTTTCCTCAGACTTTTGGACGCATTAATCCGACGACTGTACGACAAATAACAGCTCTTTCTGGGAGTGCGAGTCGCACCGTTTCATCTGTGAGCGCGCGTTCCAGAACCTTCTCCTGTAACGTGATTCATCTCAGAAAAATAAAGTGACGCGATTATTCATCCGACTAAAATAGCTGAGTGGATTGTTTTTCTGAATGACGAGTGAAGGTCAGACAGCTGGTCCACGGTAGTGCAGCGGTATTTAAAGTCGGCTGTTCCTGGAGTTTGTTTAACAGTGAAGAAGAAGAAGGAGAGCTTCCACACGGCTTCCTTTAACCTCTGACTCACTTTAAAGCTAAAAATAGTCGCCGTTGGCTTGTTTACTCGTGCCAGAGCTGTTGAAGGGAAAGAAAGCCCAGCGCGTTTGGAGGGAGCTGGATGGCACCTGGGAGGGAAAGTTCATGGATTGAAGCACGCCCTCGGATTAAAGAGTGCAGATTAGCCAGGGTGTGTGTGTGTGTGTGTGTGTGTGTGTGTGTGTGTGTGTGTGTGTGTGTGTGTGTGTGTGTGTGTGTGTGTGTGGCATATATAAAGTCTTGTGTTACCCAGCTGTCATTTTCAGTCAAGCTAGCAACAGTAGCCAGCTGTCTCACACACACAGAGCTGTCGGTGTATCTCAGCTCTTTGCTGGTGGTCTCAGCATGACCAGGAACACACACACACACACACACACACACACACACACGAGCTCCTGAACATTCAGGTTTTATTTCCTGTTTTAGCTTTAATGATGTTAAAATGATCCTCATCCTCTGGCTCGTTGGGGCTTGTCATTACATCTCTCTGATGTTCTCCGAGGATTTCTGGTCCGTCTGACCTGCATCAGATTTTGTTTCTCCCTCGTGGATCAGTCGAGCTTCCTTCTCCACAGCTGTTATCATATGTTGCACTGCAGTCCTGAGTCTTTTCACAGTTAGGTTTCGCAGTCGGTGCCGCTCCAGATCCAGATTAGTTGGTACGTGTAAAAGCAGGGAGGCGAGCAGAAGCCCACAAACTGGAATGACCCCGCAGCTCTGATCCAGCAGCAGTGAATCTCCATCCATCAGGCAGGAGGGCGAGATCTGCAGGAGTGATCCCGACTCTTCGATTTATTTGTCTGTAAAAGTCGTACGAACACGTAAAACATTGAAATGCAGCTGCTGATTGTGGTTCACTCTGTCACTTCACATCTGAAACTGAAATTTGTGCCACTGCTGAACTTTGAGCCGTGAACACGTCTGATCAGATGTTTGATGGTCTTCACGCTGGACCGTGTTGCCAAAGCGACCCAGCTGAGCTCTGTCCAAGTAGCTCCCTCACCTGAACCACATGCAGTGTTTCCTGCAGCGTGACGCGGACGGTTTCCCGAAAAATACGCAAGTTTATGTGTGAAAATGGCTCAAATCCACCTTTAGGCTGTTCATAAGTTAATTATTAGAAACTTTGTTGGTGTCAAATGTGAACATCCAGCAGGAGCAGGCATGACAGGAAATCAGGACAGCAGGATGGATCTGCTTCAGAATCGCAGCAGAAACAGGCCGAATGATAACAAGAGAGGAAACACAACTCCAGAGGTGTAATGGGAGTGAAATGTAATTACTCTTCGTCCTACACATTCTTTAACAATGATTATATTTCCTACTCTGCCCGTCTTTCTCACTGATTGTTAATTCTTTCATATTCCATTTTGCAGCCATTGCAATGTTATAATTAGTTTACGGAGATGTGCAAAGCATTGCCGCATCTTCCCTTTATGAGCCGTTGGCCTCATCACACACACGCTCTCTCTCTCTCCGTCCAAAGCCTATGAGCTTTGTAAGCGGGCGAGCGAAAGCGCTGATGCTCCGGCGTTGCAAAAACACGACTCTAATCAAAGTGGACGTGTGTTTGGCTGCGTTCGCAAAAGAATTCCCAGGATTCTTCCCGCTGGGTTCCTTCTCAGTTATTTATTTATTTCCAGCTTCGCCTCAAATTAAATCCTCATTTTGACAAAGTTGAAGCACGCTGAGACCTCGGAGGGATGGGCGGGGGGGCGGTGTCGGCCCTCTGCATCATATGGACCCGATTCTCAGAGCCCGGGAAGCCGGCGTGGTCCTTTCATCCGGGCGAAGGTCACGCTGAGGTTTCATTTCTGTTCTGATGAGACCAGAAGGCGGATGTTTTGACGATAGGCGGTGGATGCTCTTGTTTTCCACGACAGGATCATCCACCGCCTATCGTCAATGTAGGAGGATCTTGTTGTTGGAGATAATAAATGGCGCTCCGCACGCTGCAGGTTGCCCGCCCACGTAACCCCAGAGGTTCCCTGGGTGTGTTTGTGGAGACCTGGGAGGTCCGGAAAAGCGGCCCCTCCCTCGGCTGTGCTGTTTTTTTGTACGACGTCCTTCGTGACATGAACGTTGGCACGAATCTGTTGAAGCTGTAAATTCTGCTTCAGCCGCAGTTTCCACTACACCCACGAACGACACATCGATTTCATGTTACCGGCTCCAGTTTCTTTTACATATGAATGCACATCTGTGCAGACATCTGCGCCCAGTGCACTGGCTTCAGGTTGGATGGCGTTCGCGTCTGGCCCCGCCCGTCGCCTGCTGTTTTCTTGTCCTTCTGTCCTGTTGTTCCCGCTCGCTCTCAGAACTCTTGTTTTATGAGGCAGGTTCACATCTGCTTCCAACTGTCTGTCACACGTGGACATTCAGCGACTCACATATCAAAGCCGGTGTGGCCGAGGAGCGGCCGGAAATTGCCGTGGGGAGTTGTTATTCCTGTCGGTTGGATTTGTGCTTGTTCTTCTCATTTCTCAGAATTCAGTGTTTTTAAAAATCCGTTTGTTTGTTTGTTGAAACGGCGCTCTGACTCCCACAGCTCCGCTCTGATCTCCTCTGTGTCATGACACAAACTTATTTATTTATTGTGGAATTAATACGTTTAATTCATTCGCAGCTCTCAGTGGAGCAGTTGGGGGATCTTTGGTAAAGCTGCTTTATCATGTATAATCATTTCTTAAGTACTTTTTAACCTCTAACATCTGTTTTCTTAAACTCTGTACACACAACTCATTTAACAACAACAACAAAAAATGAAATCATCATAAAAGATTTTTAAAGGAAACCAACTCTGTGGGATTAGAGCTGCAGACACTCGAATGTTTCTCATTTCTTTGTCTTCAGGCACATTAAACTGAATTTTGGGGTTTTTTACTGAACACTGAAGTCTGTACTCAGCGTTTTTTCTTTTACTCTAAGTGGGACTTCCATGTTTCAACAAAAGACCCAAAACTACAGTGGCCCTGAGAGGTCAAATGGACTGAAACTTAAGAAAACACCAGCAGTAAGAAAAACACTGCAAAAGCACACAAAACACAACGGAAACAGGAAAAAAGAAAACAGAAATAGGAAAAAAATTATTTCCAAAAGCACAACCAAAATATGGTAATATTTAATAAATATGCAGGAACTGAATTGCGCTGGGAGTCACTTAAAATAAGTGGAGGATCTATCTAAAAAAAAAAAAACAAACAAAAAAAACCAAACATGAGAGGTCAGTGTGTTAGCCTGACTGTTAGCCTAAAAATCTGTCATCAGTATTACATGAACCATGACATTAAAACACACTTCCCAAGCATACTTTGGTTCCTGCAACTGCTCCGTCCGGTTATTGCCTCCCTAGAAACACTTACCTTGTGCTTTTGGAAATCAGTTTTTCCTGTTTCTGTTGTGTTTTGTGGTGTTTTTCTTATTTCTGGTGTTTTCTTAAGTTGCAGTCCATTTGGCCTCTCAGGACCACCATACAAAGCTCTCAGCTGAGACAGTAAACTCATCAGGAAAGTGTTGTTAAACTTGGAAAGTTCGGCTCTTTTTCTCATAGACTTTTATGCAATCACAGCTTTTTGCAACCAGCAGTGTCACCCCCTGCTGGCCATTTGGAATAATGCAGGTCTATTCTAGCTTGCAGCATTGACCTTTGACATTCGGGTCATTCCATAGAAATCTGAACAATTTCCCCATCAGCTGATTGTTTCATACAGTAACTTCAATTTTTTTTAATGTAGCCATGCAAAGCTTCACCTTCATAGTTTTTTTTGTGTTATTTCTTTGCTTTAGCATTAAAGTATGAGGGATTTTAAAAACTTGAGTTTAGGACCTGAATGGATCGATCAAGTCCAAAATATCATGCAAAAAATTATGACTACGGTACGTGAGCGTTTTGATAGTTAAGCACAGCTGTACCAGGATCTTCTCCTACAGAGCACCATTCATCTGTTCGTAAGTTGTTCACCACATGCTAATGAAGGTTTACCCACAATGCACTTTTGTGAAGTTTTCTCCAGTGAATTATGAGAAATGGATCAAAGATCCGGGGAACCCGGTGGGTTTCTTCTCCTGGGTGGAGCATATTCAAACATCGACCGACCCCGTGATGCAGACGCTCACCACCGAGCACACGAGCAAAACTGTGCCGAGCAAACTCTGGTCTTTAGATCAAAGTGTTTGAAACTACTTCAAAAGTCACGAGGCTGTAAAAATGCTGGATAAATTAATACGTGTGAACTTTGACATACCGTGAATTAAATAAAGATGCTAATGTTATTGATACTCAGGTGATTCTGAGGGTTCAGGTGGCCTCTTGCTTTTCATGATTTGGACGTAGCTACGAGTCTCTGGTTCTGCAGCTGTGTTTTGTACACCCGTCATCCACCCTGACCACCTGCTGATGGAGTTTTGAATGCAGTTTTTCAGGCTTGCTGTGGAAGTTTGTTTTCTCACACTTTCTGTTGGTTTTGTGGGTTTGTTGGGAGAGTTTTCAGGCCGAGCTGGTCAGCATTGGCACTGCACACAGACGCACTCCTCGCCGCCTTATGTTCTCGCAGATGGCCCATCGGCTCGCCTTTAGCAGCAGCTAATGGTGAAGCGGCCCGGAAGGTGGATTTGCATTTCTATTATTCTGTAGCTGGAGCTTCTTCCTCTTGTTCCAGTTGGAGCCAAGCTAATTACAAATGTAATTACGAGTGGGAACGAGGATTAATTTGAATGCTTTTTACAGCAGATTTTAGAGGAAGTGCAGATTGTTGAGTCACCGAGGTCCCCGTTTGGCTCTCGATGCTTCTGCTTTTGAAACTCATCCATAAGTCACCAATAATGAGGCCTAAATTATCACAAAGACACACGCGTCCCCCTCTTTCTCCCCCACGCTGTAACAGAACAATGTGGACTCCTTACATCCTCACACCGGAAGAATAAGCTGCCTCTGTTTACACGCTGCAGATCAGGCTGGATGAAAGAAGCGCTTAAATAGCTGAAATGTGCCTAATCTCCGTGCTAAATATCCAAATCTCATTGTAAAGGTAAACCACGCCGTAATCCCGAGTTTCGCTGGGCGCAAACATAACCTGTAGTCTCGTCCCGAGGGAGCTCTATCCGCCGCTCGGTTTGTTGTATCAGTGGGATGCAGAGGCGGGGGGAGGGAGGTGGGGGGCGTTGAATGGTGGGAATATTTGCATCCCGCAATGGCGTCAGTGTCACCTGTCAGTCTGGGAGCTTCCTTAGGAAGGTGACCATTTTTAGAGGCTCTCCCTCTCGTTCTGTTTATCACGCTGCTCTCGTCCTGTCTGTGCTAATAATAGAGGCATCAGCTGTGACTTTGGGGGATTGAAAGGTGACGGGAAGGAGGGAGGGAGGCAAATGGACATAGAATGAGGAAGAGACGGGAAGAATTTAAAGTGCCACTGAAGTGCTAATGTTTCACCGCAGCTAAGACGCCCGGCTCTCCGATTAGCTGCCACAGAGGGATGCCTTTCCTCTAATTGGCCCCTGTGTGGCGTTTCTGTGTGCTCATTGGTTGCTCCGAGGATTTCCAACGAAGGAATGTCCTCTCAGGTTCAGACAGGCGCTGCTCCACGTTAAGACTTCATGTTTGGAGGCGATTCAAAGTACGAGCCACAGTCGGTTTTATTAATGAGGACAGTATGAAGACAACCGGTGCAGGTTCACATCTTTTTACAGCAGATTGATACAAATTAGTGGCTCTTGTTTTCAGTTCTTCCTTTCATTTTTATTTGAATACTGCCTAACCCTCCCACCCAGCCATAACCTTAACATGCAATGACACTGCGATCATCCTGGCGCCGACACTGGTGGGAAAACAAACTCAAACACAATAGATGTCGTAAAATGTGCAAAACGGAAGCTTCGGGATTCCAATAAAGAAGACAGCCCTGTTGAGAAGCTGTTTGAGACCTCCGGCTGTTACCATGGGCACGCCAAAGCCGGGCCATGACCCGGAGACGCAAACGGCATCAAGCAATCCACATAACATCCTCACCAGGTTCCCTCCACACCTCAAAGAACAGCTTCAAGTAAATCTGAAAGACTAAAATAGCACATCTGTGTGTGTAGCCGTGGTTACAGGAGCCACTGACTTTATTTTGAAAGCACTTTCCAAGATCCACGTTCCAAAGTGCTTCATCTGAATTTCAAAATAAAACAAGCTTTGATAAAAGTTACAGGAAGTGAAGATCCGGTGAAATCAGGACTGCTTTCTCGAAAAGTTTGATGTGAAAGAAGCGCCAGACTCGACCGACCTGGTTTCCAAAGGCAGATTGTCTGAGAACCTGCAGGCTCTGTTTGGAGCTAATAGGTCAGCTGTAGTAAGAGCAAGGCTTTAAATCTGAGTCGAGTTGTACAAATGGTGCTGGGTACTGAAAGTACTACCCCACCTCCTCTTAGAGATGAAAGCTTCTCCCTGATCTGGACCTTAAACGTTCAGTAATCAGTGACGAGGAGTTTTAAGGCAGCTCGTTTCAGTGACGTCCCTGTTTATCAGACAGAGCAGCACAGGAGCCATGTCTTCGTAAAGAGGTGATGACGTCAGATATTTTGTGGTTAGACTCAAGCCGTCTCTGCCCATGGAGTCCCTCCCCGCTCTTCTTCCTCACGCAGCCCGCGTGAGGAAGAAGAGCGGGGAGGGACACCCACCTTTTTATTAACGTCGGGCTCTCCAAGTTTAGACTTTACTGGCAGCATTTCACATTTTGTTCTCAAACCGATGATGAATCATCTGCCAGACCTCTCAAACGTCCCACTCCCGCTCTGCTTTTAGTTCTGCATCCCACCCCTCACCAGTCCTCACCCTCTTACTCTGTTACCCCCGCCCCCACGACTGTCACTGCCGCTCAGAAGGGCAGCAGCAAGTGTCCGGTTAGCCGTTTATTTATAATAGCGGGAGATGGAGCCAGGTCTGGATGCTTATTCTGGCCCCTGAGCAGCGGCGGGCCGGATGTCGGGCTATGTTTCGGTAAATGAGTGTTTGTTTTATTGCAGTTAGTTTAAAAACGACCAAAGAAGCAGAAAACTTGTGCTTTGATATTCTGATCATCGTCTCCGGACCTCCAGGTCGGTGCGTTGGGTAAACATTACACCGAAAACCTCATCGACTGCAGGAAAAACCCAAAATGTTTCTGGATAAATGTCTGGGCTTTGGGCTTGTAGTGTCGGTTCCACGTTTGCTTTTTAAAAGTGGATTTACTTTGACATCCCTCTTAGAGATGCGCCCGCATTCCTCAGCAGCCGGCTGTCATTACGCTTGCATTAGTTTGGCTGGTTTTGCACAGTGTTGCCTCATTTCTTTACGTCCTGCAGCTGCTGTGGTTTTACAAGGAAATAAATTCACCTTCAGGATTCTTTGTTCTGTTTTCAGGAAAATCAGCAGCTTACATAAAGACAGAAAGGCTTTCGTGTTGAACTCTGATTTATGAAAGCACGCAGCAAGCGCTGGAGCGACACCATCTCCGGTTCAGTCAGTCCGACCCCGATGAACCCTGGTTCAAGTTACATGGTTATTTGGAGTAAATAAAACAATTTGCCCAACATATAGATGATGTGGAGGGGAGGCTTCTCTTTGATGGTTTTGACCAATCAGGAAGCACCAGGTTCTCAGTCTGAATCCAGATTTAAACCCGAGATGCTGAAACCAAGAGCTGCCGTTTCCTTCCCTTCTTGGCTGTCTTTGCCCACCTTCCTGCCCACCTGTGCTACAACGCCGGGAGGTGGGTGGAGCATGTTTGGGGGGCGGTGTTGTAGGTGTTGAGGTAATGGCAGCTTTCTGTCCCGCTCAGAGTCAAAGACTTCTCTCTGTGCCCTTCGTGTCTACGTGCCTCTCTTTCTGTGCGCTGACAGCTTCTCTTCATCCAGCTCGCCGGCGCTTTCACAGCGACGCTCCCCCGCCATCGTCAGCCCCATTGTCATGCGATGAATAGAAAGGCTGTGTTTTTGATAGGTGAGTGAGCGCCAGGAGGGAAAAGAAGAAGAAGAAAAATGGCCTTGAAGGTTTTGGAGATGTGAGAAAAGGCGTGGCGTAGCTTAATGCTCTGGAGGGAGGACAGGAAGTGTTTGAGATGAAGACAGGCGTGTGAGGACAAAATGTAAAACAAAAAACATCCTGAAACAGACAAAAGCAGCGAAGGCAATCAGACGAAGAGAAACCGATGACAGATTGAACAGCACAGAAAAGCAATAAGGAGGAAGAGGAAGCGGGAGGGATGTTGCCTCTGGCGCTGCAGTTGAAGGGACCCTATGTGAAAGCGAGGGGGGGGGTTATCCACGGTGGCCATCTTGGACTACTTTCAAGAAGCCTCAGTAAAACTTTAACGCACCAGAAGTAATTCCAAGGAGCTTCAGTGGAAATGAAAACATTTAAAAGTAGAAAAAGCAACTCGACTTTGACAAAGGAAATGTCGAAATTCCAGTGATTTTTCCTTCCCTCGCTCCGGATGTTGACTCGTTGTAGAAAAGCTTGAGCAGCGGGGGGAACGACACCGTGGCGCTCCTGATTAAAAACAAAGTTTTGTCCAAAGGTGATGCACGCCGAGGGCGAGGCGGCGACAACAAAGGGTCCTTTGAGCTGGTTGAAAAGCTACCTGGGAGGCCGGGTGTTGTTGTTGCCGGGGAAGTCCTGCGGTGATTTCACTCTCTCCAGCGGGCATCTGCTACGGGGCAAAGTGGAGTCACGGCGGGGGTCCCTCTTTCTCATTCTCGCCCTCTTTCTGTCTAATGAAAGCACTCGGGGGAAATCATTTGTGTTGTCACAAACACACACACACACACACACACGCTCAGGAGGGGATCCTCTCCGCCATGAAAGAGCTGTATGAATAACAACCTCTGAGTTCACCCTCCACGCTCACAATGGACACACACACACACCTACACACACACTCAGTCTGACCCTGCACACAATAGAGAAGGCATGCATTCATTAGGAATTCCAAGAAGGCTTTGACTGGTTTGGCATTGTTGGCTAATCCAAGGTCCCACCGTATATCACCTTCACCTCCCCCTCTTGGTTTATCCATCTCAGCCTCCTCTCCCTCCTTTCTCTCAGCGCTTTCATACTCCTGACTCGACTCGTTGGATAACTCAGCAATGAGTGATTCAAGTGTGTGTGTGTCTGTAAGAACTAATCAGATTACTCCCCAGCATTGATAATATTATTCCTCCTTACACCCTCTGTGCAGTCCATGATGGATTTCTATCAGCAATGAGATTTGGGTCGCACAAATCGGTTTAAGGTGCCGAACTTGTCGTGAGATTGACTTTTGATGGAGTGTGAGCTTTGAGTTCGGCCTGTTCGGGTTGCGCTGAGTGTTTTTCGCCCCTTGTGTTCAAACTGCTCGTCTAACTGTGCCTTTCTTGTGTTTCCTCACAGATCTCGAAGGTGCTCGGCACAATGGGACTCGTAACCCTCTGAGGGGCGAGCACAAAAGACGGAGAGGAGCAGGAATAAAGCCGAGTGAAGAAGAGGAGGAGGAACAGAAGAAAGAGAAGATTCTTCCTTGGTGCTGGAGAGGGAGGGAGATTTGTAAAGAGGGATTTGCTCTGTCTGTCGGGGGTGCATGCTCCCCCTGAGCCCCCCACCCTCCCACTCGGACATCCTCCTTTTTATTTTATTATCTGCATCAGTGACGGTTCGACAAAAGGTGAAGAATGCGCGATAAACAAAGTTTGGGCCGGCTCGGGCTGAGCAACGGCCTCGACGTGAGACTACCCAGGACTAGAGTCGTGCTGCTGGGCGTGCTGCTCACCGTGGCCGTGGCTGCGGAGCTGGACATCGACGTGCTTGGCGGCATGGTGTTGATAGAAGCGGGCGGAGAAAGCGAGAGGTTTGACGGAGGCAGAGGCGAGCTCGAGGCCTCCATGCACTCCTCGCTCTTGCAGGACTTCCAGGAAGTGACAGAGGGCGTCGCGGCGGCGGACGTTGGCGAAACGGCAGCAAATCAGCAAAACGCAGCTACGCCCACAGCCTTCCCCGACTCTTCAGCGGTGGTGGGTCGGATTTTCCGGATGAAGGTGCCAAACAAGATGGAGGATGTCTACCTGGGTGATATCGTCAAGGTGAGTCACACAATCGCACCACGTTTGATCAAACACGCCAAGACGTCTCACTTTAAATACATTCTGGTCTTACTTATGAGCTTATTAAAATCCTATGTTCAGGTAGAGCTGGGCGATATGAGATTTTTTCATATCACGATATGTTTTTTTCATTTCAGGCGATAACGATATCTATCACGATATAAGCCAAATAACTATATTTGTAAGATTTAAATGTGCCGTTGCTCACAAGTAAAATGTGAAATAATCAGCAGCTTGTTTTGATTTAAATATTTATTTCCCATAATAAGTTCAACAGGGTAGATGTACTTAAGGAACATGAGACTTTTTCAGATAAATAAAGGCAAATATTGCAAACTACACAAAAGGCAGCCGCTAAAGCGTTTAAGTTTCAAAATAGAACAAACGAAACAGACTAAATTGTCAATTCCACTTAGAAACAAAATATTAATTCTAAAAATAAATCTTAGTTTGTTTTACAGAAGAACAGACAAAACTGACTAACTTTTGTCAATATCAAATAAACTGAGAACTAAAAGGAAATTCTCGATCTCTCCTTGTTGTATAGCTGAGCTTTTCAAACAGTTTTAACAGTTACTTTAGTCTGACAAAAGCCGAATGACGAATTAGCGCTTCCAGTCAGAGACTGAGCTGCACCGCTTTATTGTATTTCCAGACTTGCTTTCGGCACAATTTACAGTGCAGCTACTCTGTTTGACTTGAAATAGCAGAAATACCTTCACACTACGGAACTTCTGTGGCTCTTCCGTTCGACAATCTCTCCGGCGTTGGAACCATCATCTGTTTTCTCTTCGGTAACCTTTGGTCACGCTCTCGGTTGATTTTTCTCTAGTCGGCGCACTCTTTTCCTCCATTACCCGGGCGGCACGGCGGCTGGCTGCTTCCCAAACAAATACACATGTGTGGCTTGGCACTTGTGCTGTATGTAACAAGTCACGTAACAAGTCGCGTAACGTGACGCTGCGGCTGTGATTGGTTCGGCAGGTTTAAAGTAGAAGCTCAGAATAGAATAGAATAGCTTCATTGTCATTGCACATGTATCATGAAATCATGGATGCTTCATGCCAACTGACAGCGGGAATAAATAACAAGCAGGAGAAGTATGTCCAAACTAGAGGAATACATGCAAAACAAGCAAAACGGCACTCACAGGAGAACATCACTCACACACCACAGAGCAAGTATCAGAGGCCAAAAAGCTTTGGGGAGTTTAAAAAATCCAAAGACTCAGAGGGACTCTGATTTAAAGGGGGGTAGCTGCTGAAGGGTTTCTGGTTATAGGCTGCAAATTTGAATGACTTCTGTGAGTGAAGTATGAGATGAATAAGACCATGTCCAGGTTTTAGTGGAGTACGAGGCTGTTTCAGTCCAGCTCTTATTTCGCCGGCATGCTGTCGTTTTTAAGTGACCGCGTCGTGGAAATAAACACATTTACGTTGTGATTTAACAGAGTTTCCAAGTTTTGGAGATTTTTTTTGAAAGGTGCAGCCTTAACCTCGTCTGTCAATACTAAATGTAGTTCGGCAGTAAATCAGACTCCACTGGAAAACCTCACAAGAAGCAATACTGTGATGTGGACACAGTGGAGTGGATCAGCTTCAGTCATTTAAAGGAAATGAAATTCAATTTCATTTATACGGCGCCAAATCACAACAACAGTCGCCTCAAGGTGCTTTATACTGTAAGGTCGACCCTACAATAATAGATACAGAGAAAAACCCAACAATCATATGAGCCCCTGAGCAGCACTTTGGTGACAGTGGGAAGGAAAAACTCCCTTTGAACAGGAAGAAACCTCCGGCAGAACCAGGCTCAGGGAGGGGCGGGGCCATCTGCTGTGATTGGTTGGGGTGAGAGAAGGAAGACAGGATAAAGACATGCTGTGGACGAGAGACAGAGGTTAATAACAGATATGATTCAATGCAGAGAGGTCTGTTAACACATAGTGATAAATAAAAAGCAGGTGTGCGGGTCATTCGTGCTGATTGTTGAGTGAGATTCTTCAGCATCATCCCTCGTGGGTTTGGCATCTCTCAGGCTGTTTTCACATGTGGACTCTGGATGGTGTCAGGAGGATCTGATCCTCACATAGTGTGATGTTGCTGCTTCTCACGTGTAAAAGACAACAGCCCAAATGGAGGGGAGAGAACAGGTGAAAACCACTCTGCTGATGGCTGGACTGCTCTTCAGCGAGCTGGACAGTTGAACACAGTTTCAAATCCCTTCTGTGAGTGGGAGTGGGGGAATGTCAAAGCTGCAGTGTGACGGCATGAGCACCTGTTGCAGGACGTCTTGGCCTTCTTGCGGCTGACGTTTCCTCTTTATGGCTCTGTCTGGATGTTTGGGCTCATTTTGCAGGGGGAGTTGAGACCCATCACACGCCCTTCTGATGATGCCGGTCCATGGCTAAGACTCTTAATAAAGTGCCCCAAACCTTCAGCATGTGCAGACACAAAAAACGGACCGCCTCTGGGTGGGTGCTGGTTACAAATGCTTCGTGCTGAGCAAATAGGCCAACTGCAGATGAACTCTAAAGAACAATCACTAAAAAATATGTCCGGGAAATGAAGCACGCGTGCGCCGTTGCTCAGAACCTGTCCCGAGGCGCCACATTTCTGAGGCCATTCACAGCAAAATGCCCTTTTTTTAATTGCACCGCATTTTCCACAATAGCCAATTTTCTATAATATATGGCCTCATACCTGAGTGCAGCGTTGCCCTCCTCTCTCTTTTCTTTCTGTTTCCTCTTCTTGTCCCAGTTATTCATTCTGTTCCCTTAATTCCATTTATCTTCCTTACCTCCTGCCTCCTTCTTCATCTCCTTCTCTCCTCCACCCTCTCTCACGCTTGACGTCATCGCCCTCAGCTTCCCATCCCTCCATCCCTCCTCGTCATCCACTCATCTCTCTGGGGTAAATCTTTATATTTCCTTCATGCCGTCCATTCTTCTCTTCGTCACCTTCCTGCTGTTCCTCCGCCCCTCGCCATCTTTCTTCTTCTCCCTAATTATCACTTTTAAACTTCCCTCCTCTCCCTATCACCTTCCAGCCTTTCATATCCTGTTGCTTACCCCCTCCCCTCCCCCTGCCTTCGTATCTCCATTGCTTTTAAGTCCGATCTCTGCCCTGCACATCCTTCCCCCGTCAGCCTCTCCTTTCTTCCACCCCTGTCAAGTCACATCAGATCATATCAATCAAGCTCCCCCAGCAACGAGCGGCACGCTAATTTACTTTAAACCGCCTCAGTAAAACTCGGCACATTTGCACACAATCCGACTTTGGAAAGATGTTTTCCTGCACATGCGGCACAAAAATGTCAGAGGTGAATTTTGGGAGCGATGTGAATGATTCGCAGAAGTTCCAAGCAGTTTATTTCATACTCGGTGGGAGCTTCTGTTTAGTGTTTCATTAGCGTTAATGTTCTTTTACAGCTTACGGATGAGCGACCTAGGCCGTTTGCTGAACTCGATGTGGCTCTCTGAAGAAACCGGGCGCCGCGTGCGTTCTGTCTGGAAGTTTAAGGGAATATGACGCAGATTTCATGTGACAGCTGAAATAAACCCGCTGGGTCAGTCCCCTGGTTTATGTGGTTGGCTTTTTCCTTCTAATCTAACGTGAGTTTGGGAGTCGGTGCTTTCCGTTTCAGCCTCACCTTTTCTTCCTCTTCGTCTTCTTCTGACATGCCTTCTTTTTTTTAATCATTCTACTCATCTTCCTCTCACACTTCCCATCACAATTTCCAGCTCTTCTGTCTCCTCGCTCCCACCCCTTCTCCCTCCATTTGTCCCGCAGGCGAAAGCTGTTCTTCCAAACCTGATTATATCTGTCACACTGGAAGCTTTGGGCCTCTATTAGAGCCAATAGGAGCAGACAGCGTGGGCAAATAAGCCAAAAAATGGAAGAAGTATAAGCAAGGAAGAACGGAGAGATGGGAGGAGAGGAAGAAAAGACATCCTGACCTTAGAAGCTGCAGCTTCTGTAAAATTCTGCAAATAAAAGGTCACAGATTAGATGTGGAGCACGAGATACGCCGGCCTGCCGAAGCGCCCTCGTGAAGGAGTCGGCACCTTCGTCCTGCGCCGCTCTCAGACTTTTAGCCGAGCCAAGAAATCCCCACGACTCTAACAAAGTTTGTTTACCTCCTCCTCCATTTCTAATTTCAGCCCTGCACATCCCTTCCCCGCTGCTGCTCTGTCCTCAATTACAAATTTCAACACTTTCTCCCCGCCACCCCCTCCTCCTCAGATGTTAGCCCCCCCCTCAGGTATTTCGAAGGTCGGCGCTGAAGGTTGTGGAGCGAAAGGCCAAATCAATTTTTGTGCTTGCCGTTGCACTCATACTAATGGCCTTTTCTTATGAAAATCTGCCAGAGTTTGAGAGGTCTCCAGCTCCGTGACAGCCTCGCCTGCTCATTCACCTTTAGCTGAGCAGTGGGTGCCCCATCAGTGAATGCATCGCCATTTAGCCTTTCATACCGCGTAGAGATGAGGGTTCTCAGCCGGGTGGGCAGGACATCAGCCTCAGAGGAGGTTTTAAAGAGGTCGCAGGGTGATTTAAGAAATACAGTATAAACCTTTACAAGTGCACGTTATTTATATTGAGTGATATCTCTGAGAGCCGTAGCGTTTCCCCGTGCTGCTGCAGCTGCCTAAACACATTTCTGAATCCTTTTTGAGGTTAATGTGACACCGTTTCTTCATCGAAGGGTCGCGGTGAGATATTAGGTGATAAACTGAACGGGCCAGTACTGATCTGATATTGGCCGACGGATGGCTGCATTGGTTAATGGATTTCAATGCGCTTTCTTACACTGAGTCATTATGAAACAGAGAAAATGCAGCTTTACAAGCTTTCTCTGAAGATTCATTTAGAGCAGAGGTTCTTATATTTTTAATGGCTGATTTAGGAAACTGACAAATGATTGAAGGCGATGTACACAGTTAGCTAACAAGGAAGAGATGCAGATCCCTTTGGTGTTGCGTCTGGAGGACCATTTGGGCTAAAATCTGCCATTGTGTGAATAGGGGAGCATCTAAGGCTGCGTTCACTCTGCAGGTCTTGATGCTCAATTCTGATTTTTTTGATCAAATCTGATTTTTTTGATCAAATCAGATTTTTTTGTCTGCTTGTTCACACTACAAATAAAATGCGACAGCAAACGCGCTCTAGTGTGAACGCTCAAAGCGGCCGCATGCGCAAAAGAAGACGTCACACACGACGCGCTCTGTTTAGACCAAGAACAAACAGTATTGTTTGACTGATGGCCGTTAATATAAAAACTTCGGACTTTACGTTTCCCAATTTTTGCTTTAAGTTATTTTGTTATTGACATAATAATGATAATGTAATAATAATGTAAATAACCTAATAATGATCCTTATTGCTGTTTTAGAGGAGCGCTGCTTCAAAGGATAGCTGCAGATTTCTGTCAGAATCTGCAGATTATACAGGACAAATAAAATGTTCACGTTTCTCCAACGTTGTCCTCTCAGCAGTTTCACCGGATGTCCAGGAAGCGTTCGCGATGTCTTCTCCGGCGCTGATAATTGGCGTCTGTCTTGTGTCGGTGACGTAAAAGACGGATTTAATGCGACGTGACCATCAAACAGCAGTCGCTTTCTAAAACATCAGATATGTATCGGATTCAGTACCACATACGAAAGTGACCCAGATCGGATTTGTGCCGTTCACACTGTCACACCATGATGGGATATGGGTCGCATAGGGTCAAAAAAATCGGATTTGATGCGCTTTCGCCTGCAGTGTGAACGTAGCCTAAGACAGCTTCATCCCGCTTCTGCAGGTATGAAGCTCAAACATGCTTTAAAGAACGCACATCATTAAATTGCTGCCCTTCCTCATCCTCGGACCAGCTGCCGTGCTAAACTGTTTTTCCAACTCGTGCAACAAATGCACATGGTCAGTCTTGTTATTTCAGCTGTATCTGTTGCTATGCTGGTTTCCAGCTGGCATGTTGGGGAGCTCTCCAGCGGGTTGTACCATCAGGGAGGTCTGAAAGCTGCTAGAACTTCAGATTCAGACACTGGCAGCGTTGAAACGCGTGTCCAGTCTTCACCGATTACCTGTTTGTGAACACACAGCAGCGAGCGGCTCTGAAGCTGTTGTTGGCGTGTTATTAGACAAATGTTTTTGTACCTGAGATGAGTTCAGGAAAGTAGACAGACATCTGCTCAGCTCTCCACTCCGGGCAGATTCGTGGCAGGTTAACCTTGTCAGAGTGGAGCGATTTGAAAGCTTTTGGAATATAGGGCTGCTCGATTATGGCAAAAATGATAATCACGATTATTTTCACTGAAATTGAGATCACGATTATTTGACGATATTTATTTAACCCTTTAAGACCTACTATAGAACCAAGTCCACCAGAGCTTATATTATTTTTATTTATTTTTTTGTACATGCTGTAGTGCCATTTGTGGGAGCATTTCAAGTTGCTATACATCAATACAACTGTTATAGCCCATATTTTAATAATATGTATGCATTAAGTGCATAGTAATTACATAAATTGCAAAAAAGTGCAATAAACTACAAAAAAAATTGAAAATCGCTTTTGTTTTGTTTACATATATTTCTACTTGGAGAAATTTAAGAGGTTTATCCCTCAAAACTTTAAATACAATAAAGTTGCAAAAAATAGTTTCCCACCACAGGAAATTTATTTTGAGTGTCTTCATAGTTTTATTTTGGAGATACAGCAATTTTTATATACTGCAGGAAAAACAAAAAACAATCCTATGATGCAAATTTGCAAAGAAAACAGCAGGTGCATCATTTCACTGTGGGAAGTGTTACGAACAGCTGATAGGAACGGCAAAGCCTGTTTCTGGAATATTATGTTTTTGTTCCTGCAAGCACTTTTTATGCAGTTTTTGCAAAGCTATATGTGGAAGGAAACCGTGACCGAGGACAAGCTGATGGCATCAGATGTAAGTACAACTCCTCCGGTTTCATATGCAAAACAAATTATTGCGCTAGCTTACACGGTTCAGATTCTACAGGGATTTAAAAATAGTTACGCAAAACGGAGCGTGCTGCTCTGACCGGCTTTAAAGGGTTAACAATGACTTTAAAAAAATAATATAAAATAGTGTGCAACACCACTGAAGTTTTTTTTATTTTTTTAACTCTTTTCAACCAACAGCAGTCACTCTCCAAATAACTTCTGCTTAGCTTTCCGGGCTTCCCTCGGGTCCTCTTAATCAGCGGTCTCCAACCTTTTTTGCGCCACGGACTGGTTTATGCCCGACAATATTTTCACGGACCGGCCTTTAAGGTGTCGCGGATAAATGAGGGAGGGGCTAATAATCGGCTCAGTCATTTTTAATGATCGTTGAAAGCCCAGATCGTAATCGTGATTAAAATTCGATTAATTGAGCAGCCCTATTGGAATAGATGAAAAGGTTTGGACGATGTGTGCAAACTGCAGAGCGCCCAAACAGAGGTGGAAGAGGAGGTCTTACTTTTCTTATTTTGGATGTTATCACTCAGAGCGGCTGGAGAGCCAGAACCTTTGCGATCGTGGCGTCTGCGTGCAGGTGCTGCTGGGACTCGACGACCCTGCTGTGGTTCTCTCTGCTGTTATTAATGGAAGTGGCTGGAAGTTTGGGCTTTCTGGCCAGCAGATGAGCACTCTCCATTGCCTCATTACTGCAATTACCAGCGTAATTAGCTGATTGGCTGATGGGCTCGCTGGCAGGCAAAGCACGCTTACCCGCTTTTCCTTTTTTTATTCCAGGAAATAACTGACGCTAGCTGAAAATTCTTTTGTGCTTCAGTTCACGGAAAACGAAAGAAGCCTATGTGGGTATTCATCTGTTTGCCTGTGAGCAGATGCTGCGTACTGCTCTGTTATCTCAATGTTGTGATTGTGCATGAAGATTAAAGACAGATACTCACAGCTAACCCTTTCATAATTACTTTGTGGAAGGACCTCCACCCTCCCTCCCACACGCCTCCACTCCCTGCGTCTTTGTCCTCCACGTAAAAGCGCCTCAAAGCAAAACTCTGGATAACAAACAGTTTATTTGGTAAAACGCTGGTCTTGCTCTGCTTGAAAGATCTGAGCTCACACCCAGAGGAGGAGGAGGTGTGAGCTGGAGAAAGAGAGAGTGAATCACTCCGACACATGCTCAGTGTGGACAGTGTTGGGAATCTCTTATTCAGTGTTACTAGAACTACTTCAGTCAGATGGATGGTTTAGCAGGTGACCCTCGTCAGAAGTCTATCTGTATTTTTCTACCATTTATCTGGATCTGGAGTCGAAGCAGAGATGCATCAACCTTGCTTTCCCCGTCCACCTCCTGCACCTTTGACTGCTGCCCAATCAAAGCACCGAAGCCCCTTTGGTCCCTTCTGCTGATGGTCAGGGTTTCAGCAGCAGCTTTTAAACCACACCAAGTTATGGTTTGCACTGAAAGCCAGTGCATTCATATCAGCCGCTGCACCGCCTGATAGTTCTGCTGTTGACTGTGCTGCCAAGGAAACGCAGACTGTACACCAAACAGTCGGGCTTGGACAGCTTCTGTTGAATATCAACACTTCACCGAGTTCTTTTGATTCCTCAGAGGCATCCGATGGAAGACAAACCACTGCTCAGGAGACCATCAACTTTTATTCTCTTACACAATACTTCTAGAAGGGTGATGCGTCCTGCATGACACGGTGCCACGGATCTCAAAATGGTGACGCACGCTTAACAGTTTTATTACCCGCTACGCCATTCTACTCTAAACAACAGTGTCTCAGTAACTTTCTCAGTAAATGATGGTCCCCTGTTGTCTACTTTTTCGTGGGCGAGAGTCTACAGCTTTCTACCACTGAAGGACACGGAGTCTAATGCCTTTGTTTTTCAGGGCCGTGTCCACTTAATACTACACTATATGATTAAATGGCATTTTGGTTAATATGAGACTCGAAATTATTTGAAGTGCCATAATGTTAACACTTCGTACTGTTATAGCATGAACCAACGTTTCCAACAGACGACACAGTTATGGGCTCAACATGGTTCTCTGCTGGCAGACTGTAGGGAGCGGCTGTTACCGCGTGGAGCTGGTGTCCGAAAAGATCCCGTTAGTTGGCAACGGTGGGAAGATTTGGGGGAGTCTTTTGTTGCCAGTGGCTGATTCAGCATCACCTGATCAGCCCTTTATCAAAAGTTTGAAGCCTAATCTTGAAAGTAGAGATAGTGTCTGTCTCCTGAATCCAAACTGGAAGCTGGTTCCACAGAAGAGGGGCCTGAAAACTGAAGGCTCTGCCTCCCATTCTACTTTTAAATACTCTAGGAACAACAAGTAGGCCTGCAGAGCGAGAGCCAAGTGCTCTGTTAGGATAATGTAGACCTCTTAGCACCATTTTAGGCAGTGATGTTAACTTCCTAAAACCGGAACTCTTCCACGGCATGCATTTTTAATTTCTCTTTGATGTTTGGGGTGATTGATGAATATAAAAACGAAGAATTACCAGATATTTTTTCATCCATCCATCCATTCGCTTCCGCTTATCCTCTTCAGGGTTGCGGGGGGTGCTGGAGCCTATCCCAGCTGTCATAGGGCGAGAGGCGGAGTACACCCTGGACAGGTCGCCAGTCTGTAGCAGGGCTAACACACAGGGACAGACAACCATTCGCACTCACGTTCACTCCCGCATTCACACCTGTGGGCAATTTGAATTAATCAATTAACCTATCCCCACAAGCTGCATGTCTGCATGTCTGTGCAAACTCCACACAGAAAGACCCCGGCCTGATGGTGGTATTGAACTCGGGACCTTCTTGCTGTGCGGCAACAGTGCTAACCACCGTACCACCGTGCTGCCACATATGAGGATATTCATTTAAAATTTCGATAGAACAGTAGCAGTATAACGTCCTCGTAAGTGGATTCAGGCCCTTTATAGAGCAAAATTGAGTATTTTGGTCTAAATAACCCAAAATGTGACGTCCACATATGTGTACGCCAGCTCCAAGGAGGTTAAAGCTGGGATTCTTTAGGCCTGTCTCGTCATCTTCTTGGCGCTTCCTTGGGCTCGCCGTGCTGCTGTAGGCTGAATTTGAGTCGGGTGCGCTTCTTCCCGATGACACGGACTAGTGGATCCAAATCTAAACAGCCAAATCTTCAAGTTTCCTGCACACATACAGCAGAATAAGTGGCCGCACACTTGTAGATGCATGCATATTTGCGGCTGCGTGTTGCTGTGTGTTTGCACGCAGGGAGGAAGCGGCTGCGTGCGTGCGGTTGTCAGAACACATCGACTCGCTGTTTGGATCACTCCCCTCCTGATGAACGGAGACAGTGGCTTGTTGTTGTTAACGGCGGCTCCCTCGGGGGCATTTTGGTGGGAAAACTAACTTTCTCTTCTCCTCCCCGCTGTATCCTTTTCCCTCCTCTCAATTAGATCTCATCCTCCTGCCCCCCCCCCCCCCCCCAATCATTCGCCGTCTCTTTTTCTTGTTAAATTTCCACCGCTCTCTGCCCACGACTGAAGGGAACTCCCTTTCTTTTCGGTGCTTCATCTTTTTTCTTCCACATCAGCAATCTGTCTCCCATTTCAGCTACTGCAGATTATCTTGCAACACAAGCACGAGCAAAAATTATTTTTCTTTCTTTCCCTTCTCTGTAATTTTCTCCTTTTTTGCCAGACTCCCTCTGCATTTTCTTTTCGATGGGTTTTAAAACCGCAGCCGTCATTCTGTTATTTCCCCTTCTTTCCATTTGCTTCCACGTCTCTTTACTCACAAAAACTTTTCATTCTGGCTCTCGAGGCTCTCCTCTGATAATGGCAGCATTGTCACTCTTTGTCGCGGGCCTCTCTGCTTGTCCTGCAGTCTTTTTTTACAGACAGGCTTACATTGTGAGCCCCTGTAGCTCCGGAGCTGTTAGCTGGCAGGATAGCAGTGGAAAACTGGTATTAAGAGAGCAGGAGGGAGGAGGCGACCCAAAGATAAAAACACACCAGAACATATGAGTCACCCTAGCTGTAAGCTAGCACGGTGCGATGGGTTTACTGGCACCGGGACGGCGGTGGCCATGTTGCTATGTAATTAAACATACAGCAGGCGAGGCTTCTTGATTCATATGTTCCAAATTATATGCTCCCACAAATTCATTCACAATTTGATGGCTCTCAGTTTAAAATGAGGGTTTGTGCGCTTCACATTCTGGGACTCTCCTGCTCATAGTGTCAAGCTGCTTCTCTGCTACTCACATTGATGCCTTCATGTCAGTGTTGGGTTTCAGGGCGTGATTTCCCTTTGACCTTTAGCACATATAATTACTGCCAAACAGCCACCGTTTGACTCCCTAACCTCCCAAAGAAAAGCACGGCAGAGAAAGATGGAGCTCATTTCAGTGGTTTCGTTTCTGAAAGTAAATACTGCTCGTGCTGCTGAAAAAATGCCTCCCGGCGACGTTGTTTTGGTGTGTGCCTCTGTAGCCAGGCAACCACGGCTTCTGGACTGGCCGGGATCCTCCTGCATGCTTGGTTGTCGCCCAAAGGGGGAGTGGAGCTGGAGCGTGGTGGGCTGCTTTCATTGGTTTGCCAGGCTCGGTGAGCCGAGCCATATTTGGTGTGTGAAAGTTACAGTGGCAGTTTATTTTTAGACGCTGCGGTCTTAGATTGTGTGTTGACTGCCTTAATAAGTCAAAGCAGTAGTGATGCTTCACTGTGTGCACAAAGTTCGAAAAGTACGGCATCGGCCCGAATGTTGGGCAGAGTCTCACTGAGGTGCCTGCAACCCAATCAGGAGAGAGTCCTCGTGACACGCTATCAGCCTTTTCAATCAGCTGAAATCACTCCCATATTCACTGTCAGCAGGCAGCTTCCTCCACAACATGCAGGCTCTGTCGGCTTTTGTGGTTTGGCTGCTTTGCCGAAAAAAAGAAATAATAGCGCAAATTAGATTAGAAGACCAGATCTGCTGGGCCTGAGGTTTAAACCCAAACCATCCACAGTGAGAGAGAACCAATCGGTGTACTATTCCTTTTAATAGAATACAATAGAATAGAACAGAAAAGCCACTTGACACCAGTCAGTGCACCTGACAAACATAATGGATTTACTGGCCGTCAGACTGACAATGTAAAAAAAATCAGTACATCTAAATCTGAAATGTATAAAGTCCATTAAAAATATCCAGCATATTTACACATAAGACTATAAGAGACAGTTGTCTCTGTACTTTAGCCGTACAGGATGTTAGAGCAGGGTGTAGAAATATGTCTCATTTAACAACATCAAGGTCAATTTGGAAACAAACGCCAGACGTCACTGACCAATGGGTGGCTGTGCATATATTACAGTGGTCCCTCGCTATAACGCGGTTCACCTTTCACGGCCTCGCTGTTTCGCTGATTTTTTTGGTGCAATTTTGCACGCTTTTTTTTCTCATTGTCAATCGATCTCGTGCTGTGTGTACAGTCCAGAATGCGTTCAGCTTGTCAAATTTACATAAATCTTCGATGCTAGCAGTGTGACTCTGAAGTGCTGCACTGTATGTTTGTAAGTTTTCTCGCCAACAAACAACAATGTCAACGAAACGTTTTGTACCATGAAAGGCATCTGCGGTAGGAAGATGCTAACCATCGCACAAAAAGTTAAAGCTAAAGAAGGTAGAAGTTATCATATTTTTTAAGGCGCACCGTAGGGCTGGGCGATATGGCCTAAAATATCTGCTCGCTAGTTTCCACCTAAACATTTCATAGCATGTTCTGACTGAGAGATTTTTGAAACTAATTCAAACGTACAGCTCTGCTACCACTTCCAACATAAATGAAGACAGAAAACTAAACAGCAGTGATGTTTTTAGGGTTACTGAAGTTGGGCTAGCTGGTATATAATGTTGTGCTACGTGATTGCTAGTGACACAGCTATGTTAGCATAACATTAGCACAGTGAAGCTGGAGGATGAACGCCAACTTTTTTTCCACACTCACACAGAAAACACTTGGCAGCCAATCGTTAAGGCTACAAATACCCCAGAAAAACATGGCCTTAGATTTCAGTACCCAAGTACCCCGGTGTGCTCTGTTCGGTCTCGCTCTTCCAACGGTGTTAATATAAACAGGCTGAAATCTCGACTTGGAAGGAGGCCGTCCGTGTCGTTCCTCTCATCTCAAACCGATCTTATTTCTGTCTCCTCTTCAGGCTGCAGCATTCAGCGTCACCGCCGCTTCAAAAGAAGGACGCTCTATACAGTGTCTCTCATTATCCCCGAGCACCGCGTTTCAAATTTAATGGCTGGTGTCGGCACTAAAGCTCGTTAGCCGGATATAGAGGGCTAATGTTTTATTCAGCAAAGAAAAAGGGCGTAATTGCTGACCTGGGGACAAGCGAGGCCTCGGCCGAGTCCGTCGTCTTTAAGGACGCGCTCGCTCTGTCAGGTCTCCCGATGAAGACGGCCGGTGGGAAACTGAGTCCGTCAAACAGAAGAGCAAATCGAATTGTGGTTGAGCTCCTTTTATTCACATCTCAGAAGAAATGATGGGAGCGTAACTTTGTGTGACGTGTGCTTAATTGTCCATTTTTTTCCCTCCATTGTAGCCGTGTCACAAAGGATTTAACAGCGTTCTTATTTGGCCCACAGCGCTGTCTTTAGTTTACTCTTTACTGTGAATCACTGCTGAGTCTCTCGCTCGGCTCACTCAGGACTGTAATGCTGTGAGCACCGTTTTCTCTTTTGCTACTTTTTGAGATTTTATGTCATTTTTTAGACATATTTTTCCAGCTGATGCCTTAAATCCCAGCCGCTGACATAATTCAACGGCGAGATGAGCGTACACGTTCAGCAAATGTGACCAAGGCCATGTGGTCATCTGCGGCTGACGCAGGACACGCCATTTAAGCCGCTTCAGCGTGCTCCTGCAAGCCACTTTGCAACCCACCTCCACCCCAGGTGTTTGCTTTGTGTTTGGCAACTTTTTTCAGTGAAAAATGGAATAACTTTGTGTCATCAGTAAACAGAATAAGACTGCTCGAGTTCAGTAATGAATGGGAAGAGTTTACAAGATGCAAGGTGAGGAAAGGTGAGGTTCCAGGAAAGATAACAGGGAGAAAATAAATTTAAGAGACAAAGATGGAAGATGGAGAGAATTGTGGAGACGGAGGTACCATGTCATTTTAGAGGACGGCTTTGGAGAGCAGATCTGTTTCATCGGCTGACAGATATTTAGGCCAGTCTCTATTCTGAGGTATTTGTGTTCGAGCGCTGCAGAGGAAGATGAAGATGTGGGTGTGTGTGTAGGTGTGTGTGTACTCCTGTGCTCTGCCTTCCTCGTGAGGCTGAGAGTAAAGAGATAGTGGAACATTTTCTACTGCTGAGGATAGTGTGTGTGTGTGTGTGTGTGTGTGTGTGTGTGTGTGTGTGTGTGTGTGTGTGTGTGTGTGTGTGTGTGTGTGTGTGTGTGTGTGTGTGGTGAGTAATTGTGGTGTGGTGGGGCTGCAGCATTAGTCAGAGCTGAAAGTGAGAGTCTGCGAAAACCGAGCCACACGCTGAGACAAGATAACAAACACACACGTTTATTGTTTTTAGCACACAGTACACGTGCATGCACATTATATGCAGCGTGTGTGTGTGTGCACGCAGTATTTCATTTTCTTTGCCCTTCCAGCTCAGCTTCTCTGCTCTCACACACACATCTGTCTCAGCTGGCTTTGTTTACACGGTTTCATTTTCCTCGTTCGCGCGTCCGGCGTAGCGCGGTAGGAAGCTCGGCTCCGTCGTGTTTGCTAAGTCGAGCCTGCTCCTCGGACGGTCTCTGCAAAGGCCGCAAGCTGTGCGCTCGGCTCCTCGCTCGCCTTCCACTCGTCCTTGTCATAACACGACACACACTCTCCTGCAACCTTTTTTCTCGGCCGCTTCACACACTCGTCTTTTCTCCTCCTGCAGGAGCGGCTGATGCACGCACATCTTTCTCTTCCCTCCCTTTGAATCTCTCACCCACACAGCTGGAGTCCCACAATGGCCGGCTTCTGTTGGCTCGTTATTGTAACGGCAAGAAAACGGAGAGAGAGGGATAGAGAGACACAGGAGGAGAGCTTTGTGAGCGTGCCGCAGGCCTTGGCGGCCGGGTTTTCCACAGTGTGTGTGTGTGTGTGTGTGTGTGTGTGTGTGTGTGTGATATAAAGAGCGCATACTTCAGCACAGGTTTTGTAGCCCAGAGCCGCTTCATCGTCATACTTTAACGACTTTATAATAGGCGCGTGTGTGTGGTTATGAGTGTGTGTGACGTGCACACACGTGTGCGTGTAACTGCAAACTTGTGCGCAGCAGTCGCAAACATTTTAATGACTTCTTAAACTCCCACAGCCCATAATGTCTTCCTGATGCCGCTGATTCCTGTGGATCCCACATTGATCCTGAAATAGAGCCTGTTAATAGGAAGAGTATATTTTTCCTGGAACGTGTTTCATCTGTGGGAATCTACACCCCTGTTTGACTTTATGACCATGAAGTAAACCCACCTTCCACAAACATGCAGAGTTCTGGGTGTATATTTTCATATTTGAGGATGTATTAATTCAATTTTGGTTTATAATGCAGGTATATATAATTTATAATAATTGCATATTGCAGCTGTTATTGGAGAAATGCCGACATTAACACTTCTCTTTTTAGTTATACTGAGAATGGAAAATCTTGTTTGATACCTTAAAGCTTTCAGCAGATTACAAACCAGCACTGTGTCTAACTTACCTCTGTAGCTGTGTGTAAATCTGTGTTTTTTCCACGTGTGTGTTCTGTATGATTTTCATTGTTCGTCCGAATTCGCCAGCAGGAACTGCAGTACTGATCACATGTTTGTGCAGGTAACAGTCCCGTGAATGAGCGCTTAGAAAATCAGAACAAAGGGTGGTATCAGTTCAGTTCGGTTATTTCTACTAGAATATAGAATATAATATAATAATATAGAATATAATAATAGAATATAGATAGCCTTTATTGTAAAATATAAAACTAACAACAAAACACGAGAACTGTTGCCTCATGGCGCTGTTTATTGTAAGGTAAGGATCCTACAATCATACAGGGAAAACTCCTACAATCAAGCACTTGGCGAAAGTGGGAAGGAAAAACTTCCTTTTACCAGGAAGAAGCAGTTCCATTGATGAAAAACGCCAAAGATGATGGTGTTCTAAGCTTAACTGAGGCTCAGACTTGACACTTAATAAACGGTTCCAGGAAACCAAATTATTGCTAAAATACTGCCCGGCATAAGTCACAGAGGTAGAGCAGGTTGGTGGTTTGATCCACGGCTGCTCCCATCTACATGTCGAATGTCCTTGGACAATATTACTAACACCAAGTTGCATCCATCAGAGTATGAATGCGTGTCATTGGTGGATAGAAAGGACTTGAGCACAGATGCAAGTGCTTGTATGAATGGGTGAACGAGGCATGTTGTATGAAGCTGTGTTAGAGTCATTCCAGTTAAAGTAAACGGTCCCAAATACAAAGCTGTTGCCTCCGGGGTAAAAGTCCAGGGTTCAGTCCTCGCTCCCAGGATGACCTCCTGTTGTTGGACGTCTTTACTGCCGTGCTGCTGTAGAGGCCGAAGCCTTTGAGGTGTCAGACAGAGGTGCTGTGCAGATGCTGCGCTCAGCCTGGCTCAGTCCCGTGTGGCTCCTGAGCGGTGCCTCGTCAGACCCCGTCACCTATAACAAACAGTATTTCCAGGAGTGCAGAATGTGTTTCCTGTGCCGCATGACAGAAGGACGACTGTGGGGAAAAAGTCCACAGTGACCTGTGTGAAAATGGCTTGAGTGTTCTCCATAGTGAATTTGGAGAGCGGCGTTCGTATCGAACTGCCTTTAAACCCATTTTCCGATCTCAGAACTTTTCCATTTTAAAAACTTGGTTGTTTTTTGCGATCAAGCTGACATTTGGGAGTTGGACAGCTCGCGGCCCTCGCTGCTCATATATTTCCAATTCCTTGACTGCACCGCGAGAGTGTGAGTGTGCCTGCTGTGGACGGGGCCTCGAATTTTTAACAGCAGAAAATAGGCTCTAAGATGGATTTCCCCCCATAAACATCCGCCTGCCTGTTGGCCAGCTGAAGCCCCCCCCCAATAGCTCGTCCGTCCGTCTTCATATTTTCCACTGGAAACCTTCGACTGTGCCAGGCAGCCATTCCCATCTTGCCCTCTCTCCCTCTGCAGGTTTCCTGCAACCCCCCCACCCGCCTGCTCTCTGAATGCAACCTTTCTCACTCGCCCCACGCTGAGCCTCTCACCTCGCTCTACTTCTCCCCTCTTTGCATTTCCTTACACTCCTCTGCTCCCCCCATCATTCCTCCTTCTCTTCCTCCCTTCACGCTCCCTCTGTCCTCCTTCATCTCACTCTGAGGTTCATTTCGCCCCAAGTCATCATATCGCATCACTGTGCTCCCGCTGCACCTCCTCATTCTCGTCCTCCTCCCAAATATGAGGCTTATCTGTGGAGCTGTCACCAGGTCCGCCGTAACAATGGACTCCTTTCTCGGCGTTCGCCTCTCGCTGCGACAATGAGCTGCTTTCTTTCTGCTGCGAGACTCGACGCCTCCTCGTAATATGTCCATGTTTAGGAGATCTCTCCCTCATTTTCTCTCTCATTATTCTTGCTTGACCTCTCGTTTTCTTTCTCTCACTCATTCCTGCTTCCTGTCTTTGTCACTATCTCAGTCTATCTGCCTCGCGCTCGCTCCCACTCTTGGACTTCTTTGAAAGAGCTCTGTGATTGCATTTTTCTCGAGGTAACAAAAGTGTGTGTGTGTGTGTGTGTGTGTGTGTGTGTGTGTGTGTGTCTGTCCAGTGTTTCATAAAGGCGGTGTATCTATGTGCCATATTATCAGGTCATTAGAGCGCCGGGTGTGAAGAGAGTGAGGACAGAAGTGAAGTTAATTATGTGTCACACCACCTGTGATTGTTAACACGTGTTACCTGTGTCCAAATCCAGGGCGTGGCTAATGCAGGCCACACCTTCACAAGCCAGAACCGGGTGGGACGGTCTATAAAAGCGCTGCTCCTGTAGCGTAGCGACTGTGATGCTATCAACGAGGGTCCTTTTGGTCAGAGAGGACATGAAAACCTTTGTTTACTCTCAGGCAGAGACGCTGCGGCCCGTTTACAACAGCTAATGTAGGTCATAGAACATAAATAATATAACACGGCCAACATTAAAAATATAATTCTATAAAATATATTCAATTTCATTTCATTTAAAAATGACTTTAATGGAATGAAAACTCAAACACTGGGCTCGAACTAGAAGTGCTTCGTTAAAGAGCCTGCTAGTGTCCACGCCTACGTGCCAGAGGTCAGAGGGGGTGTTTCAAAATAAAGCTCATGCCCTCTGCACGTCAGACACACTGCGAATACTCTGCGATCCGTCTCTGACTTTTTGTCCAGGCTGCGTCTCTGAATGAGGAAGCTGAGCCTGCAGAGCGAGCGAGCCCGGCGACGCGCAGGAAAACGAGGATGATGCTGCTGATATGCGATAACGTCTCCTCGTGTTTCATGGCTGTCGCTCACACAGACTTCAAATACATTTTCTGCCTAGTTTGTTGCAGCTGATAGTCATGGTGGCTTTGTGGCTGACGCATGTGTCAGCCACAAAGTTGGGACTTGTTTCAAAGACGATGAAACAAGTCCCAACTTTGAGATTATCACGTATTTGGCTTTAATTAAGTCTTTTAAGTGGGGGGGTGGGGGGGCATCCACACCTCTGTCTGCATGTCAGTGATTCGGTCTTTGAATCGGCCATAAAGCACCAACGTCATCATTAAGCATTAAGTCTTTTTGGATGCAAAGGAACTCTCTGCTGTAAAGTCCTCGAGCATTTAACCGAAGCTCTGAAAGGTTCTCATCCTGCTCGCTGCTTCGGTACGTCCGTACATCCCTCGCCTTCACCTTTAATAATGTCCCACAAAGCGGTTTAGCGCCCTCCATTCTCCTCTGCAGACCAATCCTCCCAAAGTTTCCCGGCTGGTTCAGAGGAGCTTGGGCTGTAACCTCGCCAGAGGTGCGTGCTAAATGGGAGGAAGAAGGGAAGCCAGAGTAGCCCGTGAGAGCGCACGATAACCTTTAGGGCCAAACATCAAACTCCTCTGCGCCGCAGACTTGTGCCGGGAAAAGATGTGAAATATTTTTCTTGACATTTTGAGAGGATTTGATGTATTTTTCATGTTCTTTTAGGGAAGCGGGAAACTCCACGCTCTCTGCTGGGTTCATGCAGGAGTTAAAAAGGTGCTGTTGTGTTCTGTTTTAACGTACGCCGAGCCAGGAACGCTGCCTCGGAGAGCAGCTTTGGGGAATGTGCTGTGGAGGGGATGTGCTTACCCAATCACAGCTGGAGTCGGGCCTGTGCCGCTGCCGTTTTAGTGTCAGTCGGGTCAGGAAGATGGGTTTTTGGGGTTTTTTAGTAAAAAAAACATCAGGTTTGACTAGCTTCATCTGCCGTTTGTATCCACACAGCTAACGGGAACAGCTGGCCTGCAGCTTATCATTCAGCACCACCTCTCATTGTCATCTTTTATTTTCTGCTCCACTCTCGTCACGTTCTCCCGACATGTCTTCACCCTGTGGTGGATGCCTGGTAGCAAGCAGCAGGAGCTTTTTATATTTCACCAGGATTTTTCCTGCATATAAAAATGCATATAGGAAGAGAAGTCCTCAGAACTGAGATCCACAATAAACTAAAGTGGAGATGAATTTACTCGAGCGCCTTTTAATTGTGAAATGTCCAAAAATAACAGGAAACTGCCAGAAAAAGCTACACACAAGTCCAATTCACATCTCAGCCGAATCAGTGAATCGCTCCATTTTTATTTGCTAATATCTTAACACTTGTTGGGATCATGTGAAGAATGAAAATGTTCTGCAGCCGACCCGAACCTGTAATCACAGCTCTGATCATCACACGAGAGGAAAATGAACTGTTCCCTTTGTGTTTCCTTTCATTCATTTCTTGAATTTGATTCATCAGCAGCTTTACTTTTCAAATTAAAGTCTCTTCAGTGAATTTGGGATCAAACGCACCCCCAAAATGAAGAATAAATCATTTTTAAACTTCACATTCGTGCTTCAGTCTTTTAACTTCTTTTCAAAATTGAAAACTGAAGTCCAAAGGAAGATTTTAATAGACGAACGAGTCCCAATGGATGCTGTCCTACTGCCTGATATAAGAATTAAACCAAAGATTATAATTTGATTTTATGCTTAATCCTCAGGGAATAAGTCATATAAATTTTTAACTTTTGTCATTTTTTTACCTTTATAAGAATTAAGGATTTTGAATAGTTTTTTTTAACCTGCAGTACCTTCACAGCCCACCAGGGAGTTACATCCCTGCAGAATAAGAAATGAGATCATAAAAATATAGTAATTACTAAAATTAGGTTTACTGAATATTATTTGTTTGAATGTCTGTATAAAGGGTGATATGTTTATTGGGGTGCAACGGTTCCTTTGTGTTTGTCTGGACCTGGGGCCCAGTTTGGTGTTACTGGGGCTCCGGTACGGTACTAACACAGCACAGCAGTGAGTTTTTCCTGATATAGGCCTCGATAAGTGAAATGATCACCCGTGTTTTTTCCTCACACTCATATTTAATTAGCAACTCTTAAGTAAGCGATCATCCTTCTGCTATTCGGACACAAATTAAGCAATTTACCGAACAATTAGAGACGAGTTGGAGGAGATCGCTGCCCGACAGTTCGCCTGTCCTTCGTCGTCTCTTTGTGATTTAATTTGCAGCGCCGTGTCAGAAGGCGTTTGGTTTGAAGTTCTGTCTTTGGAGAACACTTTGTGACAAACTCAATCAGCCGAGGAAGCTGAAGATTTTTGTTTCTTGATTTCCAGCCGTTGACCCGTTCTGATATTTTTGCCGTCTCTGCTGCTCGCCGCGCAGCATCGCAGAAGGCTGCTGGTTTCAAACAGCCTATGTTATGAAGCTCAAGTGTCGGTTATAATGGGCCCTGTCTGCTTTTCTGTAATCTATAATTATGTGGACAGAACTGTATCTATAATTTGTTTTCCTGCAGTAATAATTTTCGAGCTGAATCGTGACATCCAGAAATGAGCTTTTATCTGGCGGCGGGGAAAAGGAGCATCAGATTTTAATCGTGACACTTTGAAATGACAGAAGGAAAAGGAAGGCGGGACTAAAGAGGAGAGCATGGCGATGCAGAAAGAAAGGGAAGTAGAGTGAAGTTGACGGGAAACTGAGGATGAGAAAAGCAGGCGAGGCAACAAAGAAAAGGCAGGAAGATATAAATAAAATGACTGGAACAACTTATTTCCACTATGTCCCTTTGCTGTTTGCTCTGCTTCTGGAAAAAAGGACGAGATCCAAGAGTTTGCCAGAGAAGGCTTGAGGGCGCTTATCCAGCAGGGGGCGTGAAGGGGGGTATTTAGGAGACTTGTTGTCCACGAGGGGGTAACTGGTAGAAGTCCAGCTGCTGGCATGCTTTTGATTTTTGTTGAGGTGGCCACATGCGCTGCACCTCTCATGGAAAATAGGCTTCTGTGTGTGTGTTCGACTGTTTGCATGGCTGTGTGTGTTTGTGTGTTTGTGTGTGTTTTCCCCCGGCGACGCCTGTGTGCTGGTTAGAGCATTAATGATGTGTCTAGGGAGCGTTGCCTCTACATAATTTATCAACCAGGATTTATTAGCCGCAGAATTAACTTGTAGGGGCTGGTGGAGGGTCGGGGGCGGGGAGGCGGCGCAGGATGCATTCGCTCTTGTTTTTGAATTTATGTGCACGGATGCATTGTCAGTCCCCTGCGATCCATTTCTCTCCATCAGCCTCCTGCCATGTGGGCGTCCCCAGCCGTGTAATTGGCCGAGTTATTTTAATTTTAGTCGGGTTTAAATTACAATTCTGTTGAGTGTGTCCATATGCGCTGAAGGAGGAAGGCTTAAACTGGATTTATGGTTGACGTAGGGGTTATGTTAATGCAGACGCTGATGACAAACTATGATTTATATTTGAGCATCGACATTTGTGGTTGACTGCTAGCGGCACGAGCACCGAGGGGCCGTTTCAGATTTACACAAAGAAGCTACGTTTACATCGGGTTCGTTGCAAAATTGAAGTAGAGAGGTCCCAAAACTTTCATACCTGTCTTCTGATACTGTTAGACTACTGTCAAAGCTGACCAGAAATCATGTTTGATTAGAGCCTAAACCTGGGGTGTCCAACTCCAGGGCTCGAGGGTCTGCAGGTTTTAGATCTCACCCTGGGTCAACACACTTGAATCAAATCATTAGTTCATTACCAGGCCTCTGGAGAACTTTTAGCCATTTAAATCAGCTGTGTTGGATCAAGGACACATCTAAAATGTTGCCCACCCCTGGCCTAAACCAAACCACATCATAGTACATCTCCAACTCCCCTTCCAACCCAGTTTTTTGGATATTTTGTAGCTACATGCTAAAACCGTTAAGCTAGCTAATATATATAATTATCTGGCTCTTTTTTTTCCCCCCTCTTCTGTCTTCCAGATTACAGAGATGGGTAAGGACTCGCTCCCAGAATGGCTGCACTGGGATGCCAGCAGCAGAATCTTGCAAGGTCTACCTTTGGAAGAGGATAAAGGTGTTCACTACATCACCGTGTCCATCTCCAACCACACTAAATCCTCGTCTTCTTCAGAGGTATTTTCCATCGCAGTGCACCCTGAAGATTGCCTGGATTCAGATTCAGCTCAGCTGACGTCTAACCAGGCGTCCACTGAAAATGACGTCCAACAGTTCATGTGTGGGAACGAGGAACCGGTCACAGTGCTGACGGTGATCCTGGATGCTGATTTGACAAAGATGAGCTCAGAGCAGAGGGTAGAGCTTCTGGATAACATGAGGAGCTTCTCTGGTGTTGGGCTTCAGTACATGAAGATGCTCCCTGTGGTCAACAACAGGCTGTTTGACATGTCTGCGTTTATGGCTGGACCTGGGAATGCCAAAAAGGTGAGTGAATAGTCATTTCACTCTACTAGCAGTACCCCTCAAAGCTCTTTTCTGAACTGAGCAGTTTGTGTCAATTTGAAGGGCTTCTTATAGAACAAAATTAGTTACCTTGTGCAGCTACTTATAAATAATTCTAATAGTCACCAATGGGTTGAACTGGTAAACATCTAATCAACATTTCTGATGTCTCTCCAGGTGGTGGAGAACGGCGCTCTGTTGTCCTGGAAGCTCGGCTGCTCGCTGGACCAGAGCACAGTCCCAGATATCAACAGCGTCCAGGGTCCTGCAAAGGAAGGCACAATGTCAGCCAAGCTGGGTTACCCCGTGGTGGGCTGGCACATCGCTAACAAGAAACCTCATGTCCCCAAACGAGTGAGACGACAACTAAACAACACTCCGACGCCTATTCTGGTTGTGCCTCCTCCAACAACTGCAGTGGAGCCACCAGTGCGAATTATCCCAACCCTCTCCTCTCCCTCTATTGCTGCACCGACTGAAAGCTCTGCCCCTCCCGTGAGAGGTCCCGTCCCGCTTCCGGGAAAGCCTACTTTTAGAGTACGTGACCCTATTGCTCACACTCCGACTACGGGACCTTCCCAGCCAACGAAGGTCATGGAGTCCACCAGCAGCATTGCTATCCAGCCGAGCATGACCAGGCCTACCTACGTACAACCCACCGCCACACCAGCCACAGCCTCCACACCCACATCCACCAGAAAACCTACCAGGAAACCAGGAAGGAAGCAGAAGACAACCACACCAGCATTCAGAACGCCAAAGACCCCCACAACAAAGTCTCCTATGACCACCACATCACGCACTGTTCCAGATGCATTCAACGAAAAGCCCGAGTTAAGGAACCCCATCGACCAGGTCAATGCATTGGTCGGCACTTATTTCGAAGTCAAGATCCCATCTGATACATTCTTTGACAAAGAGGATGGAACGACAGATAAGCTGCGATTAACCCTTCGACAAAACCATAATGAAATAGTTCCAGAGGACTCCTGGATCCAGTTCAACACGACCAGCCAACTCCTGTATGGACTGCCTGATGTCCAGCATGTGGGAAAACATGAATACTTCATGCAGGCAGCTGACAAAGGTGACCTCAATGCAATTGATGCTTTTGAGGTACGCGTAAACCGCTGGCCAACCAATGACAAAACGCCCGTTATATTTACGGCACGATTTGAGGGTGAGCCACGGTCTGTAACGAACAACATCCACAGGAAGATCCTCCTGGTTAAAAAGCTGGCATATGTCCTCGGGGACCGCAACAGCAGCACGGTGAGTCTAAGGAACATCACCAAAGGGTCCATTGTGGTGGAGTGGACGAACACCAGCCTGCCTCAGCATCCATGTCCAAAGGAGCAGATCTTAGTCATGAGCAGGACGCTGGCCAATTCTGACGGAAGACCCTCACAGAGCTTCAAGCACATAATGGACCCCGAATTCAAACCACTGGACGTCAAGGTGAAGGGGAGGGCAAGCTGCCGAATGTATTCCTTCATCCCACCAGGAGACATCGATATCCCAGAACCTCCAGCTGTCACTCCAGCTGTGGGATCAAGCAAGGATAGCGCAGATGACGTCTATCTCCACACGGTCATTCCTGCTGTGGTGGTGGCAGCAATATTGCTAATAGCAGGAATTATTGCAATGATCTGCTATAGAAAGAAACGAAAGGGCAAGCTTACCATCGAGGACCAGGCCACCTTCATTAAGAAAGGTGTGCCGATTATCTTTGCAGATGAACTTGATGATTCCAAGCCACCTCCATCCTCCAGTATGCCCTTGATTCTCCAGGAAGAGAAGCCCCCACTTCCACCCCCTGAATACCCCAACATGGCCACGCCAGAAACCACTCCCCTAAATCAGGAGCTGCTGGGGGAGTACACGGCTCTGCAAGATGACGACCCCAACGCGCCTCCCTACCAACCGCCTCCTCCCTTCACCACTCCTATGGAGGGCAAGGGCTCCCGTCCGAAGAACATAACTCCCTACAGATCTCCACCTCCTTATGTGCCGCCCTAAGACTTGATTAACCCTCCCCTGATAGGGCGGAGGGTGAGGATGCCTGAGGAACTCTGACAGTTTCCTTTCTGGTGTTCGTCTGTCTGGACATTTGCAGGGAGTGATGACAAGAGGTGCTATAGTACAAAAAGGCTTCAAGCGACTTTGGTTTGGGATGGGTCGGGGCGCAATGATTTGGGTGGGCTTTACAGTGCACAGGGAGGGACTACTGTTTTCGTGGTAGCCCACCTACTACAGTGGCCTAAGACGAGCAAATTCTCATCACACTGGCTTTGGTTCGACCAGCTGGTCTGAAGCAACAACTGGGAGACGTGCGCTCCCATCCCAGCATTTTCTTTTCTCCCGAGTTTGGATACTGGATTATTTTTCACCTTTTTAGCCCAAGATTCTTTTTTCTTTTTCCTCTGGACTGAAGTGTTTGCCTAACTCTTCTTCTGCCTGGCTTTTAAATAATGCGAGAAGACGGCGTCCTGTCATCAGACCGCTGCAGGCGACAGCTCGCATTTTTAATAAAGGGAGACAGATCCTTCGAATATGAGAAAAGCTATCGCGAGGATCTCAATTCAGCCCTGCAGACGACACAAGACAATAGGAGGCCGAAGTGTGTGCGTGAGTGTGTGTTTGAATGAGCGGGCGTGTTTATTCAGATTCAATACGGTTTGCCTTTTAACACTAGTTGTCTGTTTTTATCCTTATTCACAATGTGTAGTAAAGATGAGAATAACAAGGTAGCCTAAAAAGATTTAGAGAAGAAGAATAATTTTTGTTTCATTGGTTTTGGGTTTCACTGTATATCTGGAAGACGTTATGATAGATTGTTATATTTTTTTGGAGGTCGAAGAAATGTGGAAGAAAGGGACTGCCTCACTAAAATAACCTGCAGGAGCTTTGTATTCCTGTTTGTTTATATATATGAAACACTAATATCACAATTCAAACATGAACCTTCCTCCCTTCAGTACAGCCGACAGACTCAATCAGATGGAAGCAACAAAGAAATTTAGTTGACAGGTTGACGAGATTTGGAGATCAATTATTAAATGTAGCAACACAACTCTTGCCCTTTTGTACACACCTCCACGTTGTATACTAACAGGAAGAACAACCCTGCAATTTATTTTGGACCAGGGAGAATTATTTTTTTATGTAACGAGGCAGTTCTTCTCTCCACTCGGATGGGGAACGCCACGCGGGACTGTACAGATAATCCCATTCTAGATTTCACGGAGGAGACGACGGAGGCAGAGACGCGGATGCGATTAGTCACCGAAACAATAAGATCACGTTTTAATTTTCTTTTTACAAGAGTTTTTGATACAGCCTCAAATCGATTAATGATTAAAACGAGAAAATGATTCAAGATTAGTCTTCTGTGATTTGTAAAATCTTAGCTTAGAAGTTCAATTATTGGTTCAGTTATGTACTTTGATTTTTTTGTCATGGGTCACATGTTTTAACGTTTTATTTTACTCTGTGTGTGTGTTTGCATTTAAAGTGTATTTCCCACTATTCAAGAATTGAATGATCCATATTTTATGTATTCACAACTTTTATTTCTTTATGTCCTTCTGTTTGATGATGAGTTCAACTGAAAGTGACCCTTTGCAATAATAATGTACGCTGCGGTCGACCCAGCAACGGGTCGACGCAGGCTCGAGTGACTCGTACGGTCGTGATGTTGTCGGGTGTGCAGATGCCAAGGCTTTTATTTTTTGCTTTTGGAGTGTGCATTGTAATAATAAAACCAAGTGGTACCTTAAACAAAAGCAAAATCACCCCTTTCTTCATTCTGATTTAACTCATTTCTGCCGGGAAAATATTTTCTCCCACCCTGACTGATGTTTATGGATGAGATTTTTGGTCACCCTCACTTTTCTACTGCTCCACTTAGCCTTGAATTGATAAATCAATCCGTCTGAAGTCCACAAGAGGTTTTACCTCCCTAGACAGCTCGCTGCCTGGCAACCATCTACGGTCTTTGGACTCACTGGAACGGTTGTACCGCTGTCCTTTTTGTACTAAATTATTCTGCCATTGAATGACTAGTTGGACAATTCCGTTTGAAAGCTCTTCCCATTAAAAAGGCTACGCTGTGAAAACAGTCTCTCAGCTCACTCTGTCTTTCCACACGCTGCATACAGATAATTTGCATTGATTACTTGGAATATTGATTAGATGTAAACAATTTGCCAGCTCTGTTGTCCCTCTGCGATAATTCACGACAGAGTTTAATTTGGAGGTAGGGGAAGCGATGATCGATGTATTCCCGGGACGTCCGTAGATGCTGAAATGGATAAACGGGTCGTACTGATGACAGAGATTAACGGGGGATTGATCTGGGTTTGATTGAGGCAACCCGTGAGGTGGCTCGGTGTGCGCATATATGACAAGACTCTCGACCTTTGAATTAAAATGAGCAGCATGGTCATAAAAAGGGTGAAATTGACGGCTCTTTAGCTGCAGTATCTCTGATGACCAACGAGACGGCGAAGAGGTTTCACGACAGCCCCCGAGGATGGGGGTCAAGGTGAAGACTCAGACCTCACTGGGCAAGCAAAGAAGTGTGAAAGGCTACTGGCTTCAGTTCAAGTAGCCCAGCACAGTCTCAGAAACGGGTTAGACTGCATCTTAGCAACATGCTAAACAAGCTTAGCAAGCTGGCCTTTCCATTTGGATATTTCACACAGGTAAAAATTACACAAAGGGGAAGATCTGGACCTAAATAACCCTTAGACATTCATCTGAGCGCAACTACAAGGTTAGTGGGCTAAAGTGCCACAAAGGTGCCCCTGGTTTTACCTGCTCACTGATCCCAACCTGCTGCAAAGCATCTTTAAAACTGTGCTCACACCTGTTCTCCTTCTACGCTTTGGAGTTACACCCCTCTGAAGACGTCGGCATAGGTCATACACTGCTCATTAATACTGATTCTGATTGGAGGAGAAACAAGAGTGTGACGTTTACAGTACGTTATAAAATGGAGGTCATTTAAAGAAATACTTCGTGTTCAGGTGCACGGTACTGATCTGTGGTACTGCCGTGACTCCTGCCAGAGGCCCTGAAAAAAGTCACACTGAATTTAGTCCAGTGTTGTAGCTGTAACGCTAAAGAGAAAAGCAACAATATTCAGATCATTTACTTATGTAATGAACTGTCATATCAGCAGAACTGTGCGGGTTGTGCTTTTAATTTAATCGACTTTCACAAGCTCAGCGACACAAACGACTCTCCAGAAGCACCGTCAGTCATCCCGCCGCAACAACACCTGTCTCATTTCCTCATGTCTTAGCACCTCCTACCTGAGCTGAGGTGGCGAGGCAGCAGGTAAAAAGAGAGAGACATCCTCACCTTCATTTAAAGCGACTTCATTTGTGTCATAAATAGTTTTGTTGCAGCTCAGCTGCAGCTGGATTTATGATAAGAAGTGCAACAGTGCTCAAGTTTTATAATTAGAGACACTTTTAATTAAATTCACAGCATGGCCGGACGTGACAGATGTCACACAGAAACGGTGAAGGGCAGAAAACCTGAAACGTCTGAGGCACACCCTCGCGATGCTTCTTAGTTTTACGTGTCGAGGAGCTCAGACTGACTTCAGGAGGAAACGCAGACTACGAGCTCCCTCTGCTCACAAACACAGGAAGCTAAACCTGTAAACGTGCAAGAAGGGACCATGAACCCATTCAGAAAGCATTTAAAGGCCCATTCCTCAGCTTTGAGATCAGCATGTGCATTACTGTCACTTTCCCTAAACACATCTTGTGATTTTCCCTGGTTTCTGGTTTTAGATTCACGAGCGAAGGGGCTGATTTTCATTTCTTTTACGTGCATAGTTTAGGTTTCTCTTAACACTCTATTCTGATCTGAAGGATGTATCCTTTATATCATTTTCAGATTTCATCTACATCACAAAAAGCACACCCTGGTCTGACAAGAAACCGTTAACAGCACGGGGAAAATTTCCCCAGCAGGTAAAACTGGATCGGACAGAATGGAGCAGGGGAAACGCGTTTTTGCTTGAGTCAGCCTTCTGATACATGATTAGTTTTCTCTGGAGTTGTGACAGACTTTATGAGATGTAATTTCAGCTGACTGAATCTCTTTTTGTCAGTAATTGAATGGTCTCATAAAAGGTACAAGATTGTAGCTTTTGACAGTTTTTCAGGGCTTTGTTTGAGGAAACATTATAGCCACAAAGGCTTCACTATCACACTTCTTTTGCAGGGAAGGTTGATTAAAACTCTCGTTGGCCACACAGGCTACAGCTGAATGCAGTCGAGTGCACTGGGTCTCTATTAAAGGTGTGTGTGGGGGGAGTGGGGGTGCATGGAGTCTGATAGGTGGGTGGAAACTGTGCAGCTGAGGATCAGGACTTTAAATTGGAAATAAATTGACAATCAATCCCAGGAAAAGTCACTCAGAAAACAATTCAGCTGGTCTGCTGCAGCCTGGCTATTACCCGTGCGGTCATGAGGACTGTCCACGATGACATGCTCCTTCATTACAGCCTGACCCGCTCAGCAGCGTAAGCATGAAGCGTTTGAGTCCCCAAGGTCATTCGCTGATGTGCAAACCACAAACAGATACTTAACGCAGGCTGAATATACGACTGCAGAGCTGCATTAGTGTGTTAGCGGCTAAATGTGCACACTGGTACCAGTATAGTGTCATCCCGTGCAAACATGAGCAGCCTCAGTCGATGAAGCAATGCTCTGCTTCTTCTCCGGTGAGTCCCTCGTCCTCTGGTTTCACACCAACTCAGACAGCGAACAGCAAACGTGGTCCCTGCTCGTCAACCAGGCCTCCACCTGCTGCAGGTTCTGGTTGGAGTGGACCTCCATCCTCCAGAACAGATGATGTCGAGGACCACCACTTCACTGACGGTCAACCAGCTGTCATGGAAACAAACCAGGAAGATGTGTCAGCAGGGGTTTTCAAAATAAGAGCAAGAAAATATTCATAAATTAGGATGGTCTTTCTCTCAGATGCATGACAAGTAAATAAATACCAAATTAGTTCTGAATAAAAGTGGTGGTGAGTTCTAAGGATCACGCCTTAGAATAAAAAACTGCTAAAAATACGAGAGCCCCACTGCAATCCGGAAATATTAAATATTTAGGTATTAATGTTTCTCCTAAGCTTTCAGACTTAACTAAATTAAATCACATCCCACTTCTAAAGAAAGTAGAAGGCGATCTGACTAGATGGAAATCTTTACCCATATCACTCATGGGAAGGGTCGCCACTATAAAAATGATGATCTTGCCAAAAATAAATTACTTATTTTTGATGATCCCTAACAAACCATCACAAGATTGGTTCAGATCTCTGGATTCATATATTTCCAAATTCCTTTGGAAAGATAAACCCCCGCGCATCAGCTTAAAAACGCTACAAAGAACCAAGGATAGAGGAGGATTAGATCTGCCTAATTTTCACCAATACTTCTTAGCCAACAGGCTTCAGTTCATCTGAGAATGGTCAAAACATACCTTCCTAGATGAACCTTGGCTAGATGTTGAACAGGCACTATGCAAGGATCTAGAGATTTCAGACCTACCATTTATTAGCTCAAACATCAAAAGACATGAATGCTTTAAAAGTATCAACATCAGCTTCTCTCTGACAGCATGGTGGGAGTTTCTAAAGATAACGGAGTCTTCACTAATCCCATGCAAACGTACTCCTATCTGGAATAACCCTGACATATTACAAAACAATAATATGATTAACTTCCCAGAATGGAGTTGTAAAGGAATTAAATACTTAGAACATATATTGGAGGGAACAGAATTGATCCCATTCGACAGACTAGTTGCACAATATGGGATCAACAAGAAAAATTTTTTAGAATATCAACAAATTAAATCCATAATAAAAAAGAAATTTAACCTCAGTCAAGTTGAATTACAAACACCACCAAGTGCGGCACATTTCCTTACTCTTAAATCCCCCAAATTATTATCTAAAATATACAGAACATTCTCTAAATTAGATGAATCAATATCCCTTCCTATTGCAAAGTGGGAAGCAGATTTATCAGTCAGTTTAGACCAAAACTTCTGGTCTCAGATTTGCTTAAAAACTTTTAAATTGATTAAAAATCCCAGTCTGCAATTAATACAATACAAAATATTACATAGAGTGCACTATACAGGTCATCGGATGTTCAAGATGGGCTTTACATCTTCCAACAACTGCTCACACTGTCAAAACAATACACCAGACAATTATATCCACGCTCTTTGGTTCTGTCCACCAGTGCAGAAGTTTTGGCACGAGATATGTGAAGACTTATCAAAATGTCTGAAATGTAACATTCCAACTTCCCCCTTAGTGTGTTTGTTGGGCAGCTTAGATAATGTCACTTCAGAAAAGAATATCGCCCATATGGTTTTCACTGCCCTATGCATAGCCAAGAAAACAGTCCTCATGAACTGGAAAAATAAAAATAATCTTAATTCTAACCAATATAGAAATTATCTATTAGATTACATTAGTCTTGATACAGCCTCTGCCACCACATCAGATCAATTGCTCTGGGCTCCTTTGATCAGCTCCATCACCTAGTGGGGGTGGGGGGTCATAGTTTGGTCCCGCCTTCACTGTTGTGATTGGTGTGGGGGTAGGGACAGGCTTAGGGCGTCGGGGGGTTCCCCGGAGGCATCTTCCTTGGGGGGCTCAACCCGGGGTAGCGGTCATGTCCGGTTGGGGGCCTTTTTCTGACCATTTCCTCGCGGCTGCGTGCAGCGGGGCTAGGGGAGGGTCTGTGGTGACGGACGTGGGTTACTGACCTGGTAGCCTGTCTGCCCCTGGGTGGGTCCGGGATGGGCGTGAGGGTCTGGGGGCGCTCCATCTCTGGGCCGGGGCCCTGGCTGGGCCTCGGGGCCTTGGGTCCTGGTTTGTGTGTTGCCGGGGTTGTGGGCGGGTGGGTGCATGGGAGCCCATCCCTGGCGCAGGGTGCCGCCGGCGTGTCGAGTCGCCTGTGGGGCTCTTCAACCGGTGGGGGAGATTGTTACACCTTGCAGGAGCTTTCTTCCCCTCAGGAACTCTCTGCAGGAGGGGGAGATACAGGAGAGGTGGAGGAAGATCTCAGCCTGGGCGTCTATTGTCTCATGTAGTCTGGAAGACGAGTGGATGGTGGGGTGGGTGCAGTTTTCTCTGTGGTGGGGTTGGGTGGACTGTCCCGGGCTCTGTGGGGCCGGGGGGCGCTGCTGCGCTGGGCCCCGGTCTGATGGGCCTGGGCCCCCCTTTCCCTGGCGGGTCGCGGAGTGTGGGAGTGCCTACTGGGGTCAGCGGGGGAGCTGGCCCCAGGGAGGGGTCACCTGCCCCTCCCTTCCTTCCCTCCCCATCTCCAGCTGCCTCCCTCCTCCTGCTCCACCACAACCACCCACACATGCAGGGCCTTGGAGTAGGGGTATGTCACCAGGATGCAGAGGAGGCTACCCCCCCCTCTGTCCCCTTCTGGCTGCCTCTGCCTCAATTTTATCCCACAACTTAGACATTCACATTACTCACACCCTCATTACACATACATATAGGATCTTGGGGGTGGGCACGATACACGGAGTCCAAAGTACCATCAGGGTGTACACCTCACCCCTGGCGTCGTTGCCCACCTCTCAATTTTAAATACACGTAGACATTGAGGGCTAGCAGGAGGGACTATGCGCTTACCTGCTGCTCTCTGGCAGGTAGCTCCATGCCCTCCTGGGTTTTAATTGCACCTTAGAACACACATGCATCAACACTACAATGAGCGGGTGGAGGGAGGTTTGGAGTCTTCTCTCACCCCCATTCTCTGCGGCCTACTGGAGCGGGGGGGCTAGGAGGAGGAGTGGGCCATCCGACTGCGGTCTGGGGCCTCCCTGCTGCTGCGGAGTCGGGGCGGTCTGCCTCTCCCCACCGCAGGGAAAAGGGTAACACCACCTGGGTCTGGGTGCAGTTCCCCCCTCCAGGGGCAAGGGTACCTAGACCCGGTTAGTAGAGTACGCTTGGGGAGTGTGATCGTGTGTACAGCGTCCCTTTATGTCTGTCTCCACGTCGGTTGAGTGTGAAGTACATATGAGAGCATGAGGGTGGGAATGGATGTTTGTGTCTGTGTGTGCCTGTATGTCTGTGTCTATATGTCAGGTTGGGTATCAGACGCCACCTCTCTGGGGACACCTCAGGCCCTCCAAGGTTTGGAGGCCTATCTCCACCCACCACCACTTCCCCTGCCGGTGGCGGACTCCCTCAGGTATCGGTGCGTTGGTGGTTCTTTGTATCTGGGGGTGGGTGTCCGGGTACACACCGGCTCACTCCTTGGCGGCCGCTTATCGGGGCCTGGAGCCTGGGGCTCGCTCGGGCCACTTTGGAGGTGGGGTGCCCCCGGCCTCTCAGCCTGGGGCTCGGTCACTCAGGCACAGCTGGCTGCCGGCGGAGCTCACGGGCGCGTCACTGCAACTCCCCCTGGCTTCTGCTCCGCGGCTGCTGAGTGAGCCCTCATCTGGGACTCTCCTCAGCTCTTACTGGGACAATGGCGCGGCTGCCCCTCTGTGGGTCTTCCATGGTCTCTTGTGTTCTGGGGGCCTCTGGATGTCTGGAGTTTTGATCTCCTCCATACCCGCTTCACACCCTGGAGGACGGGGCTGTGGCCCCCCCACACTCTCTAGCAGATCATTACATGGAGAAACCTTTGGAATGCAAGCATGCTGATCCACACAGGTATGCACACAGGTGTACACATGGGTATTCATAGATGCGGACTACAGCTTTCTTGGCTGCTGCCTCAAAGCACACTGTGCGCTGTCTATCTTGCGTGCTGCACAATATCGTTTATTATTTAGTAACTATTGATATCTATGACTAGCTAGTTTATTGTGATGGTGCTTTTTTTTTTTTTTTTTTTTTATTATGTTGCTCTTTGTTGTTTGCTGTCTCCCCTGTTTTTTTTGTTTTTCTTTCTCTCCATACAGGTGACCCAGGAGTTTGTTTTTTTTTTGTTTTTTGTTTTTTTTTTCTCTCTTCCCCCCCTTCTCACCGTCTCTTCTCCCCTTTGGTTTTCTTTCTTCCTCTCCCCCTCTTTCTTTCATTCTTTCCCCCTGTCCTATTAAAAAAAAAAAAAAAAAAAAAAGGATGACAAAGGATGAACTGAAGCTCCGCCATCACGTGATGTCACATGCTGCTGTTTCTGATGTCACTTCCAAAAAAAATAAATAAATAAATAAGAAAAAAAAAAAAAAATACGAGAGCAGCACCACTCCATCGTATTTTTAGCAGTTTCTTCTTTTTATTGAGGAAGTTATTTTTTCTTCTATTTGTGAAGTTTATTTTAGAAATGGAAAAGAAAGGATTAACGACTTGAATAATTTAAAACGAAGATAGTAGCACCATGTGAGCTTTAGAGACAGTCTGACCTGCGAAGCATCTTACTGAACAGATAAACATGGACAAGATGCTAACCCCATGTTTGCCTACTGGTGGTGGTCAGAGGGCCCGGTGGCGCCTGTGTCCGGCAGCCTCGCCTCTGTCAGTGCGCCCCAGGGTGGCTACAATGTAGCTGCCATCACCAGTGGGTGAATGTGTGTGTGAATGGGTGGATGACTGAATGTAGTGTGAAGCGCTTTGGGGTCCTTAAGGACTAGAAAAGCGCTATATAAATACAGGCCATTTACATATATCTGTGTGGGGAGACGGGGGCATATGCTGCACTGGTCCCCCCTTTAACTTGATTGCCATCATTGATTTTCTCCCATAGATGCCACTGAACCAGAGTAATGCTGATTGTACTAATTGTAAATGTACTTCAAGTGTTTATGTTCCAGTGGTAACCTACACACGTGTAGTTGAACTGTGGGATGAAGTTGGAGTACCTGGAGAGAAGCCACACAGGTAGAGTAAGAACGCTGGTTCTGTTCCTGAGTTTCTTCCTGTTAACTGCACTGAGTTATGAAGCCAAATTAAACCACAGCAAGTAATGACAGCACGTGGTATAGATTCAGTAAGGTCGATGGTAAAACACGAGGAAAAACTCAGGCGAGCTAATCAGAATGAGAGTTCATGTGGGCTTAGGTTAACTGGGAATTCTAAAATCACTGAGAAGAAGAACATGTTGGATTTATTGCACTCATTAGTGGACATTGTTACACACAGATGATTTGCTCTGGTAGCGACTTTAACAACTGATTAAATTAAGACTATTAAAGTTATTCAAACATGAGGCGATTGTGTTAAATACACCCAAGATGCTTACATACAGTATCTCACAAAAGTGAGTACGCCCGTCACATTTTTGTAAATATTTTGTTATATCTTTTCCTGGGACAACACTGAAGATATGACACTTTGATACAGTGTAAAGTAGTGAGTATGCAGCTTGTACAACAGTGTAAATATGCTGCCACCTCAAAATAACTCAGCATACAGCCATTAATGTGTAAACTGCTGGCAACAAAAGCGAGTACACCCCTGAGTGAAAATGTCCCAACTGTGCCCGAGTGTCAGTAAGTTGTGTGGCCACCATTATTTTCCAACACTGCCTTAAATCTGTTGGGCACAGAGTTCACCAGAGCTTCACAGGGTGCCACTGGAATCCTCTTCCACTCATCATCATCACCTTTATTTATAAAGCTCTTTAAAACAACCACAGCTGACAGAAAGTGCTGCACACCTTCCATTTGAGGATGCCCCACAGATGCTCAATAGGGTTTAAGTCTGGAGACATGCGTGGGCAGTCACGTACCCTCAGTAGATTTAACAAGGCACTGGTCTTTTTGGAGGCGTGTTTGGGGTTGTTATCATGCTGGAATACTGTCCTGTAGCCCGGTTTGTGAAGGGGATCATGCTCTGTCTGTATGTCACAGTACATGTTGGCATTCATGGTTCCCTAAGTTAATTGTAGCTCCCCAGTGACAGCAGCACTCATGCAGCCCCAAACAATGACATCCCCCCACCATGCTTGACTGTAGGCAAGACATGCTTGTCTTTGTACTCCTCACCTGGTTGCCACCACACACCCCTGACACCATCTGAACCAAATACGTTTATGTTGGTCTCATCAGACCACACGTAATGTATATCCGTAGTGTATTATCTTTAGAAGAAGCTTCCTTCTGGGACGACAGCCATGTGATGCAGTGCTAACCCCCCCTCAACCTCTGCGGAAATGCTGCCGGCACTCATGCATCTGCTTTCAAAAGACAACATCTGGATATGACGCTGAGCATGTGCACTGAACTTTTTGGGTCGCTCACAGCGAGGTTTGAGTGGAACCTGTCCTGTTAAACTGCTGGATGCTGTTGACCACTGTGCTGCAGCTCACTTTCAGGGTGTTGCATCATTCTTCTCAGAGAGTTCAGGCCATGATGTGCCAGGTTACAGAGGATTTGGCTCAGCTATTTGTATTTAATAACCAGGGTAGGGATCTATGTCCCTATCCTGAGCGAGCTGTGGGTAGTGACCGAAAGAACGAGGCAAAAATGAGCTTCCTCCGAAGGGTGGCTGGGCTCTCCCTTAGAGATAGGGTGAGGAGTTTGGCCATCTGGGAGGGGCTCAGAGTAGAGCAGCTGCTCCTCCACATGAAAAGGAGCCAGTTGAAGTGGTTTGATGTCTCCTGGGTGAGGTGTTTCAGGCATGTCCCACCAGGAGGAGACCCCGGGGCAGAACAAGGAGATGCTGGAGAGGTTATATCTCTCGACTGACCTGGGAACACCTTGGTGTTCCCCCAGATAGTTGAGGAGGTGGCTGGGGAGAGGGAGGTCTGGGCTTCTCTCCTTAGGCTGCTTCCCCCGTGACCCAGCCCTGGATAAGTGGAAGAAGATGGATGGGTGGATGTTTGTATTCTGGTTATATTGCAATCATTATGCACTCCACACTGTATATAAATGCCACTTGTTTTGCACATATTCAACTCTGTATATTTTATATATTTTATTATTATTATTATTATTATTATTATTATTTTATTTTTTTACTATTTAATTTGTAAAAATGTGTATACACACACACACACACGTAGGAAAATATTTAGTATACACATCCAGAAATGCATACACTATTATATATTGTACATATATTTATTAGTTTCAGGTTGGCCATTCTTGTATTTTGCTCGTTTGTGTTGTTGTGTTTGCACATCTCTGTTGCTTGTGGGGCTCGCACACAAGAATTTCACTCGCATGTGCTGTGCCAGTGTGCCTGCACATGTGATGTGACAATAAAAAGTGATTTGATTTGATTTGATTTGAATCAACCAAGGTTTTCAGGTGCATTTGTCATTTTGCAGTAACACCATCGTCCTGCTTGCCTCACTGTCTGTGGAGGAATTTCTGTTTCAGAGCTGGACTCTTAATGTTAGGAAGCAAAGGATTTGCGATTTTTGCTGGTTTATCACAAACAGCCAGCTTGACCCGTTCAGTCTCAGAGTCATAGGATAAAGTCAGTTTGATGACAGCAGTGGATAAGGAAGTGAGGCACTGCAGTCTCAGAATTCATCCATCTTTCATGCACAGCGAGTGGCATGGTGGCTAGAACTGGTCCTCTAGAGTTGCTTAACCAGCTGCATTTCATTAAGCAGAGCTCACGTGGAAGAACTGAACATCACTTATTGAAGCAGAGTGTTTGAGTAGTGACCTGCTGATCAGATTCAGATGAAACTACATAGCAGAGAGGAGCGCCAGCATTAACAGGAAGTAAAGCAGAGTCTATCAGAATCAGAATCAGAATCAGAATACTTTATTGATCCCTGGGGGAAATTATTTTTTGTTACAGTGCTCCATTTTAAACCAACATTAAGACAAGACAGACAATACGCTAACTAAGAATAGTACAATATATACATATATATACATACATACATACATAAGTCACTTATAAATAAATAGTTGGAAAAGAAACATGTGTAGCTGTAGCAGCAAACAGTGTGTTAAGTGGATGCGTTGTACAGGGAGATGGCCACAGGCAGGACGCATCCACTAGACACCACTGCTGGTGGTGGAGATGAAGTAGGTGGAGAGTTGGGTGAAGATCATGATGAGAGAGGACAAGAATGCAGACAGACACGTGTCTCTCGCCTGAATATTCCTTACTGAATGTATTCATAAGCTTCGTCATAAGATTCTGGTTCAATGAGGCTCTCACACCCTCGTGTTTGTTTGGAAGCTGTGCAGCTGTGTGCTGATCATACAGCAGACAGTGCAGGGAACGGATTACATTTAGAGACAGTTTTCCTCATTACTGAGCTGTACCTGTGGCTGTTTGTCTGCCCAGTGATCCAGATCTGTCCATCTCCGTGTGATGTGTGGACAGACGCTCTCGGAGGCGCCGCGCTCGCCTCGTTCCCAGCTATTCTAATGGAACACATTCTGCTTTAAACTCCTTTCCATTCACGCGTCTTGTCACGCTGAGTGTTCTTGACCTTGCATCAGTGACAGTGGCAGTGGCAGAGAAAAGGACATTAAAGAAACTGATGGACATTATGGACAATGCTGGGCATCCTCTGCACACGGCCATAAACAATCAGAAGAGTCTGTTCAGTGACAGGTTGCTTCTCCCAAAGACAAGAACTAACAGACTTAAAAACTCCTTTGTCCCACACGCCATCAGACTGTTTAACTCCTCTCTGGAGGGGAGAGGGAGGGGAGACAGGAGGACAAAGGAGGGGGGAACAACTAAGCTGCAGTGCCTCTGCACCTCACTGTACAATACCTTGTGCAATACTTTTTGTAAATAGTCAACAGTGCAATAGACTCAATACTTGAAATGTGCAATTCACTTGTATTTTTATTTTTTATTCCTATTTATTCTATTTATCCCCTTTGTATATTTTATTTATATTTGTCTCTGTATTTATATATGTGTGTGTGTGTGTGTGTGTGTGTGTGTGTGTGTGTGTGTGTGTGTGTGTGTGTGTGTGTGTGTGTGTGTGTGTGTGTGTGTATATATATATATATATAACAATTCTGTAACTGTAACTTCGGTCGTTGCTGTGCTTTTTTTGGAAGTCGAATTTCCCAGAGGAACCCACCCGAGGGATTAATAAAGTTCTATCTTATCTTATCTTATCTTATCTTATCTTATCTTATCTTATCATCCAACAGAAGGGTGTGAATAGAACCCCCCCGCCCTCCTTCCTATGCTGCGGCCCCCCACCACCCCTCCATTGCTTTGGTAAATCACATAATGAGCTCCTGTCTGCTGTTTTCTTCTTTCCACCATTTTTTTTTGCTCTGAAATGCTGCACTGCTGACAAGTTCCTCCCCGTCCTCTTCAAACCCATCATTCTGAGTGTGTGTGTGTGTGTGTGTGTGTGGATGACCCATTTTGAGAATTACACATAACTATAGAAGACGTGATATGTTTTGGTTGACAAGGAAAATGTGTCTTTTCTTTGCACCACTTTTCCACAACACATCAGGAGCATACTCTCAGTTGCCAGTTTTTTTGGCGCTCCTCGCTAAAATGAATGCCGACGTTTAGAGAGCTGCTGGCTCCGTGTGGACGCCTCTCTGGAGGCTGCAGTTTGTGCTGCTGCTAAAATATTTTACATCATAAGTGACTGTGTCCTTCTAACTTACAGCCTGAACCATGTTTGCACATTTCTTCTTTGCTCTTTGAACATATTCAAATTAAAATAAAGTTATTATAATAACATAGCTGTTTAGTTTAGCAGCCCCTTTAAACACATTTATAACGTTTTGCTTGTTGAAGCACTTCAGTCTGACCTATGAAGGATGAACCAGTCCTCAGTCTGCACATTACAGACAACTAATAACTCATTTTAAATCTGATCTTTAGAGACTTTGTTACGAGCGGACAGCTGCTCCTCCTCCACATCAAAAGGAGGCACGTCAACCTCTGACACCTCCTAAGTGATGTGTTTCAAGTGTCTCCAATCAGGTACAACAGTCGTTGCCTCAACGTGCTTCATAGTGTAAGCTCAAAATCCTACAACAATACAGAGGAAACATCTCCTTTGATGGGCTGTCTGAATCTGTTTGGCTTGGGAGGGGGCAAAACCCCTTTGACATCATCATCCCACACAAACAGCAAACGACACACAAACCCCTCCACCACGATAAGGTGGTGACTTACAGAAGACAAGTATAATGATTATATTTTATTATATTTTAATTATTATATTTTAGGTGATGGCAGTGATTGTCCTGGAGATGTCATCTTTAGTTTGTTCAGCCGGACCTTCATCCTCCTCCTCCTCACCATGACCTCTTCAGTTGCGTTGGCCGTGTTTCCCACCATATCACTGCTGAATAATAAAATGAAAAGTTTAGATTTAGAATTTGGCTCATCCTGCGGCTTTCCTTCACAGCGTAGCCCAGCTGTTTCAGAGTGTGGCTCGACCTCATTTAGCATTAAAACAAAATTGATCTCACATCTCTTGTTTTTACCGCTGCTGGGTAGTGGTCGAGGTGCCAACTAGGGTTGCCAACTCCCTGAAAAATAAATAAGGGACACCTCGTGGACAGGGCTGGGCGACCCGATCGTCTTCACCCTTCCCAGTGTGGTGAATTTTTTAGGTCCTTTTTTTGTGTGTGAAATTATTTTTTAACCATTTGACTTGAAGTTGATTTAAGCAGCTGCATATTCTTTGTGATATGAACACATGTGAAACAAATGATCATTTAGCCATTTATTTTTAGCTCAAAATGACAACATTAACACATAAAACAGGTCTCTTTCTTAAACAGAAGCCTGTCATGCTTAACTTTTGAGAATATAAGTAAATCTTTCTTTAAAAGAACTCTGTCCTTTTTTTGGGAAAAGGAATTAAATATAGAGATCAGTGACGAGGTATGGCACAAAGTTTGGGAGAATGCTAAATCTCTGAGCGTAATAAAGTAAAGGCAATCCAAATTAAAATCCTACACAGAGCTCACATATCACCTTCTCAACGCCATAAATACAATTCAGACCTTTCTCCGCTCTGCCCTAAATGTAAAATAGAGGTGGGCAACCTCACGCACTGTCTATGGTCCTGCCGGAAAACACAACAATTCTGGTTCCTGATAAAGTGTGAACTGGATAAGATCTTCACCACTGACACTGAATGCAATCCACTGTGTATGCTACTTGGAGTGGCAAACGACAAAATTAGGGGGAAGTTTGGAAAGCAGCACTATGCACTGTTAACATTCTGTGCAAGGAAATGTGTCCTCTTGAACTGGATCACGGACACGGCCCCATCTAAGACTCAATGGCACCGGACGGTATTGGAATATGTGTCACCAGATTTCCTAACATGCAGGCTACATAGTAGGGACAAAAAGTTTCATAAAATATGGGACCCATTTATGGCGTGTGTCGGTTTGGATATTTCTGCTGTTTTCTCACGGGCCTTGGTATGATGCAAGCAGGTCACTGCTATTTTACATATATGTACTGTTAATCGTATCTCATAATCAAAATGTCTGGATTTTCCACTTATTTCTTTGTGTTCATGAGCCGGGTTGCCTGTTTGTTTTGTTTTGTCTGTTTTGTTTTGTTCTGCTATGTTGTTGTTTGTTTTTTGTTTGTTTGTTTTTTGTTGTTGTTTTGGTTGTTTGTTTGTTTAATCTTGGTGTCAGTGTAAAGTTTAAAACTCAATAAACACACAGTTATACCAAAAGAACTCTGTCCTGCTTAACTTCAAATTATATAAATTAATAGAAAACAATAGAAAGAACAACATTCTTGTAACAGTGCACATTTAGTGCAATTAGAAAAGTGCAAACAGAAAGTCTGTGGAACACCTGTAAACACAATATTTGTGCCTCAAAGGCCTCGACTGTAGCCGGAAGTTGAAGTAAAAAAAGAACAAACTCAGGAGCTCAAAAGCTCAAAGCCACATTAGGTGGAAACAGACTCGTTTTTCCATTTGTATATTTTTAGCTCTTGCTGCAGTTAGGCGTTGTTTGTCGTTCAGTACTGCAGAGTAAAACTCTGAGCAAGACATATCATAAGCTAGACTGACAATGAGCTCACTCCTAATTAATTCAGTAGAACATTTGTTCCGCACATCAGTCCACTTATTCTTCATAAGAGAGAAAATCCTCTCCTCAAACCCAGTGGAAGATGGGATGCTGAGTACAAAGGATACAACAGCCTGGATATCGGGGAGGTCACCTGCTGTTCCCTTGGACTGCTGCTTTTCCTTCTCCTGATGTTCTTTGCTGAGGTGCTCCAGAAGGCTGGTTGCAGTGACACTAGGGGTGGGTTTTTATAATCGATTCATCGATTAAAATCGATTCTGGCTTGGATAACGTAAAATCGATTCATTAAAATCCTGAATCGATTTTTTTAATATAAATGTATTTTGCCCGAAATGCCAGAATCTCTGGTGAAACCTCACAAAATTCCACAACCACCAAACAGCTAAGACAGTAAATGAGAGCAGGTACAGGGCTTCTGCACAAAGACTTAAACACACAGCGCGACCCGCGGATCAGAATCAGTGAGATGTCGCCTTTCTCACGGTCGGGGCTGAAAGCCGACAGCTCGCTGATTCTGATCTGTCAGCGGGTCGGCGCTTTGTGTTCACGCCCTTTATGCGCTGATTCTAAAGCTGTTAGTTTGATCTCTCTCCAAACAACATTGACCGAACCAGCAGCAAAAGAAGATCCAAACTACGCTTCACATAAACATCGTCATGAATTCACTCTGACTTTCACTGTTTTGCTTCCACCAGAATGCACAGCTCTCTCTCCCCCCCCCCTCTCTCTCTCTCCCCCCCTCTCTCTCTCTCCCTCCCTCTCTCTCTCTCCCCCCCTCTCTCTCTCTCTCTCCCTCCCTCCCTCCCTCTCTCTCCCCCCCCTCTCTCTCTCCCCCCCTCTCTCTCTCTCTCCCTCTCTCTCTCTCTCTCTCCCTCTCTGTACTTCAAGAACAGTTTCCCTTTCTTCATTATTCGCTTGCTTGTTACGCACCAGTCTACTGTTGTTTACAGGCTGTCGGCCGCTGTTTTTTTCCCTTTTACATTCTTCCAAAGAGAAAACCTCATTTCTGCCGTTCAATACTGAACAAATTTAAACTTTTTAAAATTATGCAAAATGCAAAACGCTGTGTCTCTAATAAAACCGCTGTAACTTCAGAGGTAATTTTCATATGTTGATTAATGGTTTTCTTTTGTTTTTGATGTACTGCAGAATATTTTTATAAAATCCCAGGCCAGGAAAACCTTCATGTGTTTCTGTTTTATCTTCAGCTACTTTGACACAAAGGCATCTGCTGTGACGCTCACACCTGTGATAAAGTCTTGTGTGTGTCAGCTTCCTTTTTATTGATACAAAAATATGTAAATGTACTGATCTGAATTATAATATTTCTGACTGTCAAAATTTCCCAGATTTTAATCGAATCGAATCGAATTAAATCGAATTGTGGATCGAATCGATTTGGGACCTTGTGAATCGGAATTGAATCGATTCTAGAAATCAGTGACGATACCCAGCCCTAAGTGACACCCTCTTCATAAAGCTCATCCATCCATTCCCAGATCTCTGATGTTGAACTTCTACAACTGTGCCATCAGCAGCGTTCTGACGTATGGATTTCTAGTGTGGTTCCCCAGCTGCACCAAGGCCGATCAGCAAGCACTCCAGCGGGTGGTGAAAGAAGCTGGCAGAATTATTGGAACAAGTCTGCCAGAGATCAGTAATATCTTCCCCACTCGCTGTCTGAGGAGGGTGCACAGTATCCTGCGGGACCAACATCACCCTGCGCGCCACCTTTTCCATCTGCTGCCCTCAGGGAGAAGGTACAGGTCTATACAGGCCAGAACATCCAGACTGGCCAACAGCCTGTATCCACAGGCTGTGAGGCTCCTGAACTCTCTGCCCCCCTCTCACGGACAATAACCATATCCAACTTCTTAATAGCAATGAACTGGTCTGCATTGGTGCATCATATCTTTATTCTCTTCCCCCTCCTGCCCCCCCCCCCCCCCCCTCTTTCTTAAATAGATAACTATCATATCTGATATCATATCTCACAGTACAATAATATTGAATGGGTTGCATTGTTGTATTTTGTCATGTTTCTCAGGTCTTTGTCTGAATTTCTACGAACATTATTGCTAAGGATTGTCTTATTGCATTGGAGTCACACTGGGTTAAATATGTACACTTGGGTTTTAAGGGGTATTTATTATTTTCTTCTTTTTTCTGGGTTGTATGGAAGCCCCAAACGCAATTTCATTGTTCTTGACAATGACAATAAATAAATAAATACTAAATACATAGAGATGTTTAACCTGCCAATAGAGATGAGAAGTTGACCTGAGTCCTAGTGGCACATGGTAAATAAATGGAAAAAATGTATTATATATGTTTATAACGTTGTATAGCATTTAAACAATACAAGTATAGTTTATTTATTATGTATTTATCCATCCTTATACTAAGTATATGAACTGTTTGAATTTGTAAAATAGTGTATAGAAATTGCATGTTTGTGTATATACACTCCAAACAAAGTTAATGATTATGGTTTTATTTATATATGTTATCTATCAATTGTATTTATTTGTTTCTAACCATCAATAATATTAAAACATCATCATCATTTCACTGGCAAATGTTTTCTTCTTACCTGCCAACCAGTTGAAGTCACGTTTTTTACTCACTTTATGTCTCTTCTATGATGTTATTTCTGTCTCCAACAACATAGGTTACAATTACATTAGCATGACCAATTATGCAAATTAGGTGATGATGTCATTTAGCGACTTTTAGGACAGCCAATAGCGAATTTCATTACTGAGGAGTTGGCAACACTGGCTGGCATTAGCTGAGGTTAGTTCATAGACTGCAGACTGTTAGACTTGATGGATAGCATTAACAACCTGCTAGCTGCAAATAATCATGTGCAGCTCTGAAAGCAGTCTATGAACTAACCTCAGCTAATGCCAGTTAGCTCGGTGGTGAGTAACCTTCAGTAATAGTAATAAATCTCACAGCAATAGTACATTCATATCGTTTTAAAAGGCATGACAATATATCAAGTAATCCAAGGTATTCAGAATACGTTACTCACATTGAGTAACTTAACAGAATATGTCCAAAAAGTTGATTCTGTTCATCTGGACGTAGCGTTTTGTGGGAGAAACGTGACTTCTTCAGTCTCAGCTGACTGTAGGTTTCCCCAATCTTAGGGAGATCAGTTCCTTAATCTTAATTATGCAAGGAACTGACCTCCCAGCCCATTGTTCCTTCAGTGGGCTGGTTTCAGTCATATGCAAATGTACTGTTTATAAAATTGAAACCTGCAGTCAGCTGAGACTGAAGAAGTCACCTGATGATGACGAAACGTTTCTCCCACAAAACGTCTGGGATGTTTGGAAGGATTCTATAAAAGACAGGGCGTTTAGTTTCATACTTTCACAAATATATCAATTTAAAAAGAAAACGGAGAACACCCTGCTTTGATACTCGATAGCTGTTCAAAAGACTCAAAAGATATTTCAGACTAAGTCAGATTCAGATATCCTTTCGGACCCAAGGACTCATTTCAGGGATGGGGTGGAGTTCTTCAAACTTGTAGCCTCAGGCTGCTCCTGGTTTAGCCGTGTACCTAATAAACTGACAAAGTATGTGATACAGTCTGTGTAGAAACAGAGATAAGCCTTTTCTCCACACTTGACAAGGTAAAATGTTTGTTTAGTGCTGAAAAAGAACCCGCAGCTACATCCAACCATCCATCCATGATGCTCCCCTCGCTCTCTGTGACTCTGTGGTGGCCATGCATCATATATATCATACAGGAGGTAAAGAAAGTGGATTTAAGATGAAGGAACTCCTCTGCGCCTCTCTCTCTGTCCTCGGTTGTATAAGCTGCTCTTCTTTGAAATCAAATGATTAGACAGCACTATATGCAGCCATAATCCTTAGCATATTGATGGGAAAATAGCGCATACATACAGATAGATATCTCAAGTGTACAATAGAAATGAATAAATCTCATATTGATACCTGTGAAATAGCTCAGGCATATTTCAACATCAATATCTCATCTGATTCACGAGCTGTGTGGAGATTTAAGCTGATGTTGTGGCTCACAACAAAAAACCCTCTGAGATCACATGCTACAATCATCACTACAGACATCAATACGTTTTCATATCCTCTGATATTCACTGGGTAAATATTATTATTATTATTAAATCTTCCTCACTGCTTCCTACCTCATTCTTTCAACTTCTGTTTGGCCTTCTTCTCGTGACCAGCTGGTCTTTAGTAGAAATGTTCTTGGTCCTTATTTTCATCCTCTCATGGTACCAAGGTCGTGGTAGCCTTAAGCATCGCTGATGTTTCACCTCTCATCGAACCGGGAAAAGGCCGTGCTTGAGGATTCATAACAGGACGGCCAACGTCATGACAGTAATGTCCAACTTTTACACTCTGTGATACAATCACCAATCAAAGTCCGGTTCCCTAAGAGTTATAAAGTAACTGATTACAATGGGGACGCCGTGACTTTCACAAGGAAAGAGTCACGATTAACATGATGTTAGTTCACTGAACTGAACACCATCAGCAGCAGTACACGAGATCAGACGCTTTAGTATGCTCATTGCTCTCTCCAAGTATCCTGACTGCACTCTGAGAAAGTTAAAGTCAGTGAAAGGCCAATCAACCTCTAACTTCATTGTACAACCACCAGAGTGGAGACCTTAAATACAGAGGTCAACGTTTTCGACTTCAAATCAATACCTGGGCCCTGTTTCAGGAAGCCGGTTTGGAAAACTCAGAGTGAAAAACGACACTCAGGGTTGAGTAACCCCGAACTGTCCAACTCGGAATATTCCGTTTCAGAAAGGCTGATAACAATTAGTTCAGTCAACGCGGAGTTGCTTTAACCCCAAGTGAAGCGCGCGGACGAGGATACATAAAGCCCTGATAAGCGGAGCACAGATTAAGCGAGTCACCATGGAGACGGAGGGAAAGAAGGCGCGGTCAATGTATCTTACAGCGCTTGAGGCCGAAATTCTGATGGCAGCATATGCCGATAACATGCAAATTCCGCGGAAAAAAGTAACACAGCCACAGCTGCAAAAGAAAGTGAGCATGCATGGCAAAACATAGCCGACAGAGTCAATGCGTGAGTGTTAATTTAAACATTGATCGAGGGATTTCCACCCATTTAACACGTTATTTTATCATATGTTATTTTATTTGTTATTTTATACATTTTATTTTGTGACGTGATGTGAGCGCAGGTGCAACCCAACAGGCCCCAAACGTGCCTGGCAGCAAGTAAAAATGAAATATAAAAATATAGTCCAAACAGGTAAGGTGTAATTGTATTATGAGCCACAGTGCTTGGTCTGTTTGTCCGATGTAAATCAATTGCAGTTAGAGGCTACATTAATTTTCTTTCTGTAAGCACTTATTGAAATTATCTGAGCACATTACAAGTACATATTTGCTTACTCTGTATGCTCAAATGTGGCCCGTTATAGCCAACAGAAAAAAAGCGGAGGCCCGAAAAACAGGTGGGGGTCCTCCACCACCACCACTCACAGAGGCTGAGCAGTTGGCCCTCAGCCAAAACAGTGGGCGCCCTGTGGCTGAAGGCATCTCTGCGGGGACATCCTCTGAGTCAATAACCCCGCAAGACACAAGTGCCTACATAAGGGGTAAATTCAAAATAATACATGATGTGCATACATCCTTTCTTCACAGTCACCTTTGCAGTGCGACACATTCATTTGATAAACTCTTTACCATAATGAATTATTTTGTAGTGAAGTTATTTTCCGACTGATTTTGCCTTCCCTCAGCCTTGGTTGTCTTTGAGAGCATAATGACAATGAAGTGTAAGGTGCTTGGTATGTTTGTTAATTGCCATTTGGTCCCTTGTAAGTTATAAGTGACCTGTATAAACCTCATATTCTATCAGTTGATGGTGGTGGTGTACTGCATCTGGTGCAGCCTCCTGTTGAGCCAGACCAACATGCAGTTGTGAGTAATACTCCACAGATTATATGAGTTTACAGTAGAACAGCAATGTTGTTTATTTCTTTACTGCAGGAAAATAATGAAGAAACATTGACAGCTGTTACAGAGGAGGAAGCAACAGAGACACTTCATGAGGTTTACATCTTTTAATACTTTGTGTACAGGAAACACAGGTGACCAATAAAGCCAGTTGAACAAAAAATCTGTTTATTCTTCTTTCAACATGTTGAGGTGATGGGTCAAAGGAAATGATTGTGACATATGGTGTCTCTGACTGCTCTTCCATCTTGTATGTCCGTGGGAGGGTCAGGATGTTCATGGTTTGGATCACTGCTGATGTTTGGTTCAGAAGGACAGTGTTCTCCTCTAATTGTGGCAATGTTGTGAAGAATCACACATGCCACAATAATGTCACATGCCCTTTCTGGGGTGACCCTGAGTCTTTGCAGGCACTGGAACCGGGCCTTAAGCATTCCGATAGTCATTTCAATTCTGGCTCTTGTCCTGCAATTAGCCAGATTATATCGCTGCTGTGGGCCCGGTTCAGGGTCAGGGTAAGGGGTAAGCAAATAGGGTAAACATGGATACCCCCTATCACCAAGCAAGTAGCCAGTGAACTCTCCTAAGACAGAAGGGTACACTTCAGTTCAAATGTCCCTGAAGCAATTGGTCTTTATATATTTTAAAGTATTCTCAACTCACCATGTCCAAATTTTGTGCTCAGTGTACATTCACGGAATATTTGTGAGTCATGGACAGAGCCTGGCCACTTGGCTTCCACATTTGTGATAATGTTGGCAGCATCACATATGATCTTCACAGTGCAGAGAACACAAATTAGCATCCATTACTATAATGAAATAATTTGTTAGTTTGACATGCTACAGGGAACTATGTACCTGCACATTAATGCTGTGGAAAGACTTCCTGTTCACATAGTCTCCTTCATTTACTGAAGGAGCAATGATTGGAATGTGAGTGCCATCTGTACAGCCAATCACGCCTGGGAACCCTGAAAATAAATGTGCAATTTAAGTAGTAGTCCAAGTATCACCACATCATACATTAAGTTTTGGTCATCCTGATACCTGCAATTTTGTGGCATCCCTCTTTGATAAATCTTGTGGGTCTATGACCGGGGAACACCACAAACGAGTGCAGGAGACGTTTCAGTGCAACTGTAACATTCCTGACTGCCCGACAGACGGTAGCCTTGGAAACGTGCTCAGCGTCACCAATATTATACAGAAAGCTCCCGTTTGCAAGAAACCGAAGTGCAATACAAATAATATGCAATGAACTGAGAGCATGTCCGCGATGTGTCACATGCGTAATATATGGCCTGAGGATGTTATCCAAATAAATTATAGATTGTGCTGAGAAACGGTAACGTTCGCACAGAAAATCATCAGGAAATGATAAAATGTCCAAACGCGCTCTGATCACTCTCTCCCGGCGGAGAGCTCTGCGGAGAATTTGGGCTTCACGATCTACTGGCTCTTCAAGGAAGTGGCACGCCATGTCCGACACTTCCTACTGTCAGGTTTCCGACAAAGGGGCGGAGACAGTCAGGGTTAGTTGTAGTAAACCTGCTAGGGGGCAGGTTAGCTTCACGGAGTGTGTCGTCATAGTGACTCACTCAGGCTGCAGCTGAACTCGCTTTGTGAAACCGAAAACCCAGAGTTTTCGTTAACTCAGGGTATACTTACTCAGTTTTTCCACTAAACCGGCTTCCTGAAACAGGGCCCTGGAGTCCATTAAGCTGAGAGCTCTGACATAGGTGTCCGTTTGGATCAACGAGTTTATGAAAAAGTCTAAACTTTCAGTGTCAGAACAATCAGAATAAATCAGCCATCAACATTTCATATCTCCTGCTCCCTGTGTCGGTCTCAGGATGGATCTGCAGGTTGAGAAAATCAATTACGCTACCTTGATTAATGTTAATGTTCATTCATTTAGCATCTACCACTGAAAAATCCAGTATTTCAGACTGATAACTGGTCTAAACTCATCTTACAGAATTAAACATACTGATCCATTTAATCAAGTGCAATAATGAAAATTAAAACTTGAAGGCAGGATTTCACTTGCATAAAGAAGTTTTTGGTGAACCCCTCAAAGAGGAGGAGAATTCATCGTCCAGCAGTACACAATCCTCAGAGACTCTTGAGTACTCCCTTCTCGTCTTTGGCTCTTTGTTAAATCCAGAATTAAATTCAAAATCCTTCTCCTCACATACGAGGTCTTGAATAATCACACCCCGTCTGGTCTTTATGTGACATCATTTAAAGACCGGATTAGTTGGCCTGCTGGCCAGCCCATGCAGCAGTATATGAATGACTAACCTGGTATTGTGGATGGATTATCTCAGTTGTTCTCCTGACTGAACTTTGGTCCGTTTACAGCATCCTGCCATGCGATTGCATTTGTCCCTAACCATCGGGAACCCTCACGTTAACTTTTATCGAGTGGAAAAAAGTTAGCGTTCATCCTCCAGCTTCTCTGTGTTTATGCTAACACAGCTGTGTCGCTAGCGATCACGTAGCACATCATTATACCAGCTAGCCCAACTTCAGTAACCCTACAAACGTCACTGCTGTTTAGTTTTCTGTCTTCATTTATGTTGGAAGTGACAGCAGAGCTGTACGTTTGAATGCTTCAGAAATCTCTCAGTCAGAACATGCTATATCCTGTTTAGGTGGAAACTAGCGAGCTAACTTTCTGCTAACTTCTAACTTCATTACACTTCATAAATTATTTTTTGATGGATGCCTGGATGTTAAATTTAATTGTTACACCTGGTAAAGCAGCAACACTGATCATTTTATTAAACATGAAAGAATTTGTAACTCTGAGTGATGCCGCAGTGTTCGTTTGGGACCTGAAGCAGAGTTTGGACCCAGAAACGGCTAATGACATCAGACTTAAAGGTCAGATAGAGCACGTTGCTCTCTGAATGTCTGTGTGAGGCTCCCTTACAGTCTTTAGACATAGCTTGCTAATAAAGCTAGCTGGAATTAGCTGATGAATTAACACTCCTCTGTCTTGTCTAAATACGGTCAGTTCTCGCTCCAAAAACAATAAAGCAATGGCAGGTGCAGAGTTTAGACATCAAAGGTTATCCATGTTTTTTATGTTAATGGTTAGTAGATTAGAGCCCCACCAACACACTGATGAGACCAGTATATCAGTAAATATGAGCTCTTTATCTGCATTTAAAACACTGATGAATGGCAAAGTAACAAAACGACAGGGAAACCCCCTTTAACCCAGTTATGAATGTGGACATTGCATAGTTTGTCGAGCAGAGGGCACTCTGGAGTCTGGGCTTTTTTTATTATTAATTTCTAGTTCTTGGTTTGTGTTTGATTATGTTAGTTCCTTTTCATGCACAGTCTCTTCATCAGCGTCTCCTGTGGAAGTCAGTCTTTTTCCATCATAACTAAAGCTGAGACTGGGTTTAGTTCTGCCTGCAGAGGCCTGTATTCTGGGCCCGCTCTCTCCCTGCTGACAACTTTTAGGGAATCTCTTGATGTTTCATGTGTCTGAAAGAAAAAAATATATCATTCAAATCTTAGATTTTATGATCACCAAGTGCTGTTACTGGTCTAAAAAATTCAGTACCGTAATGTGATTTGCAAACAGAAAATGTGGAAGGTTCATAAAATCAGAAGATAGAGCTGTTGTAATGTGTAACAACCCTTATTGTGTTATAGCACCACTAGGGGGTGGTTGCCCTACTATTGTAGTAGTTGGGGGGAGTCTCCTAGTGGGTGTGTGAGTATAGCGGCAGCTCATGTTATGTTCTCAGGAGAAACCTTACCGTTGTAACGGGCTGGCGCCGGCGACTACAGATCCCTGCACATGTATGTACGGACAGAGTAGAGCCGTGGAGACCTGGCTCGTATGGTCTTATTTTGCTGACGACGAATAAAGGTCTGTTGTTTGATTTAACTGACTGGGTTTGAGTTTTCCGGCTAACCTCCACACCACACGCTCGCTGGACCTGCTAGCCGCTCCTTCCTCGCCAGACTGCTGTGACAAAGGGATTGCATCAGATTTCACAGGCGTACTTAATAGAGTCTCCAGGACAGATGCTCAGAAATGATTCATGCAAAATCACTATTTATCTGTAAAAAAACAACATAAATTTCTTAGAAATAATCTGGAATATATTTAACATAAATTTTGGGTGCTTCAGATAATTACCTCTGCACACTCTGCAGTAGGACCGCCCTGGCTGTGCTGATGCTGGCTAGTTATGCTACGCTGCTGCATTTTCAGATTAGGTTAATAACATGTTTTGTCCTGCAGCCATTTGAGCTTAATCTCAAGTCTCTGGTCTGCAGATAAAATAAATACAAGTGAGCGTCAGTGTCTCTGTCATGGTCCTGCGACCATGACTCAGTGACTTTATGTTTATGTACTTATTGTTATTACTTTCATTATTATTCATGGCTGTTTTGGGATGGTTTGTGTTTGGGATTTTAGACACTGGGTTCTGGGTTTGTGCTCCCTCTGTTGGTCCCTGGTGTTAGTGTTCCCCTGTCTCGTCAGGTTAATCAGGTCCAGCTGTTTCCCCCACCTGTGTGTGATTTCCCAGTGTCTCTTTGTGTATTTATAGTGTGTGATTTCCTCTGCTCCTCGTCGCGTCGTCTGTGTTCCTACCTGTGTTCATCCTCTGTGTTACCCTGCGTACTCTGCATCTACCCTGTGAAATCCTCTGCGTGCTCTCCCTGCTGTTCTCCCTTCGTGTTCAGGTTTGCCACTCCTTTGTGTAGTTTCACCCAGTTTAGTTCATCCGTAGTTCTGTTTTGCCATCTCCTCTTTATGTTTGTTATTATCAATAAATCACCCTCACACCTGAATGAGTGCTGCGCTTTGAGTCCTCCTTCCACTCTCCACACGGCCGCTGCCCCGGACCGTGACAGTCTCCATATTTGATTATTCTCCTTTCAAATTCAGCAACACTGCAGGCGACAAACGTCCACCACACACACACACACACACACACACACACACACACACACACACACACACACAGTGCACACAACGCTGCAGAGGGAATCACAAAGGCAAACACACACAGCAAGGTGCATGGACACACACACACACACTCCACACAGGGGAACCACAATTCAATGTCACAGCCATTTTACTATCATCTCAGCCATGGTTAGTATTCTGTCACCGTGCCCGGTTTACTATGAAGCAGTGCTCATTTGTATGTTGATAAAATGTAATCTCCCAGGTGCCTGGCTGCATTTGTGAACACTGTCCTTCTGACATTTGCAGAATGGCAAGCAACACATTTCTCTGCCAGTCGGGTGAAAGTGTGCGTTTCCTCAGCCAAATGTGTGTGTGAGACATTAACTGTTTTTGCTGCATGTGCCAGTCAAGACCCCTGAACTTGTGTGTGTGTGTGCGTGTGTGTGTGTACACCCTTGAATCTGTGTGTACACTTCCTCCCAGTCCCACGAGGTGTGGGAGAAACCAAGACAACAGTAATGATCATGTCTGATTGGAATTAAATCCTCAGATAATAAGATGAGTCTGGCCTTTCAAACTGAGCGCTTGCTGTACCACATGTGTCACAGAGGGAGGGACGCTGGTGGAGACGTTTAAATTTTGCAGCCCACAAGCCAACAGGAACCAACATACCCACGCTGAGAGAGCTTGAGACATCAGTGTTCGTGTCCCTGTCAGGACTCTTGCTGCAGCATTTTGGATCAGCTGAAGGCTTTTCAGGGAGTTTTTAGGACTTCCTGATAATAATGAATTACAGTCGTCCAGCCTGGAAGTAATAAATGCATGAACTAGTTTTTCAGCGTCACTCTGAGACAGGATGTTTCTAACTTTAGAGATGTTGCACAAATGGAAGAACGCAGTCTTACATATTTGTTTAATATGTGCATTGAAGGACATGTCCTGGTCAAAAATGACTCCAAGGTTCCTCACAGCGTTACTGGAGGCCAAGGTAATGCCATCCAGGGTAAGAATCTGGTTAGATACCATATTTCTAAGATTTTCAGGGCCGAGTACAATAACCTCAGTTTGATCTGAATTAAGAAGCAGAAAGTTAGCGGTCATCCAGGTCTTTATGTCTTTAAGACATTCCTGCAGTTTAACTCATTGGTGTGTGTTATCTGGCTTCATGGACAGATAGAGCTGGGTGTCATCTGCATAGCAGTGTAAATGTATGCTATGTCTTCTGATGATGCTGCCTAAGGGAAGCATGTATAATGTAAACAGAATTGGTCCTAGCACTGAACCCTGTGGAACTCCATAATTAACCTCAGTGTGTGAAGAGGACTCTCCATTTACATGCACAAACTGGAGTCTATTAGATAGATATGATACAAACCACTGCAGCACAGTACCTGTAACACCTACAGCATGTTCTAATCGCTCTAATAGGATATTATGGTCGACAGTATCGAACGCTGCACTGAGGTCTAGCAGGACAAGCACAGAGATGAGTCCACTGTCAGAGGCCATAAGAAGATCATTTGTAACCTTCACTAAAGCTGTTTCTGTGCTGTGATGAGCTCTGAAACCTGACTGAAACTCTTCAAATAAACCTCTGCAGATGATCTGTTAGCTGTTTGACAACTACTCTTTCAAGGATTTTTGATATGAAAGGAAGGTTGGAGATTGGCCTATAATTAGCTAAGACTGCTGGGTCTAGAGATGCTTTTTGAGTAAAGGTTTAACTACAGTCAGCTTGAAGGCCTGTGGTACATAGCTGATCATTAGAGATAGGTTGATCATATTTAAGATCGAAGAATTAATTAATTAATGGCAGGACTTCTTGCAGTTTTGTAGGAATGGGGTCTAAAAGACACGTTGATGGTTTGGAGGAAGTAATTATTGAATTATTATTATTATTATAAGAGTGGGGGTGGGGTGGGGGGGGGGGGGGGTTATCTGCCAGTAAATCATTCATGGGAGACATTTTGTCCGAAAAAAGGAAAAGAACGAGTCATCAGCCAATTTGACATCACTTTGACACACATCACAGAGCATGACGCCTCGGCCACACAGGCCTAAAATGTGTATTGGCTGACTGGATGAATTCTCCAAAATCTCAAAGAGGGTATTACAAACAGTTTGCATGGAAGATGCCGACTTTTTCAGAAAAAAAATCCATCACTCTACAAATACACAGATATTTTTCCCCGATGAGCAGTGATTTCCAGGGAGTCACCCAACAGTTTCTAGGCCAGTACAAGTAGAGAAATCCAGAAATGGACACAGAGATGAAAAAGGGTCCAGAAGTGCACAGAAAAAATGGTCATGAATGTGGAATGGGTCAAAATGAAATCAGACCTCGATGTTCTTTTCAGGGGAGGTCTCACAAGACAAAGTACGTTGCATTCTGTTTCCTTCTTAACAGTCATCTTTGACTGTTTTTGAACCAGCTGTTTGAGTGAGCACAGCTGTCATTAAGTGACTCACTGTTACATATAAAGGCCATAAATATCCTCTGTGACCGATCCAGATAGAATCCTATCCTACCTGCGAGCTTAAAACTTTTCCTTGTCCAGTTTAGCCTCGACTCTCAGACGTACGGGTCCTGTGCATCGATGCAAACAAGCTCTTCGTGCTTCCTTTCCACACAGCAACACTGCATGAGATAAAAAAGTTATGTTTCAAGGACAGGACAGGAGTGCTAGTCCAACACTGACCTGAGGTCAGTTTGCTGGCTGGCGTCATGAAAGTAATTGTGTTATCTGGCAATGCTGACCTTTAGAAACGTGTCCTGTTTGTAATTCACCTGAAGCCTCTAACTTCTCGTCCAGCAGAGTAAAATGCATCGCACTGGCTTCTCAGAGTTTCTTCACGTGTTCATGCTAAAAGCACTGACTGATGGTCTGTCATGCAACAGCACTCTTGAGTTAAAGTGCTGCGATATTTCAGACATCCATCAAACACTCAGTATTATTGTGTCTCTGCTTAAAGCTGGATTCACTTTGGCATCCGTGGCAGCCTATAGATGCTCGAAAGGATAAGAGGCTGTTGAGGATTTTAGTGGCAGAATAGCAATGAGCTAAGAGACGATCCAGTGTTCCTGTAGCTCTGGTGTTTATTTTTACCCTTCATGATGTCACATCTGTGTGGGATTCGCAAACGGAACATAAGCGGAAAGCAGAAAGGAAGCAGTTTGCAGTTAGCCTTTAAGATGTAGACTTTTTAAACTGCGAAGAACCTTGCAGTTATTTTTTAACAGGAAATGATCAGGACAGGTCATCTGATCAATATCTCTAAAGTTAGAAACATCCTGTCTCAGAGTGACGCTGAAAAACTAGTTCATGCATTTATTACTTCCAGGCTGGACGACTGTAATTCATTATTATCAGGAAGTCCTAAAAACTCCCTGAAAAGCCTTCAGCTAATCCAGAATGCTGCAGCAAGAGTCCTGACAGGGACTAGAAAGAGAGAGCAGATTTCTCCTGTTTTGGCTTCCTGTTAAATCCAGAATTCAAAATCCTGCTCCTCACATACAAGGTCTTAAATAATCAGGCCCCATCTTATCTTAATGACCTTGTAGTACCATATCACCCTATTAGAGCACTTCGCTCTCGCTCTGCAGGCCTACTTGTTGTTCCTAGAGTATTTAAAAGTAGAATGGGAGGCAGAGCCTTCAGTTTTCAGGCCCCTCTTCTGTGGAACCAGCTTCCAGTTTGGATTCAGGAGACAGACACTATCTCTACTTTCAAGATCAGGCTTCAAACTTTCCTTTTTGCTAAAGCATATAGTTAGGGCTGGACCAGGTGACCCTGAATCCTCCTTTAGTTATGCTGCAATAGGTGGATTCCCATGATGTACTGTTTCTCCTTCCTGTCTGTCCTTTCACTCCGGCTGTGTGTATGTTTCTCTACAGCATGTCAAACTTTTGTTTTCCTTCTGATAGTTTGTGTTTTGTCCCATTTGATGTTGGTCATCTCTCTGCGCTCTTTCAGTTATTCTATAGGAGTGTTTACAGAGCATCGTTCCAGCCAAGCCTGTTATCCTGCAGGACGTGGCCTTAGGAGCTGGGCACCATTAATGTTGAAATATTCAACATGCAGTGAAAACACAGGAGTTTCCTGGCTACGCAAACACAATCTTTCAGCTGCTGATATGTTCAGCAGATCTGATTCCCTGCAAGGAGGAGGGGAGAGGATGGAACTCAAACAATAGAAGTCGCGATGACAACTGTCCAGAGGTGCACGAGAAGATGAATGTGTGTGAGAGGAGCCACATTTTAGACTTTTACAGGAGCACTCAGGACCTTTTCGATCACAGCTTTAATGCTCCACCTGCATGGCTCTAAGCACCTCCTGAAGTGCAAAGTGGTGACCCAGCAACAGCTTTAAAGACTCTAAGAAAGCACCTGTGTTGAAAATGATCCAGAGGTGCACGAGAAGATGACCTTCTTTAAGTACGATTTGATTTCTATGGATCTGCTCTGAGAATAATCTGATCACGCCGTGTCCGTCTGACAACAAAAAAAAAAATAGAAATGTGTTCCTGTAAATGTTTCCACTGCGGACATCACATTATTCCAGGAAACTCTTATGACTTCACATCTTAAATCTGACATGCCAGATCACCTTTACAAGTCCTGCTGAGGCCAAAGCGTAAGCTACAAATGCACCCGTTCAGTAAAGCTTCTTAGAGCTGTACGTGACTTTTGCATGGAAATGCTGGTTTAATATTAAGGCCCCGATGTGAGGTAAATTGTGAAGGCAAGAAAAACAGTCCATCTTCTCTCTCATATGGCAAGCTTTTCTGTGTTCGTGTCCTCTGAGCACATACCGCCACTTACAGCAGCGTGACCTATGTCTCATGTTGCTGCATTTCTTGCCTGGGGCAGCGAGATATACAGACCAAGTCATCTGTTTCAAAGACAGTGGCGTTTAAAGTATCAGTGGAATCCAACTGTCCCCCCTCTTCTTCTTCATCTGCTCGCTCTTCCTCCATCTGGGTACATTCGTTCCCCCGAGGAGTCGTGTCAAACAGAGAGGAGCCGTTATCAAAGGTTGCGTTAGCCCCCTGCGGGTTCGGGATCAGAGGGGTCGAACCAGAAAGAGGCAAAATGAGACAGGAAGGGGAGCAGAGGAGGAAGGATAGGAGGTGAGGAAAATTATTTTAGAGGGAAAAGATTTGCCATATTGCAGCAGGGCAGATGAGAGGAGGAGGAGGAAGAGGGGGGGAGGAAGAGCAGAGCCAAATGTACTGGAAAGCAGAGTTAGAGGAGCAACAATTGCAGTGGATCCCAGCTGTGGAACAAAAGAAAGTTGAGCTGCTTTTTACTCTTTCCAAGTCTTTCATTCGTCCTTCCCTCCCATGGGTTAAGAGATGGCAGAGGAGGGGCGGAGGAAAGGAGGGGTGGAGAGGAAGAAATGGAAAAGGCTGCACCCGAGGGAGGGGGTGTAAAATAGCACAGTCAAGAAACAATATCTGTCAAAAGAGAAAACCAGCATCAGAAAAATGTATTACAATGTCAACATGTTACCTCATTCAGCACCAAACTCCATCATCGCTGCACTCTTCTCTTTATACAGCGCCGTGCTCTCAGCTCTGTCTGCCTCCGCTGTTTCATCACGTTTGTTCAGATTCAATCTGTGCAACCAGTGTTTGTGCAGCAGTTCTGGGCCTGCACTCAAAAACAAAAACACGACTCAAAAGAAAAAGGCAGAAAAAAAGGTCCTCCATCGGACATGATCATCCAGCTACGAGATTCCTGACACATCTGTGAAAAAACGATCGTGGTTCTTAACAACTCTCTGTTCCCAGTCACCAGTCTGAAGTCCTGTTTAGTCTATCAAATGTTCACCGTTTAAATTATTGTTTCATTTTTGAGTAAAACGGACGATAAAACGTGGCCGCTGTAAAGTTTCTATCAGACCTGAGTGAAAAGAAACTGGGTTCGATGACAAAACAACCAAACAAACATGACGAAGAAAAACCTGCAGGCCTCGCGTGACTTCACAGCTGCTGGTTTGTTAATATCCTGTCCATGAGTGAAAGAAGGACTCATCTACATCGTCTCATGTTTAGTTTATCCCTCTGAAGAACAACGTTGACCTTTCGACATGTTTGGTAAAGATATTAAAATGAAGAGGCTAAAGAATAAATCTACCATTTATCAACTGAAGTTAAATCTGTTTTTAGAAATCTTATACAAAACCTCTCTGTATACATAAGTTCTCTGTTAAATATGTGAGATAAAAACATATTTATGATTTAACACTGCAGTTCCCTCACTTAGCAATTCAAGCAACTGAAAATATCGTTTCAGAGAACTCGTTCAGATATTTGAAAGGCAGAATTTAGCTGGCAGGATGATGGTTTTTCCTTGGCAGGACTTTTCTTAGCCCAGCTGGAGTGTTAAAGGTCAACAGAAATGTGGAGATGTTTACAGCGCAAATTACATACGAGCACAGAAGCCTGGGGAGCGCTTACAGGCTCCGGTGGGCCTGACTTCACTCATTAGTTAGAACTGCTGTGTGGGCTTCAGCAGATCCAACAACAGCTCTTCACAAATAAAGCAGCCCCATTCATTTTCATCAAGAGCGCTGTAAAGGACGCGTCGCTGAAGAGGTGCTCAGATAGCTCCTCGGCTGAAATAACCTGAAGGTAGAGAGGGAACAGACCAGCTTTCTGCAGCTGCCACGTGAAGCTTCCCTTTCAACAAATGTTTGGTCTGCCCACAAACAACCATCACATTTAAGGTGCTTCTGTACCTGGATGTAAAAAGCAGAAACCTCAATCCAAAGGCATTCCTCCTTAAAGTAATTTTTCTAAAGGACATTTGAAGTGTTAGATTAAATATGTTTACCATATGCAATGACCCACGTAGTCATCGGCAGCCTGTCAACGGCTAATAAAGCAAACTGTTCTTCAAAGGAAGCCTGGGTGCTTTAAAAAGATTGATCTAACGATTCATCCATCCATCATTAGACGCTCATCCTGGTCCAGGCCACAGGGGAAGGACTCTATACAGAGTGCCCAGACCCCCACTCCCCCAGCTACATTTCCCCCCGGGGGGGCTTCTGGTGGGACACCGAGGTGATCCCAGACAAGCTCGAAGATGAATCTCTCCAGGGTATCCAGAGACAGCCTCCACCTAGTTGGACATGCTGCGGAGGTCCAGGAGGTGTTGTAGTCACAGTTATCTCCTTGTGAAGCTCTGAGCTCCACCAAGAATCACTGCCTTAAGGAGGTGCAAGTGGATCATGATATCAAGAGCTGGAAGGGTGACCCAGACTAAGCATAGTTCTGACGATCTCTAGGCTGGACAGACCAACAGACCATGATACCTGCCCTGGACCCTGTCCTGGGGGAGGGAGTCACATGGTGCACCTCTCCTGTGGGAGGTCTGTTTTCAGCTTTGTTGAGCCATCTGACACATCTGTGCAACCAGGTGAAGTCTCTCAGCTTCATACATGAAACATTTTTCAGTAGCCAGGAAACAAATAGTGACTGCAGAGTGTAAGTCCCTGCAGTCACGTGATGATTTTATCCTGATCACATGTCATGTCTGAATCATGTGACCTGTGTCGCCCGCAGGGCAGTAAAATTAAAGCTCAGATCAAAGATTTTGTGTGTTTTAACACTTTTACGTCGATTATATGCAGATTATATCCTGTTGGAGGTATTTTATTTCTGTTCGTGTCAGTTTCCTGTGGTGATATTGGTTTTTTAGGGCAGCTGAACTGTGCAGCTTAATGGAATAACAGAATGAGTGTGGCAAGCTTGTTGCTGAGCTACACTTTGATTTTTACTTGTAGTGAGAAACTGCAGCTGTTGGAGTAGTTTTATAAATATTTCAGTGTGTTTTTAATGACCAAGCCACAAGTTTAACAAAACGTGCTGTCGTCTGTTTAGTTGTATTTTAAAGAAAAATTAGTCAGTATTTGTTTTTTAAGTGTAATTAAAATATTTCAGATTTTAATGCTGATGGAAGAACATGTTGTGCTGACTCCGGAAAACCAGGTTTCCAAAGTCAGCCGCATAATAATGAAAATGTTCATATTCCAGGATCCAAACACAGCTATGATGAAAAAGACGGGACGACAAAAACTCAACAGAAAAATGTGACACAGTCTGAGAAAAATGTTTGTGCTGCGCTATTTTCAATTCCTTATTTTATGCGTCTCTGTGCAGTCTGACATTTGCCAACAGGACATGGACGGTCTGGCTGCTTACTTTTACCGAGGCCCTTCACAGCTTTTGCTTGGTTTCTGTTCATAGAGCGGACAGGAGCAACAGAGCGGCAGATGGAGTGATGATGAGGTTGAGTGGAGAAATCATTATCATTATGTTACTGTAAGTGCAATAAATGTGTGTTTAACTTTTTAAAACCTCTTTCTTTGGATGCTACACAAACTTAGATCAAGTATTTAATGACGTTACTGCAAAATAGACCTCGGCCTGTCTTCAATGAGACTTGAAATCAGCAGCTGAGACCATAAACGCTTCAGGAGAGTGTTCACTGAGGTCATAGGTCACAGGGAGCAGACTTTGGTGTGTGAATTTGATTGATTCTGTTGTATCCCTTAGTTACTTCCCGTTTTATTTTGGCATTTGGTTGTTTCCTGTTCTGATTTGTTCCCTCTGTGTTCCCCGCCAGTTTCCTCTAGCTGCATTACGTTTGATATTTATAGCCTCAGTCTCCTGTTGTCCTTGGTTGAGTCGTCCCACGTTGCTTTCCAGTGTATCTTACATCTTCCTCCACGAGTTCTCTGTACGATTACTTCTCGAGGACGCTGGTTTTGCCTTTTTGTTTTTTGGACTATGTGTTAAACACAGCTGTACCATAACGTCTACAGTCTGTATCCACAAACGTCGGACATTGGGCCTTTTGCCTTTTTACAAACCAAAGAGAGGCTGACACCCGATTCACCCGAACCACAAACCGACCTCCTAGTTTTTGTTGTCGTGGTGACGATGGTCCATCAGGACTAGAGAAATCGAGATGCGAGTTCCTCATGACTCGGGTTGTGCTCATGGACAGTGATGTCAAAGTTACTGAGGACACGTCTCTAATCAACGCAGATTTTGACATCATTATTTTGAGGTTCATAATAAACTGAATCTTCTTTGCTCTACTTTTATGTCGCACCTCCACACAAAACTGACACTCAGAATTATGAAATTGAGTAGAATATAGTAGAATTATAGGTCAAAGTTTTACCAAACTAGAGAGCCAATGAATGTTTTGACCTAAAACCATTATTTTTTTTGCGTTGGAACCACATTCTGCATTAAAGAAGGTGGACAGCGCTGCCATAATGGGGGCGCGTCAGCTTTCTCTGCCACCCAGCGGTGATGCCATCAGTCATTGGCAATGCCACAGGGGAACGATCAGATGATTGGACGATGGAGCAAGTCGCCTAACCCTCCTCACGGCTGGTTCTGACAGGTGACTCTGCAGGAAAGGTAAAGAGAAGCCCAGTCCTGAAAAAACCTTTGGGATCTGGATGATTCACACTTATGGTGAGGGGGGGAAATAACATTAGGCCAAATTATTTACGTTTCTAAATAAAACCAGTCACACTGGAAGACAGACTGAAACGGGCATAACGACACATATCCAGAAAATCTCTCCGTAGTTTTTATGGGGTACCCTACGAGCAGGACCATCAGTAGCATGGAACTACAGACAGACTAAACGTCACACTTATCTTGATATAAAGTATAAAGTAGGTCTGAGAGAGACTCCACGGGGAGGATGCAGAAGAGGATCTGCTAAAGAGTTTATTAGTGATCTAGAATCCTGATCTCCCTCCGTTCTCCTTGAACTGTATTGGACCGCAGAGACTGTATCTCGGAGCTCAATTGGTCACTGTCAGAGGCGACTGTCCAACTGAAATCAGGGTGGTGCTCAATATAATGGATTCCTATTGGTTTCTGACGTCCAGACAAACGACACTGGAGGTGAGAAAAATGGCTTATTGATGAATGTCTGAAACTGGAGAGCAGCATGCACAGGGCCTCCTCATTATTATCGGTCTCTGTCACTCTCTCACACACACACACACACACACACACTCACTCACTCACTCACTCACTCACTCACTCACTCACACACACACACACACACACACACACACACACACACTCACTCTCTCTCTCTCTCAAGGAACTTGTGAGGATATTTATTTGATTTAAAAAAGTCTTAATCATAAAATAAAGAGCCGTTAGTCTCCAGGTGAGAAGTGAGTACCAACTGTGTATGTGCATGTCTGTGTTAATAAAGACTCGTGCTTTATAAAGGATTATGTCACCCACTGCTATTAAACTCTTATTTTCTAGTCTAATTAGCGTTTTTGCTGCATCAAATCAAAATCCTTAAATTTCACTATGCAAGAAACTCAGACGTCTCTGACAGTTGAAGCTCACAGCAAACACATTATGGGTCAGATAATGGCTTTGAAAAGGCTCTAACACAACAAGCAGTTCAGGGGCTCAGTGCAGCTACAGCCACCTCCTCCCACCTGTCAGTTAAAGAGGCCACACCTTAAAATGCAAACTTTAAGGCTCACTACTAATTTAAAAAGGTGAGTTGCTGTCTGACATTTTAATATGGGAGTCTGTGGGGACTGACTCACTGCTGGAGCCTCTGCTGGACGTCAGAAGAACTGCAGTTTTCAGTGTCGGCTGCACTTTTCAGTCCTGCAGGTTGCAGCTCGGTTTCACTGCAAGACATGCGAGTCCTTGTCGGACCTTAACTGTGGCAAGAGATCTCTGGGTAGGCCCTGGTGTGGTTTTTCACTACCGAATGCTATCATGCATAAGGTGTCTCTTGGAGTCGGGGGTCTTTACTCAGCTTGTCTCAGCTGGCGCTTCTTTATGAGAAGAGCCTGGTTTGTTAGCTTTCCTGTGCCGGACCCCTTTGATTGAATAATGCCCAACCTTTTAGCAGAAAAAGAGCACACCGCTGTAGACATCATCTTCTGTTATAAATCCTGTTTAACCCTCAAAAAAGATAAAATCTGCTAAAAAACAAAAACAAAAATGTTCCTAAAACTAAACACTAACAACACAGCACATTTACAAATTTATAAACATCTGATTCTAAACCAACATGTTAAATATTTAATGCAAACCCGTATTTCCACTGCCCGAAATTAAGGATAAAATTTGCTGCTCGTTTTATTGCTCTGCGCGCTCAGGCTGCTGCCTGCTTTAAAGACATACTGCAGTCTTCATCAGGTCTCATGTCCTGGCATTAACATCTGTCTCGAGTGACCGCTTGTTGGGTCTCACTTAACTGCTCGATATGCTAATAAACCTGTGCATTATTTCCATTTGCAAAGACCAAATGGCCAAATCCTGCAGAGCTGCCCACCTGTTGTTAATGAGAGCAGTGCAGAAATGAACCCACGCAAAAAGGAAGTGTATAGTCATAAACAATAAACCTTCACAGACCTCTACTATGCACAGACAAACACGCATATCCAAAACTACCAAGGCTGCAGAGAGAGCGAGGATCGCTTCACAGGAGCTCCTGTAAACAGCTTCTTTATTGCTCTGTTGTTAATCACAATAAATCAATATTTTAATACTTAATTATTCATTCTGGAAAGCATTTACATGCACATGCACCCCTCCCTCGGCACAAATACAAACTAAATCTGTGGGAAACAACAAAATGAAACAGATCAGCAATGTCCAAACGTTTTGTGGACACACCAACGAGGAAGCCAACTTTCAAGGCCCGCCTGTATTTACAGAAAATAGACCAAATTACATATTATCAGGGAGATGAAGGCGCTGTGATGGCATGTTTGCCACATCTGAAATTTAGTTGTAGTTTGCTTCACATATGAAAGACTGGAAAAGTGCGGCAAAGAAAGAGGAGGTGATAAGGAGCGAACTGTCAGAGGGCGGGATGGAGGAGATGCGGTGCAGTCGAGGAAACTGGGTTGTACCTTTAGTATAAAAGCGTGCTGGTACACGCTCCCCGCTACAGAGGGCTAAACAGTACGTGACATCAAGTGTTTTTATAATCTGATATGAAACAGCTTTCAAACACCAACCAGGGACCTGGTAACAGGTCTACGCTCGTTTTCTTTACGGATTCCCTCGACTTGAGCATTAGTCATCGTGTAGTCAGGGCTTCCTTACCACACTTTGTAATTCCACAGCTCTTCTGTTCCTTATCATTATCTGCTCCTATGGGGTGCATTAATATAATACATGCTCACATAAACAAGCTAAACTGCCCCAAGGCGTGCTGAATAAAACATGCGGATGTTGAAATTCAGTGAAATTCCTCTTTAAGTGCATTTGTAATTCCGCGCTAATTTGTTTTCCTAAACTTGCCCACCTTGTCCCTGCCCGCTTCTGACTGTGAGTAAGTGCAGTGTTTGTTCCCTGATAAAAATCCAAGCCAGCCTTGGGTGTGCCGAGCGTTACCGCCACGCGTGCTCCCGAGTTTCAATTACACTGATGTAGAATTCATTTAAGGATATGAGACAGCAGCGATGCCGACTGCTGGGCGCGTTCCTATGGAATAGTGGCAGATTTAATAATGTCAGGAAACAAACTGGAAGTGTGGTTATCTGAACGTCCTGCTGTTGTCGTGCAGCTCGGTCCGGCTCTCGAGCACTGGAAGACGAAGAAGACGCTCCGCAGCGCGTGCTCCACACCACATAACTCATTTCAGCATCATAATTAAATGTCAGACAGTGCGTTATTAAAACCGGTGATGGTAACATTTTATGATCCATATCATAGATTCTGCTCACTGTTACCTGCTCACACGGGTCCACAAAAGGATATCCGGCACGCTCGATTATTCAAATGTTTCTGACTTTATGGTATTTGTATAATTCATAGACTGCACATCACGTCCTCGGGCGTGTGTGCATGTTTGGGTAGTTTGCATCGTTGCCGCCTGTGGACAGTGTTCACCCCATGAATCAAAACGTGACACGTGATGATTTGTATTCATAAATGAATGCCAATATAGCACGAGACGCCCCAGTGCCTCTGCTTCCTATATATATATATATATATATATATATATATATATATATACATATATATATATACACACACACACACACACACACACACACATATATATATACACATATATATATACATAGGTACAGGCATAGTGTACAGGAACATCTGTGCCGAGTATAACCTGGAAGTCCCGAGGTCAAAATGGGAGATGCCCCCAAGGGTGGTGGAGAATGACCGAGCTAAGATCCTGTGGGACTTCCAGATACAGACGGACAAAATGGTGGTGGCTAACCAACCGGACATAGTGGTGGTAGACAAACAGAAGAAGACGGCCGTAGTGATCGATGTAGCGGTTCCGAATGACAGCAATATCAGGAAGAAGGAACACGAGAAGCTGGAGAAATACCAAGGGCTCAGAGAACAGCTCGAGAGGATGTGGAGGGTGAAGGTAACGGTGGTCCCCGTGGTAATCGGAGCACTAGGTGCGGTGACTCCCAAGCTAGGCGAGTGGCTCCAGCAGATCCCGGGAACAACATCGGAGATCTCTGTCCAGAAGAGCGCAGTCCTGGGAACAGCTAAGATACTGCGCAGGACCCTCAAGCTCCCAGGCCTCTGGTAGAGGACCCGAGCTTGAAGGATAAACCGCCCGCAGGGGCGTGCTGGGTGTTTTTATATATAAAATGATGATGATGGAAAAAATGATGTGACTTACCTCTTTTGTAGCTCATGTATTATTTGTCACCTTACATACGAGGCTGCAGTCTTTGATCATTTACACCTGAACTAAAGGAATAAATAATGTAGAGATCAAATGCTATGACTCCATATGTGAAACTCTGCGTATGGGGATGAAAGAGAAGTTCCCCTTTGATGGTCCGCTCGCAGTGAACACACTCCTGTTTTATTTCCTGTTTCCGAGCTTAAGAGACAATAGAGATAATTTCATCAAGAAACCTAAACGACTTTGCCATAGTGAACACCTATCTGGCCTTTAAGGCTGACGTCATTAACTGTTTCCGGGTCCAAACTCTGCTTCAGATCCCAAAGTCAAACAAACACTGCGGCATCACTGAGAGTTACAAACTGTCTAAATTCTTTCATCTTTAATAAAATGATCAGCATTGCTGCTTTACCAGGTGTAACAATTAAGTTTAACATCCAGACATCCATGAAAACAAAATGTATTAAGTTAGCAGGGAGTTAGCTTGCTAGCTTCCACCTAAACATGATATAGCATGTTCTGACTGAGAGATTACTGAAAAATTCAAACGTACCGCTCTGCTATCACTTCCAACATAAATGAAGACAGAAAACTAAACAGCAGTGACGTTTGTAGGGTTACTGAAGTTGGGCTAGCTGGTATATAATGATGTGCTACGTGAGCGCTAGCGACACAGCTGTGTTAGCATAAACACAGTGAAGCTGGAGGATGAACGCTAACCTTGTTCAGATTAAATAGAACAAGATACAAAACATTAAAACATGTTAAAAACAAAAAAGACACACAAACACAAAAGTATTCAAAAGTATTTTCTCTCAGACGGCCAAACTGCAATACAAACAAATTAAAAAGCAAGGATCAAAAGCAAATTAGATTTTATTTTTCCCTTCAAGCGCATTTTTTAAACACAGCTGCGGGTGAATGACCCATGCCCCGGAAGTAGTCATTGACGCAAAGCCATGTAGCGCGTACGTAAACACAGAGCACATTGAACAGAGAAGAAAGCGGCGTTCCATTTCCAGCTGTCAAGGATCGGGTAGCGACACAAACTATCTGCAAATTGTAGCCTACTAGCAGCGCAAAGGTAGGACTCGCCGTGTGACAAAGTGCGCACTCCCATAAATAAACACCCGGCTCCCGCTGTGGAGAGTACCCAGAAAGTGTGAAAAAGTGGAAAATAAGTATCGTTAATTACCATTCAGTTTGAGGGTTACAACAGAAAATTATATTTCATCTAAGTTTAAGATAGCCTGGTGACGTCACGACGACTTCCTCCCTGTCTATGCGCCGTTTTAGTTGTTTACTTATTTTTTGCTCTGTTTTACATCCCCAAATCCTCTAGTTTTATAGTCTAAGACAGCAGATCACTTCTTAACGTCGGTGACAAGGTTGCATATGTAATCTTGGACACCTTTAAACCTGACCAGGCCGACTGAGATGTTAGGCAGGCCTAGACAGGCTGCTCATTCGAGGCGCAAGATGCGCCGGGTGAAACGCGCTGGCGTTCGGACCTTTTTTGATACATTTCAGTGCGTGTTGTACTTCTATAACTATGCGTGTGACAAAAAAAAGAATCTTGAATCTTATTGTTCACACGTGCTATCGTGTTATGTGACCTGTCGTGCCAAAGTAGATGGAACATGTTTCCACTGGATTGGGGTTATGCGCGAAGTTGTGTCTTTGTTTTCTGAAGAAAAAAAAGAGTGAAAAACTAGTATCGTTACATTATCATTCAGTTTAAGGGCTACAACTGAAAATTATATATTTGTTTTCACGCGATATCGGACGTGTTGCGCTGGGGACACTGACACCGGGACCCAAACACTATCCCATCGCTGGAGCTACTGGCAGTGGCCGTTGGAGCCGCTGGCGGCGGCGGCCGGACACACAACTTTCCCCAATTCCCAGCAACATAAATGTTCATGTTCAGAACTGAAGAAGCTTCTCGGATGAGAGGTGAAACATCTTCAAGCAACTTAAAGAAGTCCAGACGCTTTTATTTCCAAGCTCCTTTGACTACGATGACCTGGACGACTGAGAACCTTCACAGACACGTTCATGTTCATCCTTTTCTGGTTCAAAGTGATCTTGTCTTGTTATTTAGATCATTTTTTAATTTTTATTTTATAACAAAACACGGTAATAAGCATTTGGTGTAAGCAAAACATGATAAACCTGATATAGCACTATATTACATTTAGTGTGCTTCTGCAAAAAATAGTAATGTATCAAAATTAATGTTGGTGCCAATCTTTGGTCCATCTAAAGGCCTAATTATAATAACAATCAAATATTACTTCAAATGTATTTTATGGAAAATATTTTAATACTTTTAATAATTTATGTTTTTTTGTTTTTGGCTAAAAACCCAGTTCACTACCACTTAGTGAGTTTTCAGACACGTCAACCTCCAGTCGCCAGATGACTGCTGACCCGTCTTTAGGCCTCGAAGACTGAGGCCTTGTGACCTGATGTAAGCTCTATTTGTTTAACTGGTGATACGTGATAACCGACACGTCATGTCTTAGTGCAGCGGTCCCCAACCCCCGGGCCTCGGACCGGTACCAGTCCGTGAGTCGTTTGGTACCGGGCCGCGAGAGTTGAGGCTCGGGTGTGAAATGTATGGTTTTCAGGGTTTTTATCGGTTTTCAGCGTTATTTTGTTATCGTTTTTATCGTTAACTCGGTTTTCCTGGGTCTTTTCACGTGTGTTATGAATAAATCTTCTTTTTTTGGTACTAGTTTTATTTTGTTTTATTTATCCGCGACACCTTAAAGGCCGGTCCGTGAAAATATTGTCGGGCATAAACCGGTCCGTGGCGCAAAAAAGGTTGGAGACCGCTGACTTAGTGAGCCTTCCTTCAGTCAACGTGCCACCACGCCGAGTTTATGCTAAACAGTTTCCTGCAGTCACCGATGCCATTTTCACATCATAACTATTCACGCTGCCACAGTTTTACTGGCATGAGAGTTTCTCTTTCAAAGCTCAGTACGACTCTTATCCTGCCACAGTATATCATTCAGTGTAAGCCTCGCTCTCCTCCTCATTACAGCCTCTCATAAGGTCAGGCAGGCCCTCAAGAACAATATGGCAAGAGAAGACAGATGGGGAGAGACAGGCAGCCACTCAAACAGACAGGCAGAGCTGTGTCAAAACTGAAAGCTGCAGCTTTGCCATTCCGGCATGAGGAGCCATAAATGGGTCTCTTAATTAAGGTCCCTTAGCCCCGTGCGTGCCGCCAAAGGCTGGTGCTGCTGCTGACATCCAGCTAATATGGTTTTTATAAGGGCCTGGAGAAGGATAGTGAGGGATAAGAGAGGCACAGAGGAGTGAGGGAGACAAAGGAAGTGCACATCCTGACGGGCCACGTAAAACATGGAATTCTTTGAAATAAAGTCAGAGCATCAAAATCGGTGGAAATAAGAGCTAGAAAAGGGCGTTTAAACCAAAAATACACTTTGATTTTTACGGTGAGCCATTAAACTACAGCCCCAAACTGCTCTCACATGCCTCTGCATAGCCGTAGTTAATTTATCAGATGGTAGCTTTACCTGGCAGAGATACACCGGACCTCATTCCTGTTCACTTTTTGAGTTGTTGAGAACTTTCTGAGAGTCATCGTCGCTTTGGCCCATCAAGCGCGGCTGAACGCAGTGAGCTAAACAAGCTCTGTAGAGCGGGAATGCAGAGAAACGTACTCACAGCAGTGGCTGGCGCCGCTGTACACTCAGCACAAAATTATGAGACTGTCAAAGGTGCTGACAGATGAGCCACACACGTCTCAGTGCTGATGACAGAAATGTTTACTGTGAATAGATAACAGATGTGATGCTGAATTATTTATTTCAATAATGTCTTCCATTCCTGTAACGACACCGCTGACGGCCGCAAGCAAGAGATGTACAGAGAGATGGAGGGCGAGAGACATGTGCTGTCAGCTATAGATGTGCCATTGTCACTCCTAATAAACCATGGCAGCCTGGTGACTAATTAGCCATAATTTTGCTCATTGGGGCTTTGAAAAATGTTTGAAAATCTTGCCCGAGTCACAGTCTCTCTGCCAGGAGGAATGTCACAGCCAGGCTGGGTCTAAGCGATGCTGGCACGGCATCAAGAGAGGCTGGCGTGTCGTCGAAAAACTCCCCGAATGCCCCCAGCCCTGCAAGAACTCGACAACAGTTGGAGGAAACTTCAGGGACAGCGCGGTTTAGTCTTTGGCCTCGATGACCTTGATTGAAATGAGGAGGAGCTCATTGGTATGAATGCTGTCTGAATGTGTCCCCAAGGCTCAAATACACGTGGAACTACTTTCAGGAAGTAGCCACTTAGTAATGCAAAGGTTATCACTACGCAGCTCAACAGTCACGCCAAATACGAGGCAATCGCAGGGAGGGGAGGCAGCTTTTAGAACAACGTTCTCTGCGGTCGGATAGTCGAGTACATCTGCAAATGTGCTCCGAATAGCAATTCCACAGATTGTTTCCACGCTTAGTTTTGTGGTTGTGGTCCATAAATATGTCTGCTTCACAATCTAAATATCTGTGACAGCAATAATGAAATAGAGTTTAAGACGAGGCTGTAAATAAGGATTTCGTAGCTCTGTTTGCTGCAGCGTACACTGGATATATCTCTGGGGGGCAGAATGTGATATTGGTTACAGCAAGACAATATTTATGGGGTGGTTATATATCACCAGGTAGTGTGAAGACTTTCCAAATGTTTATGGCATTTAAAGGTCAGCGAGGCTAAGAAAAAAACAAAAATACCGTGTCCATGTTTACCCGCATTTTCGCTGACTCGACCACAAACTGCAGCTCATGCATTGACTTTTTTTAACTGAGCATTAATAAGTAAGTATTTAAAAACCATCAGGCTGATATAGATTCAACTGAGTCACATGAAAAAGTCCCCTGAACCTCGCCTAAAACCATAAATTTCACTGATCTTTACTTCAAAGTCATCTCCTCGTGCACCTGTGGGGCGCTCTCAGCTTGACTGCTTTTATAAAATCCCTCAGTAAAGGTTTTGGCCTCAGTTACAGGCCCGGAGACCAGCTGATGACCCCTGGCAACCACCCATCGCTAAGGAAATGTGTACTCCCGGACCAGCAGGCGAATTGTTGCTGGGTGAAATTAGTTGCAAAGATTGTGCTGCACCACAAACCTTGTTATTGCTTTGATTGCTAGCAGGTTGCCATGGTCACCCACAGTTTACATGCTCTGAGCTGAGTAAAACTTTAAAACTGTATGGAAATGAAAAACATTCACCTTCAAAGTAAAAGTTGTTCTTACTGCTACAAGCAAAAGGAACAGCTTTTAGTTTGAAGGTGAGTGGTCTCCCACTCTTCCACCGCGAAACGACTAATAACTGCCAACAATGTCCACCAGTGGCCTGCAGCTGCAGAACACTCCTTTTCCCACAGCGACCAGTGGTTTCCAGATGGTTGCTGACCAGTCTCTGGGTCCGTGTGACTGGGACCTCCTCAAGTGTCCAAATGATCTGAGGCAAATCTGTTGAATGGTGCAGGTCATGAATAAAGACTGTGCATCATATGTCTCACAGAAAGAGCGAGGGACTGAGATGCTTGTTGTTGGATTCTGTGGAGTTGGACGTGGTGACGGCACTTCTTTATTTTGACATTCGGTTTTACTGGTTTTACTGTGGTTTCACAATGGGACACAGACAGTCCCGCTCCGCTGTCATGTCCGCTCTCCTCCACTCCCACTGTCACTGTGAACATATAAAGAGTCACATTCACATCCCAGCACACCTGTTCGCCCCGCCCCTGCGCCGCCCCGGGAGCTCGCTGCGTCACCCCTCCTCTGCAGCCGGCCAGAGACCACACCCACGCCACAGATTCCATCAGCCAGTTTCCCTTTGGATCGTACCCAGCCGGCTGCAAAGAATGTGGGTTTGATCGACAGAGCAGCCATAGCAGGGTAGCAGAGGAAAACTGAAGGATCTGCAGTCAGAGCTCCGAGATGCTGGATCCATGTACCTGAGGAAATAAGCTCGGCCACTGTAAGTCTCATCATCAGAGAGAGAGCGACTGCAGCTTGCTCTACCGACTAGGATTTCTTTACTTTGTCTTATTCAGATTTTTGACTAGTGTAACTGATAGCATCTATAGTTATTTTTCACACTTTTATTTTATGGAAACATTTGATAACGTTTACATTTTCTGTCACTTCCACTCAAATAAGACTAAAATGAAAGTGCTCAAGGTTACAGACAGAGCTTTTATGCTCAAATAAAATCCAATTAATAACAGATGTGATAAAGCTCACCTTATCGGACATTTTTTACAAGTCTGTATCACTTTGTAATTACCAACACACTCTTTGGGTCGGACTGCCATTGTGTGTTCGGCTCTGTGTTGCTTGTGTATTCAGAGTTGACGGAGCTCAGCTGGTTGAGAGGATGTTGGCTCTAAAAAACGCTGAACAACAGTAATTTATACTTTTGTGAACATATGCACTGGCAGAACTTAAAATGAGTGACGAGGACGCTACGTCACGGCCAGAAACGTGTATTTATACCTAATGTTTCAGAGAAGCCTCCGTATGATGGCTTTATGCTGCTGTAGGTGCCGACACGCCATGTGGGACAGTCACGTGATGACACTGGAAAGCAGCCCATCGTCCCCGGCTCGGACTAATGAGACAGATGAATCCAGACAGCTCAACAGTCGCCGGTTACAGCCGAGCTGCCCAAAACCTTCTGATTCTGGTCTCGGGATCAACGACTGTTGGTGCCCACAAAGTTCTTTTAACAAGTACTGAAGGAAACTTTGGCAAATGATAATATTTGAGAATCATTTACACCATAATACTGCATCACCCAGCTAAGCTGCTGTGTTTTCAGTGTGACTGGTTTTCTGCTGGGATTCGGGGTTGCCACCACACACTCGCTCCATCTTTGTCTGTGTCACAGGCCGTGTTACCACAGCTCACTGCTTTATATAACCAGGAGATGCAGTTTTCTGACTGCAGCATGTGGGCATCGTCCTGAGGCAGCAAAACATAAATGTTTTTTTTGTTTTTACTTTTAAACTACATTTGTTATCCTTTTGTTGCCTTGATTTTATGGATACACAAGATCAAGGTAACTTTATTTATACCCAAAGGCAAGGTAAATTTGCTTTACAGAAAAAATGACAGCATTTGGCATCCCTTTAAAAACACACATACCTAGTAAAGATGTAAACCTCACTGTGGCACATATATAGTAATTTTAATATTTCGAATCAAAAACAATTCTTATTTAATTCAGTGACAGCAACGGGGACAAAGCTATTTCTATAACGCTTTGTCCTACATCTCGGAAATAGAAGCCTCCGTCCTGAGGGAAGAAGCTGAAATCCACCCCTTAGAGGATGGGAACCATTTTTAAGGATTGATAAAGCCATCCTCTGTACCTGCTCAGAGTACAGGGAGGCTAAACAAGACTGTGGCTCACCTATCGGACGACTGGACCATCTCACTATCTGATTTAGTTTTTCTCTGTGGCAGAAGTCTGACCGAACCATGCCACCAAACAAAAGGATAAAACAGACTCAATAAAAGAACGAGAAAACAAAGTTACAATTTTTTGGTCAATGTGGAAATGAGCGAGTTTCCTAAGACGATAAAGGTGCTGGTGACACTTTTTACAAACTGATTTGCAATTTTGATCAAAGTTCAGTTTTTCATTGATTATGGTGACAAGATGTTTATATGATTGTACTTGCTCTATTTTCTGACCTTTAATTAAAGTGACTCCGTGCCCATTCTGTTAATGTTATTACCACTGGAGTTTTGATCTCCTCCATACCCGCTTCACACCCTGGAGGACGGGGCTGTGGCCCCCCCACACTCCCTAGCAGATCATTACATGGAGAAACCTTTGGAATGCAAGCATGCTGATCCACACAGGTATGCACACATGGGTATTCACAGACGCGGACTAAAGCTTTCTTGGCTGCTGCCTCAAAGCACACTGTGCGCTGTCTATCTTGCGTGCTGCACAATATCGTTTATTATTTAGTAAATATTGATATCTATGACTAGCTAGTTTATTGTGATGGTGCTTTGTTTTCTCTATTATTATGTTGCTCTTTGTTGTTTGCTGTCTCCTCTGTTTGTTTTTTTTGTTTGTTTTTTTTTTTTTTCTCCATACAGGTGACCCAGGAGTTCTTTTTTTTTTTTTTTCTCTCTCTCTTCCCCCCCCCTTCTCACCGTCTCTTCTCCCCTTTGGTTTTCTTTCTTTCTCTCCCCCTCTTTCTCTCATTCATTCCCCCTGTCCTATTTATTAAAAAAAAAAAAAAAAAAATGACAAAGGATGAACTGAAGCTCTGCCATCACGTAATGTCGCATACTGCTGTTTCTGATGTCATTTAGAAAAAAAAAAAAAAAAAAAATGTTATTACCATTATTATTCTTATGATAAATTATTTGACATTCAAGCATTTCAGGAGCAAACCTCCGGTGCCGAACCTTCCCATCGCTCATCGGCTCCTGCTCCCTTTGCTCCGAGGAGTTTTTTGTGTGCGATCAGACTGCATCACTCCTGCAGTCACAGATGACTTCAACACAGTTTTTTCAGAGTTTTATGCCAAAACGATGTGGGAACTATTTGTTAACCCCCCCCCCACCGTGTTCTGTATTTAAGTTGAACACTGCCTGGAGCGAGACATGGTGTAATTAGACTCATAGGTGAGAGACATTGTGCAAGCCTAGCAAGACTTTGGCTAATTAAAATCTGGAGTTACTCCAATTAAAAGGAACAATGTGCCAGTCTAGCAACTGTGAGGCCCCCAGAGTCACCAAAACGGTTATTCAGATTTATGGCTTCATTTAGGTTATTAGATTTTGAGTGAAACGCTTTTTCCTCTCAAATATTCATTAAAAGCTGATGTAGGTAAAATCTCTCAGAAAAGTGGATTAAATGAGAGTAATTTCAAACCGGAGAAGTGACGGGCTTCCCATTGGTCCTCTTTAATTTTCCAAACTCACAGAAAGTGATCAACAGGGTGGAGGAGAAGTTTTCTCAGCTGTACCACTCCACACAAACAGCAGACGTGTCAGCTGTGCAGCAGTGAGGACACGGTTTAAAAATGTTGGGTCACTCTGATAGATTTCAGTTTGAGCACTAAAACACATCAATCTGGGACAGAACAGTTTACTAAACTGAACAGGAGCACTAAGACACTAAAGTCTAAGGCTGATCAGGGACAGGATGAAGCCCCCGAACACTTAAACTACAGCCTGTAACTCAAAAACTCATTTTCCTGCATAAACCCCACGTTTCAACCCTCAGGCTGCGAAAGCTCTGACCTCATCAAAAAAGCAGATGGAAGAAGCACCTGAAAACAAACAAACACACAAACAAACCCAGCAAAACAGAGACTAAATAGGAAATATCTGTCTAAAAATAGCTTATGATGCTGATCAAACGTTGCAATGAACAGAGCTGCATTAAGTTTGGCCCAAGTCACCTGCAGGTCATGTTCTGCAGCAGGTCCAGGCAGCGGTGGCAAACTTGTGCCTCCCTGATGGAGCTGGAACTCCTCCACCCTGCGACAGAGCTGCCTCCCAGTTAGATTTTTATTTAGTGGAGGAACTCGGCCACTGACCCCAAATAAATTTAGCATAGCCTGGCTCTGATGCCGAGTGACACAAATCTGAGTTTTGTTTTTGAATGAATAATTATTATAATAATAATTATCAATCTCTGGCTCTCTTCAGCAGCGTCTTTGTCCTGTCTTTCTCCCCTCAACCCCAACCGGTTGTTGGGCTTTTCTCTGCATATAGGGTCTCAATATAAAGCGCCTTAAAGCTGCTGTTGATGTGATTTGTTGGTATGTAAATAAAATTAAATTGAAACTGAAAGCTGAGTTTGGTAAAGCTTTCTACTTTCTACTGGACTTTAATAAAGACGATAGTCACAAATGAAGGTGGATCAGAATCGCCTTGTTACGGATGGTTACGCCTCACCTCTTTACAACCAGAGGCGCCCCCTGCTGGCCATCGGAAAGCTTACAGCTTTTAGAGATCAGCGCTAATATGACTAATGTGTATCTTGAACATGTTTTGTATGATTCAGATAACTACAAGATGCAACTACAAGATGCAAAAAATGAATGTTTAGTTTCTGCTGAGTGGAACCTGGGTGGATTTTGTTTATGTGTATAAACCCAGCAGTGTCATCTATCATAACAGACTTGCATTTAATTATTATGAGCTATGATGAGTCGATGTGGATGTGAAAGCATCACGTCAGTTGAACATTGTGTTGGGAACAACAGAAACTCTATCAAACTGATGAAACGTTCACGTGTTATACTAAAAGCAGCGTCTTCAGTCAGTTCAGCAGTAACCGTGGCAGAGCTCGCTTCTTTAACAGAGGTTATTAAGGGTGAGTGGACTGCAGCCCAAGGCTGCTCGACAAATCACTAATCCTGCCTCATAACGTGCAGGCTCCACTGTCATGACAAAACCAGCACAAATATGAATCATAAACTCTGGACATGCCGAAGAAAATCATTGTGCAGGAGATTTGGATCTTTAATACCCGAGCCCATATTGACTGAGCAGGCAGGTGCGTTACCCCTGAGAGACGCTGTGCTGGCAGCAAAATCATCCTGCATTTGTCTTACTTTGGCCTCCAGATGCTCCAAAAGGGGAAAAATCTCCAGCACTGCTTGCTTTGCAGAGGTTTCGTGATCTTTATGGAAATACCGATCATGTCACAGTTAAAGGGATTATCACTTTTCATATGGACGACAACAAAACACGCGTCAGTTTCTACGTTTCGCCGAGTGTTTGCTCAGCGAAGAGCAAACCGGAGGCGTCTGTATGTGAGGGTGGAGGCCATGCTTATTTTTCTTCCCCTGGTTTATGCATCACCCACAGAGATCACAGCGCTCATTTAAATACTGTTTGTCCTCGTACACACGTTTAACTTTCGCCTCTGAGAGCGTCAGGGCTTTAAAATAAGAGGTAGGTTCATGGTGATCGGCAGCTTCGTCCTGATCTCCAGCGCATCAAACAACTTGTCCTCCAACCTGAAGCTCGTTCCTGGGATGCAGCAGGCAGTGCTGAGGAAAAAGGAAATCTGTCCTCTTTTTAAAAATGAATGCATTTCTTTCTACCTTACACTACATGTTACTCCAGGACATTAAATAACACTATGTTTCCCACATGTCCACACTTCTCTCTGTCCTTATAAGGACACAGAGTTTTGTTTTAGCGGTCTGGTTGCGTCAGAGGAACGACGGCCAGTACAGACGAGTACAGACGAGTACAGGACGTGTTGAACCCTGATGTATCTGACAGGTTTTTTCTGGCAGCTGTTAGCAGACAAACAGCTGCTTTGCCTGAACTGCATGTGTGTATACACCTCTCTGCATTCAATCATAATTATTATTTATCTCTGGCTCTCGTCCACAGCGCGTCTTTGTCCTGTCTTCCTCCCCTCACCTCTTCCTGAGTCCGGTTCTGCCAGAGGTTTCTTCCTGTTTATATTTCAATCCCAACACTGTTCAAAGAGAGTTTTTCCTTCCCACTTTTGCCTTTTTGGGCTTGTTCATAGGGATCGTTTGATTGTTGGGTTTTCTCTGTATTATTGGGGCAATCGTGGCTCAAGAGTTGGGAGTTTGTCTTGTAATCGGAAGGTTGCCGGTTCGAGCCCCGGCTTGGACAGTCTCGGTCGTTGTGTCCTTGGGCAAGACACTTCACCCGTTGCCTACTGGTGGTGGTCAGAGGGCCCGGTGGCGCCAGTGTCCGGCAGCCTCGCCTCTGTCAGTGCGCCCCAGGGTGGCTGTGGCTACAATGTAGCTGCCATCACCAGTGTGTGAATGGGTGGATGACTGGATATGTAAAGCGCTTTGGGGTCCTTAGGGACTAGTAAAGCGCTATATAAATACAGGCCATTTACCATTGTAGGATCTTCATCTTCTGATATAAAGCACCTTCAGGGGACTATCGTTGTAGTTTGGTGCTCCATAAATAAAATAAAATTCAGTTTTTAAATTTCAGTTTGTTCAGAATTAGAAAAACAAACTGAAGTAAATATCAGAATCTGCTGTCAGACAAACTGTCGTCTCTAAACATCGACTTGAGCTCCGCGTTCGACAGTCGGCGTTCCCGTAACAAGAAAACGTAACGCTGATCTGAATGAAACAGTGATTTCACTGCTCAGAAAAATGTGATTTGTTCACGAGTAAAAGAAGCATTCATGTTGACATGATGACATCACATCAAGTGATTGGCTTATTTCACCACATCCTGAACTGAGATGTGCTGAGAGGTCATCTGAGTACAGTGGTCAGCAGCAATACTCAGGGAGGCTGCGGCGTTTAAACGATGCTCGGTGGGTCACCTTAAACCGCCTTTCTTCCACCGTCTGATGCTCGATTTGATTTCAGCAGAGGGTCTGGACCGTGTCTTGTTGCTGCCATGTGATTGGCTGATTAGATATGTGTGCTGAGGAGCAGATGAACAGGTGCATCATCGAGCACTGCATGTGGAAACATCTGAATTTCCCCCCATTAAATTTCATTTAATGTGACTTTTTTCCACAGCGGTGAAACTGAAGGATGTGAAGCTGTGTTCACGTGTTCAACACGTCGACTCCTTCCTGTCTGTAACTCCTCCTTCCTGTCTGTAACTCCTCCTTCCTGTCTGTAACTCCTCCTTCCTCTCTGTAACCCCTCCCTCCTCTCTGTAACTCCTCCTGACTAACATGAGATGTGCAGATATGTTTCCAGGACCATTTTTCACCTGCACCTTTCATGTGAGGGTAAACTTTGTTTTTGGCTCAGTATCTTTCACTTTTGCTAACCTTTTTAAGTCTTTCTAGGCCTCCTGCCCATTTCCCCTCACGTCACTCCTCTCGCCTCATCCACCAGTGTTCAATGTCAGTCTGCCAGAAAAAAAAAGAAACTCTTTAATTAAGTTTACTGCTCTGGAGACTTATCCTCTCATCAGAGTCTTCTCCCTCTCTTTGCAGCGCTCTCAATAATGTATTTCTCGCTCTCCCTCTCTCTTCTCATTCACAATATCCCTTCTCTTCCACCTCCACTCATTCACTTCTTTGCCATCACTCTCATGCATCCTGCTTCTCCCCCGTCTCTCTCCGACTCTCCAACCCACTCACATTCCCATCAGACAAATTCAAGCATTCTTCTTCTCTTCTCTCCCACTTTCTCCTCGTCTGCTCTACAGCTCTCGTGTTCCCAGCGCTCTGATTGGCACGCAGCAGATGTTAGACAGCTGTTGCAGAGGAGATAGGTTGCTCATTTTTGCCTGTTCAGCCTCCAACTCCGTTACCTCGCCTGCTCCCCGTCCGTCTCCATCTGTCTGTCCAGCTTTCTGTCTTTAGTCTCAGAGGAGAGCAGGACCCGTCCTGTCTCTTTGACCCTGAATCTCACTCTGGTGCTTTGTTGTTTGGCATCAAGCCTTCTACACACACACACACACACACACACACACCTACCTGTGTGCTTTTCAAGGTGAATTGCCAAAGTTGATGCTCGTGTTGCAGGCTGGCTGCTGGAAAAGCAGCATTGATTTCTCTAAACTTTTTTTCTGACATCGCCGCAGACCTGAGGTGAAAAATGACATTTCAGAGTAGGGTTGCCAACTCCCTGAAAAATAAATAAGGGACACCTCGTGGCCAGGGCCGGGCGACCCAGTTGTCTTCACCCTTCCCAGTGTGGTGAATTTTCTAGCTCTTTTTTTGTGTGTGAAATTATTTTTTTAACCCTTTGACTTGAATTTGATTTAAGTAGATGTGTATTCTTTGTGATATGAACACATGTGAAACAAATGATCATTTAGCCGTTTATTTTTAGCTCAAAATGACAACATTAACACATAAAACAGGTCTCTTTCTTAAACAGAAGCCTGTCATGCTTAACTTTTGAGAATATAAGTAAATCTTTCTTTAAAAGAACTCTGTCCTGCTTAACTTAAAATAATAGAAAACAATAGAAAGAAAAATATTCTTGTAACAGTGCACATTTAGTGCATTTAGTACAATTGGCTTCAGCTGAGGTATTATTTCAGCTTTTCTAATGCTAATCAGCTGCTCCTGTTTGTAAACCCGCTTGTTCCCATGATTACGCACCTTAACTCATCATCATTATTCATCTATGTATTACTTTTATGTATTAGTCATCTATTTGTTGTAATCATCTATCCTTACAGTTGTTTATTACACAAAATAAATTATATTATCACACTTCTGGCCACATAGCGCTGATATTCACTGCACATGCCCATATTAACTTTTTCCAGCCAGGTGTTTTCCTTTTCCCATTCTTCCCTTTCTCTGAGGGGAACAAACATTGCTGCTCTAACGCTGGGCTCACACTGTGCGATTTTTGGCCCATTTTGAGCCGATTTTTGAGTGATCGGACCGATTTTGGCCTTCATCGTGCATCGTGTAGTATACGTGGGGTAACGAGAAGTGATTAACACCTCACGACCAGCTCCCGATCATCAATCGCTCGTGAGCCGCTCACACTGCTCGCGCGCAAACACGTAAACGCCGTGAAAAAGACGGAGCAGCACGGCTGTGCAGCGTGTGATCTGGACACAAGCGATGGAGGCACAACTTGTAGAACTTTGGAAAGCTCATCCGAGCCTTTTCGATGTGGCATCACAAAATTATCACGACCACAACAACCGTGAAAACAGTTGGATGTACATGCTGCTCAATCACAGCTGCCTGATCATGTTTTTCATTAGCAATTTAGCAAAGTTGATGGTGGTGGTGTGTCTGTGTGAGTGAAAGACAGAGCGAGCGACAGATTTTCTGTTATAACCTTAATTTTATGGACGCACAGTGTGAGCACTCAGGTCGCATCAGAGCATCGGGCCGTATAGTGTGAGACCTGCATCGTGACCTACCAACTTCTAACCCCTGCGAGTCAATCGTGCAGTTTGAGCAGGAGCTGAATAACGTGACTGAAAAAAATCGCAGTGTCTGCCCAGCTTTAGGTGTACTGTCGTCCGAGACTTGCACCGCAGAGTCGGCGTTTGTTCCCCTGTTGGCCATGCTTCTTGTTGTGGTCATCTGTTGTCTTCCGGTATTTTCTCCGTAAGCGACCTTTCCTCGACCAATGAGATGAGCGGTAATCTGAATTGTCATACTCGAATTGTCATAAGTGTGCTGTCAGCTCATTGGTCACAAAGCAGGAGAGGGGCTGGGAATTATGTTTTCCAACAAAGTGTTAATTCCATTAACATTTATAGACTACTTTTGATTCTCACTGTATTACGGGACAAAGTGCGTCCCTTATTAGCTCAATACGGGACGTGTACTTTTGTTTCGAAATACGGGACGATTCCGTATTTTAAGGGACGGTTGGCAACCCTATTTCAGAGACATTTCTGAAAAATCACCACGACAGTCGGCGCGTGGTTGCTCGGCTGAGGTCGGCACATTTTCCCACTCGAGCACAACTCTGGATCAGTGTTGGACGTAACACATTATTGCAATCACACCTTTTTTAAATGCAGAAATGTAACCTGTCAGGTTACTAAATTCAGTAATCACATTACAGCTACAGTTATTAAATGGACCCAAGAAATTAAAAACATATGGTTTCATATTTTCTGTTTATCAGTTTATTTTGAAAATACAAGAATGAGGACGGAGGATACAGGAGCTCAAACACTTCCACGTCAGTCGTTTTTCCACAGTCACAGTGGGAAAACTCAACACTGTCACATTTTGGAAAATGTAGCCTTTGGAGCTACACCACAGTCCATAAAGCATGAGGATGTAATTCTGGACATCCCGTGTTTAAATATTTGATTCCATCCTTTCAAATAAATCAATATTGTTTTAATTCAACGGCATTAAGTTTTTTTCACAAGCCAATAAACTCTGAGCCACTCTAATCTGAGGGTTGTTGGTTTGGACAATAAATTATTATTAATAATAATTAATGTTTTCAGCAGTGCAAAAACTGGTCTCGTAATAATGTCAGGGAGTTTTTATGCCTTAAATAAAATAAGATATATACGTAATCTACACTGACTGTGACCTTTGACTGGACCCGAGACTATTTATATATTGTTACATATAAAAGATCTAATTTTCAAATACAATCAAAGGTTTTAGTTTAGTTTTTTTTCAGCAGATGCTGTTTGCAGGTAGAACCAGTTTCTCAAATGGAAACCAGTGAGCAGTTTGTTTTGAAAGATGTGTTTGTTTGCTTTTGAATATTTATTATTGCTGATTAATATGACAAAGGTATTTCTTATCAGATTACTGGATTATTAAAATAATCAGCTTGTCAGAGTCTCTAAGCTGACCGGATCCCAGATCGAACGATGGAAGTGTTTTTTCCTCTATTATTTCTGATGACTGAAATATACAAACCAGACCTCGAACACCTGAAAACTTTGGTTTTAAAGGAGAACAGACTCAATTGTTTTCTCATCAAAGGTTAGATATGAAGATCAACAACTCTCATGCTTGTACAATAAATTTAGGCGTGCAGCGAGCAGCTGACCAGCTGTCATAAAAAGGATTTCCAGCCTGCCCAGGTCGGTCTGATTTAGCCACGCCACACTGAGCCGTGCCGAGCCGTGCCGCGATGACATGTGTTTCCATTACAGCATCACTGCAGGAGGCCAAGCTGTGCTAATGCGGTCCTGCTCAGCAGCAGCAGCGACCGTCAGTGGACGTCAGTTTCCTCCTCTCGGGTGTTTCTGGCAGCTAAATTTGTGTCGGTGCTGAAGATGTGTCTGTTCAGCTGCCGGGACTTTACAGCTTCCACCTGAATCTGTTCTGAGGGGATGAAGTAGTTTTCCTAGAGTTTCATTTGGAGCCCGGTCCTCTAAGGGTTCCTAGTCTGTCTCTGACCTGGTAACAGTTATTTTTAAAGGATTTTCTCTGGGTGTTTGTTCTTAGGTCAAAGCAAATCGATTGTGTGCAATATCCGCAGTACTGCACTGAAATTAAAGCTGGGACATGGATTATACTCAGAGGAAGAATAGAAACAATAATACATGAAAGCAAAGCGACAATCAACACAGAAGAGCAAGAAAATTTGAAAAAACGGAACCAAATCATCTTTTAATGTTACAGCTACAGCAGAATGGAATCAGCTGCTTTGTGTGGTCCTATGGTGGCTGCTATGGGACAAACATGTTTTAGTCGGCCAACTGAGATCAAAAACATTTAGAGGCCCTTTAACAGCTGCAGCTCGGGCTATCAGTTCACCGTTTACCTCAGCTGGGTGACGAGTGCCCACCTTCATTATTGTGGAGGAGTCTGAGAGAAGTCAGTGAAGCAGAGAAGCTCACGTCTGACTGATGACAGTGATACTGAGGCTGAGGACATGCTACTCTGTTCAAATATGGTGGGGGAACATGGTCGCTACCAAAAACCACAAACCTGCTCTTATTATTAATGCGTTAAAAATACACAAGTTTATGAGAATATATCTGTTTGTTGGAAGACACTATCCTATGTATATTTATGAGTATCCTATAATAATAAAGCTCATACAGGGGACAGTTAGTGAAAGCAGAGCAATGTTAACGAGGCTGTACAACACTTACTTTACCATAACACTGCAGTTCCTCCTTAGTACGACTAATGAACCATAATGACACTACAGCGCACAGAGAGTCCAAGTGCTGCACAGTCTCAGTGCAGTTAAGTGGCAGCGATGCGCTTTTATCAGAATTTACTGCTCCGCTCTCGTGGAGGTGCCGTGGGTTTAATTTAACGAAACATCTGTGTTGGGAGGCGCCCGTTTGATAACCCCTATACCAAACTAATTACACACACACACACACACACACCCACACACACACACACAGGAACTGGCAGAAAAGATGAGGAAATGTGTTCATCTGAGTTTAATAGAGCAGCACAAAAGGTGGTTGCATAAGAAGCTGATGTAAAGGCTGATTCACAATGAAGCGCACCAAAAGAGTATATCGATACAGAATCTGAGTGCATTCAACCTCTTTACAGGAAGGAAGCTCTCTTTCTGGTGAGAGCCGAATGAATTATTCATCAGGAGAATTTTAAAGTGAACTCGGCGTTTGCTGTTTAACATGTCGGTTAACTTAGCGTGCACAGTTTTTTCTTTCTTTCATTCTTTGCTCTGATTTTCCTGAAGTAGAATAAACTGGATGTTTGCTCCGTGTTGGTTTATATGTCAGTAATTGTCCGGATCCTGGGAGTCTGTTCAGCTTCAGCTCATTCTCACCCCCAGTGCATACGTTACTGTGTGTTTCCCTCTGGTGTGGCTAACTTACAGCTAAGGTGCTGTGATGCGAGTGAGTTTTTCAGTGCCAAAATCTAAGGAGCAAGTGGAGTATAGAATAAAATAGAATAGAATAAAATAGAATAGAATAGCACTTTATTGCCATTGTAAGAGAGGAAGCAGAAAAAGAACCTGAGGGTAAGACTTGATGTCCTAAATGATGCAAACCCGGGTCAGTTGGCTGCTCACCGTCCAGCAGGGAGGAGGTAAAATCGTATTTCCTGTTTTGACTCACAATTGCTGATTCTGTTTTTAGCTCGGTTTAATTTATGTTACTTTCCAAAGCAGGATGGCTCATTTCAGTTTATTTAGTTTCTGTTTTTCTAATTATTATGCTGCTGTGTGCAGAAGTCTTGAGCCACCCCCCAGGTCTTTATATTTAATGACTTTCTGCTCAGTTTCTGGAGCAATAACTCTTCAGCCTTTCTGAAAGTCTGGCAGATTTTTTCTCCTGAACATTTTCAAACCGTTGTCTGTCTCAAAAGTGTCCAGTCAGAGCCATTTCTGACATGTTGTAGACTTCCACTAGTCTACAACACCCGAGTATAAAATGGACAGCTGTACTATATCCAGTACAAATAATTAAGCGGTGCTTAAAAAGTATTCAAAGCATCCAGAGCCGTGGGCTCTTTGCTCGTTTCTTTGAGGCCTCGAACACTTCCAGGATCACACGTTTTCTCCTGATTAAAGATCAAATACGGAAAATGATCAGGAAAAACTCTCCCTGATGTCCCGTCTAATTTCCAGGAAGAAACACCTCGACATCCATTGATCAGCTTCAGATTTTCCATTTTGATATGATTTCGCTCTCACGCCAGTGGTTTTAATGTTTGTGTTAAATTGACTGCCCCAAACCTCAGAGATCATCTCTGCTTTAATCTCACAGATCAGAGACGTCTGCACGCAGAGGAGATTAACGTCCAATTAATTTATGCAGCTAACCTGCAAAGTTAAAGGTTCATTTGGAAATGAAGGCGGTTAGAAAAGAAAACCTGGTTAAATGTTTGTTAAATTGTATCAACTGCTGGAAGGGAATTCCTAAAATGAAAAGATGCTGAAGCCTGAGGGGAGCTTCAGCTCAGCCGTCTCAGGACTAAAAATCAGAGCCTGAAAATAATGTTACAGCCTCGCACATCTGTTCTTTTCACCACCGTCCAGCACCTTTCGCTCCTTTGGGTCAATTAAATTCCCCTTCTCCCGCTAAACCTTCTATTTTGCTCTTCAAACCTCACAGCTTTTGTAGTTGTTCGATCTTTTTTCATAAAAATCATCTACAGTTGGGTCCAAAATCATTTTGGGGGTAATTTTCCCTCTGTACACCAACACAGTGGATTTCAGATCAATCAAAATGTGATTAAAATGCACACTTTGAGGATTTTTCCACTTTTTTTCCATTTTCAGAGGTTCAAACATGATTGGACAAAGTAAAGTAAAATCCTTTGCAGTCCGTGATGAAGTCTGGAGCTCGTGGACAGATGCTGTTTCCTCCCAGAGATGCTCTGCAGGTCGTTACTGCAGCACCTTCAGCTGCTGCTTGCTTTGGGTGTCTGCCGTCAGTTTTGTCTTGCATCTCACATTTCTGGGCCTCGAGTAGCTGCTGAGTCGTGTTTGCAGTTTCCTTTGTGAAGCTGTTTTTCTGAACCACGGTACAAACGTTGTCATCGTGCACTTCAGCTGTCTTCTCCGGTCTTTCGGGCTTTGAGCTGCTGCGTTCCAAAGTTTCTGATCACTCGTTGGTTTATTGTGGTTTCCCAGCCTAACTATGCCTCCTTTGCTTGTGCTCTTCCAAGTTCGCCTCTTGGAATCAGCTCCACATCTTTGATCTGCTTCATGTATCGTCTAATAACAGAGGAACAAACCTCTGTAACATTGTGGGGTCTACTGTACCTTACAGGAGACTGAACTGAATTCATTTTTGGCCTCTGAAAAGGAAGGAGTGTATAAAAACACAAAAAAGTTCATGCACTACTGTTAAGCCATGCGACTCAAAGCTGAACGTCTGCACTTTATCCTCTGAATTAAAATCCACTTAAAGTTGATCTTATTTAATATTTCTGGCAATGAGACGGCCTCGTTTCAGTCATCTTGCCAAATGTTGCAAATCTTTTTAAACCTGCACTCTCTCGCTTTTCTGCCCCATCGCTCCCTTTACATCATCTGCATTTGTTGACCGACTGTCTCTGAGACACGACACCCATTGATTCAAAAAGGAGGGGGGCAGAAAAAGACAGAGTGGAAAATCTTTCAAAGCCTTTGACGGTTCGTCTTTGATAGACGCCGGCACGTCCAGAGGCCAGCGGGGACAGAGATGGAGAGGAAGAGATTTCGGCGAGGTACACAGACCGCTGTGCAAACACACGCTGCGCTTTCTTAGATGTGCTCTGTTGCTTCCCAGGAACAAGCTCCCTTTCCCCTGAAGTCAACTCTAGGCTGTGCACCATCACCCCCACGCTCCCTATCCCCTCACAGTTCCTCCATGTTCCACTCAAATCATCCTGGAAACTCTGTATTCTGCATCAGGCCTCGGCTACATTAACTCTAACCCTCACTACGCCGCTCTGATGCTCGTTATGAGCCGCGGGAACGCATCTGCTAAACAACAGCCACACAGATCTCTGCACAGCTGCAGCGTTTCTTTGATGTCCTGTGGATTTCAGAAATCCTCAGATTGTTAGTTTTGACTTACTGCTTTGCATGTAAGTTCACAGAGAGGAGCTGGGTAATCACGTCGCGTGACAGCTCAGACAAAAAGAGGTGTTCTGTTTGTTTACATCAGTGATGGGTTAAAAAGAAGAACCACTCTGTACTGCAGAGGCTTTTATCTTCAAGCACATAATTGCTCAATCTACTGAGCCAATTGATGCAAAATGATGGTAGGAATTAAAGGCCGAACAGGGGAAGGCCAAAGCTGCAGATACATTTAGAGACGGGGAAATGGCTGAGACCTCAAAATGCTGATTAACTGTTACAGCGACCGCTCGCCCCGACGCTGTTCTTTAATACAGACTGCACAGCGTTCACAAACAGCGATTAGATTCCTCGCTGCTTGGAATAAACAACAGTGATTCATGTAGCGCCGCTTAGTTACAGGAAACAAATCACAGGCACCATTTTCCACAAACTTTTTATCCAATTCAGATGAAAAACTAATTGTTCTTCTTCCAGCTGCTCCTTCGCCACAGCAGATCATCAGCCTCCACCTCCTCCTATCCCAGCATCCTCCTCCGTCACACCAACCCTCTGCATGTCCTTCACTACATCCATTCTTCCCCTCCTGACTGGCAGCTCCATCTTCATCATCATTTGTCCAGCATATCCACCCTCCCTCTCGCTGTCCCTCTGACGGGGAACATCTGAACGTCCATGATCAGAAAGGGCTCACTGAAGGCAGCATGGTTAAGAGCTTGGAGGCGCTTACGACTGCAGTGAATGCTCAGAATAACACCTTTGAGCGTATGTATGTTGGATTACATCAGGAAAGAATCAACTCAGAACAACATCTCTGGGCGGAGCTGGATTACACCTCGGATCAGTTGGCTGCGGTCGTGATGTCTCAGAATCTGCTATGTGAGCAAAAAGAGTGACAAGACCACAGAATCGACGGCTAATAACATCACGGAGAAGCTCGCAGCTATTAACGGGAGACTGAGAGACCAGTGTCAGAGTGTTAAAAAACAGCTTAAAATTCTCAATTACCATCATAACCCGGCTACCCCTTCGGCGCCAGCTCAAGGCTGGAGCCGAACAACAACTCCCTGATGACGACTGTGTTGAGTCTGTTCCTTCCCATTCCCTGCAAGGCCACCTGGGTTGGCTGGAAGACTGTTTACTTAGCCTGGCAGGGCGAAGGACACTGTCTCAGCTGAACTATGGACACGCACACACACACATATACTGATACTGATAAGCACTCACTGACGCATCACCCTCCCTACCCCGGATCCAACGCCACCTCCAACGCTTACCTCCCCCATGATGTGGACATCGGGTCAGTTGGAGGCGCAGTCGAAGATTGCAGCGGTCCCAGATCAGATGTACACACTGGAACTCTTTCCCATGTTGCTTGTCTGTGTTTATTGTGCTGTGGTGTGTTGATATCTGTGCATTCCTGTATTATCCTTTTGTGTTGCACATTTCAATGTTTTTTTCCTCGCTACCTAGCCTGACCTGTCTGCCCAATGTGATGTTTGTGTATTGTATGTACGGTCGGCAAGGTCTGTCATCTCGGTTGTGGGCAAAAGACCTGCAACTGACAAATAAAGGCTATCTCATCTCATCTCAGCTCTCACCGCCATCTTTAAACCTTCCCTTTCATCTCCACCCTGCCTGCTCTCTCTCCTTAACTTCTCTTGTGCACAATCGATAGTCATCTACTTCTCGCGTGCTCGCCTTTCCACCTCTCATTCACACACATGTATGCTGTCTTAGAGCCACACTGCTGTTCTCTAATCATCACCTCTCTTCTTAGTGCATACCTCCACCTCTCCCACGGCCACCCCAACACTAACATGTACATGCAAAAACAAATACACTTCCGGACAGCGGTGATTAAAACTCTAAAAATAAAAGTAAAACATAAATAAAATCAAAATTTAAAAAAACGACAGCCTCATAATGGAATCAAACCCAAGAGTATTAACAGATCCTAGTTTGTGTGTTTTAATATACATCAGCTGCAGAAGTGTGCAGCATGCTGCAGGAGCTCCTGCTGTAGACAGCAGTGCGCTCTGGCAGATAACTTTCTCTACATCTGGTCTTACTTGGCTCTGTTGCTTCTGGCAGGACTTCACGCTCCTGTTTCAGAAAGGCTAATGGGCTCGGTCAGCCTGACCACACTCCACTGCATAGCACCGTAATGAAACTCAAAATCTGCTACCAGGGATGAGGAGTCTTTGCTTCCAGCTTTTCCTCCTCCTGCCGGCCCCGGAGCACATTTTTCTTCTTCCTGAACAATGCGCTGCGTCTGGAGATTACCGTGTTCCTGCTGTTACTGTCGTTGTGCGTCATGTCGTGTAGACTGCATTACTTTGTTTGGATGGCTGCTGATACCTCAGTCAGGTCTGTCTTGTAAGAGACTTGATCTCAACTGACCTCCAGGTAAAAACAAAAAAGCAAATAAAGATAAATTGACTGAGCAGCGAAGTTTCTGAAGCTCCAGGAGAAACTATACAGATGTTTTAACAGCAGCCGGCCCGCTCTGCAGAAAATACACCGCCACGGCAGATAAAACGCTCCAGAGGAACGCAAACTGTACGAGCGTGACACACAAGTGTTTACGAGTCGGAGAGACACGTCTCTGATTTGCTGCTCGGGTTTGAAATAATCATCGAGTTTACAGAATAAAGAGGAGCGCTTCAGGAAGGGGCAGGACTTCAACCTCATCGATTCTCCACAGACAGAAATGTGATCCCGCTGAGCTCATCTGCCCCAATAATGAACTCCAGTAAACACAGAAATGTGAATGCATTACGTTATTGTCACACAGCCGTGCAGCTACAGGAACATCCCTTAGTTATGCTGCAGTAGACTCTGGGAGGATTCCCACGATGCATTAAATGTTTCTTCGTCACTCTGTGTTCATAATGCAAAAGGTGACCAGCTGGGTTATGGCTGAAATGCAGTAGAACGACGGTCCAGATCAGAGCGTGATTTCTGACACTTTTACAGCCAAAATGACCAAACTAGTGCACGCGGCCTCTACGGTACTTGGTGAGTAAAGGGTTAAAAGGTATCTGATTAGGTTTCAACCTTAACTTCTTTCTCAGAGTTATGAGTCGATGGTCAGTAAGTCCCAGAACAGATCAGATGAGGGAATGATGAGTCAGCCAACTCAGGGTTGGCAACGTCACAAGTCTGGAGCAGTTTCTCGGAGCTCTAGCTCGACCTGACCTGTATCTACAAACACGATGTCACCTCACTCTCAATACAATTCTTTCTTGTATAACAACTGAATTTTAAGTTCAACAATTAAACAATAACTGCAATTTGCAATTATTTAACATCCAGAAAACGTGTGGTCCTCTCCAGGTAACCCATTCAATTGTAACTGATGTTAGAATTGCTTCAGGCTAACCAACATAGCAGCGATACACACATGAACACAAATACTAGACAATTAAAATATGAATGTTACAGCTCACAGTTTCCTTAGTCCAAACACTACGACCAAAGTCAGCATACAAGTGATCAAATTATGTTCTCAACATACGCAAATGAGCAAGTGATTAATGCACAGCGGAAAGTCTCCTCATTGGTATGACAGATATAACAGTGAAATCATATTTTATGCGTCAAATATTGTAATTAAAATCAGCAAAAGTAAACACCTGCAACACATAAAGACAATAACACGATTGCAGTAAACATTTAGCACAGAGGCTAAGTTCAATCAGTCAAACCCGATAAAATCAAGTTTCTGCAGGTTTAATGTCTGCTTTGGTCCAAATGACATACAGTACATACCTGTGCAGGTATGGAGATGGCAGTGGACTTTTAACCAGATTAACACAGTGTTGGAGAGTTAGATGACAGCTGATGAATGGAGAAGAGTACATCAAGAGCGAGGCTGATGTGCAGCTGCGGTAAACACAGAGGGATAAATCTGACGAGCCGTACTTTGAAGATAAAGAAAGAGCTGCTGAAGCTCGGTGAAGAAGAGAGCTGATGATCAGTGAGCAGCTTCATGTTGAGAATGTTGAAGCAAACATCACATCTACAGATGTTTGAGAGTGTGGTGGAAGTTTAGAGAAGGTCAGAAGGAGCTTCAGTGTGTCTTTGGATCAGAGGAAGCAGATGATTGGCTGCTAAGAGAGGAACTGTGGTACTGCAGAGAAGAATGTGAGGGTGGTGCAGGTATGAGGACAGAGAGGCAGTGGTGAACGGTGTGGTGGGACTGACAGATGGGTTAAAGTTGAGGGATCTGCTCTGAGCTCCTTCTTATGGTGACGGACAGGTGATGTCAGGCAGGAGTCTCTGTGGACCACACTGTGATTGGTAGTGAAAGTAGGGAGCAGGTGGAGGAGAACCTGGAGAGGAGGAGGCATGCTCTGGGAAGAACAGGTATTCTTTTCAGATTTTAATTTATATTTAATTGTGTTGTGGTTTGCAGTGTTTTGTGTTGTTTCATTTTTAATTTATTTAAAAGGAAAAAGCTGAAAGTTTAAATAATTAAAAGTTGAACTGTGACTAGTTGGTTGTTGTATTACATGATTTATTTATTACATTTTATGTGGAGTGAATAAATAAAAGTATATTTACGGTGGCCCCTAGAGTTTTTACGTGCTTTGTCTCTTGGATCCACCACATATATTTATATATAAATATATATAAATAAAACCACTTTTTTTTACATTAGTAATTCCTTTTGTGCATAATTTTATATTATTGTTAATAATACATTTATTAAAGCAACAAAACAACCTGAAGAGCTGGTTTGGAGCCGAAAGAGCCGGAAGTCCCATCACTACCATAGAAGCAAGACAAAACACACGTGTGTGAAAGAGACACGCAAACAGTGAAGGTAGATGAGTTTAAATTCCTGGGCTCAACGCAGACAGAAGAAGAAGAGAGTGCAGGCAGGGTGGAGTGGGTGGAGATGAGTGTCAGGGGTGGTTTGGGACAGAAGGAGAGCAGCAAGAATGAAAGAGAAGGTTTAAAGATGGTGGCGAGAGCTGCTGTGATGGTTTGGAGACGGGGGAGGCCGAAGATGTTCAGATGTTCACTGAGCAGCATGGATCACAAAAGAGTCCATCAGAGGGACAGAGAGGAGAGGCTGAGAGGGTCTGGACATGTGCAGAGGAGGGAGGGTGGATGTGATGGACAAGGGAGGATGAAAGTGGAGCTGCCAGGCGAGAGGAGAAGAAGGATGCAGTGAAGGAGGACATGCAGAGGGTTGTTGTGACGAGGGAGCAGCTGGAAGGAGGAGGATTTTTACCACATTTTGTGCTTTTACTGAATTTCCCTTCAGGAATCTGATCATCTTTTATGAGCTCTGTGGTAATAAACATTCACAGAGCAAAGTCCTTCCTGCTGATTCCATCTGGCATAAACGTTCTGTAAACTTCGGTCACTTCATTCTGTGACGTGTAGACTTTTAATGCCCCCCGATGAGGCTGGAAAATGATTTTGTTCTTTTTAAACATGCATGTCTTTTAAAGTTCCTCCTGCACTTCAAACTGACTGAGACGTAACAGAAGCGCCTGTGTGGATATTACATTTGCGCACACAGACAGTAGGCCGCCATCACCCCTGCAGACGTATGCTGCAGATCGTTACGCTGCCGTACGTCACATTTCATAAAGGCCGGACTTCTCAGCGAGTCCGTCTTCCCCCCTTTCACCGTCTGACGAGTGAGCTGAGTGAAGTGCAGGCGCAGCAGCGACTGTACAGCAGAAGAAATGCCACCGTGCTGCAACTACGATGAGGGATGATTAGCTGTTAAAGCAGCCTGCCCGTCCCCTCCTAATGGCATGTTTGTGCCGACCCTCTCCTTGACCTGTTATTGTTAACCACCAACACAGAGGGAGGTGGCATTCACAGGCAAACGCTGGGATTCTCTGCTGCCGTACTGCAGTGTGTTGTTGTTGGTCACACATCTCCTGTTTTCCTTCCACAGAGATAATGGGCTCTGTGATGAGTCAGGCCACCTCTCCGGGTCTCTCTGCTCCCCGTCCTGTAATTTCTGGGCTGTCACCGTTTCTTCATATAGCAGTAATTTCTTTCTCTGCCATCTTCATTTTCCGATTCTGTCCGATCACTGAAAAGCACTCAGGGAGCTCAGTTCTCCTGATTGTTTGGTGAAAGTATACGGCACAATAGCGTCTGGATTTTAGCCAAAGGTGCGCTGAAATATGTGCAAAGGAGAGATCAGGACACTCGGGTCAACAGTGTCTCGTTACAAATTCACGCTTTTAGACTTTAATTGACAAAAATAATGGTTATAATGACTCTGTTCTGCTAGTTGTGTCAAACAAAGGGGGAAATGGGTCAACTTCAACAAGGGTAGAAAAATGAAGCCCCAAACCTGCAGTTCCTCTAACGTCCAGCAGAGGCAGCAGTGAATCAGTCCCCATAGACTCCAATGTTAAAACTTTACAACAGAAATAAACACGTTTACAGCCTGATGCACAAACTGATTGGTGTCTGTACGTTTTTATAAGTCACCTATTCAAAGGCTCAACGTTTGACTGACAGGCGGATGGTGACACAGGCGGCTGTAACTGCTAGCTGTCTGCTAGCTTCCTATGCTATGGAAGGTGAATGTTTGCGGTCTCAGGTTGGTATCTTCTGAGCTACAATCCTTTTACTCACTCAGTAAAATAAACTGGTTCAAATACTCATGTCACCACTTAGTAAACCTGCACCTGATCATGTAAATACACGCATGTGTCTTCACTGGGCTGCATGAGCCTCCAAATTTGGTCCCTACAACTATAAATGTGAACCTGCTGGTGGCGTTGGAGGGGTTAAGGTGAGGCTCTGGTCTGTGGGAAACAATCACTGCAGTCCATCTAGTATCTGTGGGGATATTTCTGAGTGGAGCCGGCAGCCGGAGATTGTTCTGAATGCACAGTTTCCATTGAGTTACAAACTATTAGAAGTTCCTGTTCTGTTATTTTTCTCAGTTGACCCACTTTTGTACCGACTGTCACTTCCTGGGGTTCTTGCTCTCCCTCTGCTAATCTTCCCATCTTTCTCTTCCAATTCTCCTTTCCCTTCCTTTTTTGTTCTGCTCTGTCTCATTTCGTGACCCCTCCCTTGCTCTTACCCTCCCCATTATCTTCCCGGGTGACCCCAGAGGTCTGTGCACTGAGCTAACTTGTCACGAATCATTTGGTCATCGGCTAGTGAGCATCCCCCCTCTTCCTCTGTGTCTTGCGCTTGCAGTCGCCCCTCCTCTGCCTTCTCTCTTTTCCTTTGTCGTGCATTTCCTTTATTATCTTCTTCTCCGTCTCAGTTTTCTTTGAAGAACAAGAGCACAGGCACAGTGCGGCCATAACGACGATATGACAGCAGCCTTTCGATAATCTGACCTGTGCTTTGTGTCAAAGGAATCCTTCTTCACACTCACAGCTGACAGTTAATGAAAGAGGCAAACACGCCACTGCAGGCCTGTCTGACAGGCGGCCATTTTCCCCATTTCCCTCTTCGAAATATTCTCAGCGACCGGCGGCTCCCGGGAGCAGTCATGCTTTTTTAATGAGCGGCCTGGGTTGTTTATTTTGCATTTAATGTAAAAGCGCTCACCGGTGCCGGATGATTCCATGGAGACGTCGCCAGAGGCAGTGTGCAGATTGGCACTCACCTGACACGGTGGGAGGAAGAGTGTTAGCGGAGAGGAGGTGAGTGCAGTCAGGCAGGACACATACTTTCACCTCCACTGACCCACGTTTGAGGGGTTTTCACTCGCTGTAATGTGACCATCAGGTTACACGTTTACTGGACAAGCACCAAAGCCAAACATTTTAGTGTCCACGCATGAAGTAACCAACACATCTGCATTTTTCTGCATGTTAACAGGGCTGACATTTTGCAGCTTTCTAAAGTCCATGCTGCGCTCTCTGGGGTTTTTGTTTTGGTGTGTTATATATGGATAGCTGATCAATTACAGGAAATTTGGGGAGGGCTAACGTGGCCCTGCTAGGCTGCAGGAAGAACTAACAGAACAAACCAGAAACCCAAAACACGGCGCAGTCCACTCCCACCCAGCACCGATTTGTTTTCTTTCTCCTCTTCGTTTTTTTAAATGAGCATCAGCAGCAGCTGAAATTGCAGCTTGCATGTTTCTCAGTGTGGTTTCTCTTTGGGCTGGTGAGGCCATAAGCAAAGTGCGAATGTGTAACAGGATCGCACATCTAATTGACCACATGGTGGCGCTGTTGTGACACGAGCTCGTTATTTTTTCTAAATGGACGCATGTTTGTAGGACTGGTTCTGAGCAGCACTGATTTGTTTCCAGCAACACTTTGCAAAGCTGAGCCCAACGTGGCTGCCGATGGTCTGGAGTTTCAGCTCCCACCAAAAACCTCGGACCAAACATTTATTTATCATTTATGCGTGTTTGTAATTCTTTGGTTGTGTTTGTTGATGACTTTAAGACTCTTCACCTCATGTCCCCGTGATACAAAGTCAGTCAAATTCTTATTGCTTCAGCATAACGTGAGAATAAAAATGCACCATAAGAATGGAAAGCAATGGAAAACTACATCAAACAGCAAATTCATTAAAAGCTTGTCTGTCTAAAAATGTCTCAGCTGCTTTTGAAAGAGAATTCCACCACCTCGGTGCCACTGCCTGAAAAGCCAGATCCCCATGACCTCTGACCTGAAGACCTAAGAGCTCAGGAAGAAGAATGAGGTGTCAGCAGAGATGTGATGAAACAGTCGTCTCATATTTAATTAGTCCAGCCGTTACTCTGAAGGGTGTTTTAGTGCTTCAGGGGTATTTTCCCGTGATTCACACATTTAGCTTTCCAAAGCACAGATAACAGCTGCTGCACCTGTTTATAACAAATACTAATATGAGGCTTTTAAGGCACGACGCTGCTCTTCATCCTGGATCATAAACACTTACTGAGTGTCCATGAAGTCATAGTTTTATTTCCTCTGCACATTTGGCTCACTGATGTTCCACCTGTTTACCGACGTACATACACGAGAGTTTACAGGTGTGAAAGCTAAACCTTCAAAGCTTCGGCTTTGCAACAGTGCATGCTGGGAAATGTACAGGGTAGGTGGCAATAACACACACACACACACTGCTCAATCAGACCAAGGCAGAAGCAGGGATTTAAGAGACAACCAAGATGCTACCTACCTAACACACACACACACACACAAAGAAAAGAGAGGACCAACAGAGTGTGAGCAGGTGGACGGCTTTACCAGATGGCAGCTCTTCTGTTCCACTGTTATGCACAGAGAGACACATCCACACACACCCTTTACCTTCACACACAGATGCAGCAGACGCACAAACACACACACACACACACACACTGAGCTTTCGTTTTAAATAACACCAACCACCTCTGCCAGTCTTGGCTCCACTTTCCAATAAGATCTTATAGTATTTCAGCACGTTGGGACTGAGGTTCAGATCCGTTACAGAACTGAATGTGATTCACGATTAAAAAAACCTTTTTATGGCACGTTTCCTCCGAAAGAGCAGCTGAAAGTGGCGTATTTGAGACACAAAAGCATTACAGAAAGACAAAGCCATAAAAGCAGATTAGAGGAGCGTCTCAGTAGAAGACTGCAGCGATGCCGGGGAGCTGTAAACCAAACATTAACTGTAACTTGGGCGTTCACAGACGAAGAACTGTTCCCGTCTCAATAACCTCGGCATCGCCGAGAGCAGCTGATGAATCAGCAGCGATGCATAAATGACAAATGTGCAGAAATCAGTTTGACGAATAGCACTGGAAGCTTATGTTATTGTCAGCTGTGTGTGTGTGTGCGTGTGCGTGCGTGCGTGGGCGTGCGTGTGACACACAGGCTGGTCTTAGAGAGCAGTGATTAAGTGTATCACCTGCAGAAAATTATTTCCAATTGTGAAAGAAACTATTTTCCATATAATTACACTCCTATAACTATGGTTGAAGTTAATTGAAGTAATAAAAACTATCATCTTACAAATAATTAAAGAAATCACTGCATGTTCTTCACCAAGTGACTGATTTTAGATTCTTTTACTCTCGTTTCCCCAAAGACTGTACATAAAAGATGGGCATGACCACATGTTGTTCTTCTAAAGCTAGATGTGAATATGTTTGGGCGAGAGGGTTGAGTAATAAGTTGTCAGTTACTGAAATAGATGTCGCTGCTCAGTCATGAATAAAATCCTAGAATTCCTCTCAGCAGCGCTGGAGCGCAGCCCTCTCAGACGCACAGCAGCCATATTATTGGTCAGATAAGTGGAGGGTGATTGTCTCAAAGAAGGTGGGCGAGAGGATTGGACTAGAGTAATGATGTCAGTACTGTGATTGACAGTGTTGGAAGGCAATAGTCATGTGAAGAACAGATAAGCAGCCAAACACACAGGAAAACAAGCAGTCCACTGATTACAGAACTTCATTACTGAACTTAATTCAATTCAGTTTTATTTACAAATCACAACAACACCCCAAGGCGCTTTATACTGTAAGGCAGACCCTACAATAATACATACAGAGAAAAACCCAACAATCATATGACCCGACAGTGGGAAGGAAAAACTCCCTTTTAACAGGAAGAAACCTCTGACAGAACCAGGCTCAGGGAGGGGCGGGGCCATCTGCTGTGATTGGTTGAGAAAAGGAAGACAGGATAAAGACATGCACATAAGCTTCATCATTCATACTCCAAAAGGCTCCGACAGCACAAACACGCTTCAGCGTGAGCTGCGGTAAAGCCTAGCCAGCGGCTACAGCAGTGTAACCATCCACCTCTTAGTCAAAGAGGCCACGCCCCTAATACTGAAATACGGTAATTACCGGGACCAACCGGTTTTTGTATCAGGCTGTAAATGTGTTTATTTCTGCTGGAAACTTGTAACATGAGAGTCTATGGGGACTGACTCACCGCTGGAGCCTCTGGTGGACATTGGAGGGACTGCAGCTGTTGGTTCTTTAGCGCCATCTTCATTATTCAGGCCCGAGTCTCAGCTATAAAACAACAACAAAGCCTCTCAGTTCCAACATTTCTTATTTTTGTGCTGTTTTCACAGAGGTGTGCACATTAAATATGCAGTGTGGTGGTTTGCATGATCAAATTCCTGCTCCAGTCCTGCACTTCTCTGGTTTAAAAAAGCCTCAGCAGCAGCAGCGCTTTCAAACAGCATCATCCCCTCTCTGGCCCCTCCTGTAGCTTCAGAGCAGAAATCTTCCCAGCAGGTTGCTCGCTCAGCCGTTCATTTCTCAATTGCCAGCGTTCGGCAATCACAGCCTATGTTTACTGAATGTAGAATATAACCTCTAATGTGTCTGAGGTTATTTTTCCACTGTTTATGGGGGTAGTACGAGAGTTAATGTGATTCAGGATATGGGATTTAAATGTTTTTAATATTTAATAAATGTGAGCCGCCACAGCAGCCTTCGCTCTCAGAGAGCGCGTGAACCACGGCGTGTTTTTGTGTTGAGCGGTCATAGCAGGGAAAGGGCAATATTTTCCTTTATTTTAAGGACCAACTGTTCCAACTATAATGGACAGAATCCCTTGTTATTGGCCTTATAGGATGGACATCGTTTTCATCCTTTATGAGCGTAGCATTCATCGGTTTGTTTTTAAAGTTAAGAAAATGAAATTAAGCCTGTGTAAGGCTCTCACAAGGACAATAAAAGAAGGCTGCGTCGGTTTATGAACGTGCTCCTGCTTGCCTGTGTACATTTGTCAGATGGATAAAGCATAAGGGCAGTAAAATAAAACTGACCCGGCGCATTCCCACACTTAGCTGTGACGAGCGACCGGCTGCATCTTCGAACCTCGTTACGAATGCTGATGCTGAGGCCAGAGGCTAAGTGTTAGGCCAAGAGGGCAGTAATGTTGAATCAGACTAAATAAGTGACATTTTATTATCGTACAGCAATAAATATGAGCGTTTCTTCTCGCCTCTAAAGGGGTTTTACTGCTCTGAACGTGCTCCAGAGCCACGTGGGTCAGCACAAAGGAGCACATCGCAGCATTAAATGTGACACAAAAGCTCATCTGATGCACGCCTCGCCCTTCAGCCCCCGACTGCAAATCCCCCGAGCTGCTCGGTGTAAATATTTAACAGAAACAGCAGCGAGACCTGCAGTCTACACTCCAGAATTTATTGAATATTAGTCTCCATACATTTCCATCTGCCGCAGATAAGGTTCATTTAAAAGGAAAGAAAACAAATTACATGAGCAAAACAAACTGCATCTGAAATTAGAGTCTGATTCCTGTGGGACAAGTTTCATCAGGGGACTTCATCACCAGCATGCAGCAGGAAATTTCCTCCACAAATTGGAGACATGATCGATTTGCACAGAAATGAAAATCAGCCGTGACCTCCCATCGGTTATTACAAATAAGCAGACGTGAGCACGTGGGGATCACTTGGCCAGTAAGAACACATCCTGTAGTTTTGCTGCTACTGAAGCAATTTGAATTGATATTTCATCCAAACTTTGGAATAACTCTGATCTATCTGACGGCTTTGGCTGTGAGCGCTTCTGAAAAACTCATCAGGCTCTTAATGTGAACTAGTTTTACCTGGAGACCATCTTAAAAGCACGGTGATCCATCTAGTTGTTATTTTTCCGAGTTTTCTGTTCATAACTTGCCTTACAATTCCACTCATCCATTATCTCCTGTAATACCCAGAGGCATAAATCAGGGAACTGCTGTGTCGGTACTGTAAAATAAAACAGATGTGATTCTGACTGAGGAGGAGTTGGGGTGGAAGTGGGTCGCAAAGTGGCTGGCAGACACAGAAACAAATAAAATTGTCCACTGAGCTATCAGCTGATGTTGGCTGAACTGGACTTTGAGGCAGGCCCGCTCCCTTTCCCACATCATCAGACATTCGGTGCAATATTATTTAAATAACAGTTACCTCAAAGTAAAAGAAAATACAAAGAAACCCCAACATACAAATATAATTCCTTTTAACAGCAGCCTACGTCTAGTGCAGCACAACTAAGGGAGGATTCAGGGTCACCTGGTCCAGCACTAACTATATGCTTTAGCAAAAAGGAAAGTTTGAAGCCTAATACTACAACCACAGAGGGTGTCAGTCTCCTGAATCCAGAAGGCTTTGCCTCCTCTTCTACTTTTAAGGAACCATATTCTCCTTCAGCTAAAAATCAATCAAACTCTGAGACACCACCGAGAGTTGAAAGTGGCTCAAATTCTTTTGGCTCCAACAAAAGGCTCAGTGTTGCTGTTCGCTGTTTAACATCCAGCAGACAAGAAGGACTTCTGGGTTAGAAGTGAGCTGTTAGCCTTAATCTAAAGGTGAAACACCGTATTCAGAGTGAAGGACTTCTAAAAGAAAGCTGAAATGTGCAGCTGTGCTAGCACTTTGGATGCAAACTGTTCCCAGCATCGTTCATGATGATGAGCTGCGTCATGTGTCAGGACTCGCTGTGAGGAAGAATATGAATGCTCAGATATACAAAAATACAGATGCATCACATTCATGTTGCAGGGTTTCTCAGCTATTCCAGGCACATCGGTTCCACACTCTGATGTCTGACTGTTACACAGCGTAACGCTGACCTCGTGCCACCCATCTAATAAAGCCCAGTCCAACCTCATGGCTTGTTTCAGCGCACTTTCTCATCTCTCTCCACAAATCTCCACCCTAAAGGCCGTGACCTGACATTATTGCTACTGCGTCCTGCTAATTCCAGCCTCTCTCTCTCTCTCTCTCTCGTACCCTCTTTCAGCTCTTTCTCCCTCACACCTCCTCACCTTTCCCCGACTCTCTCCCTCCTCCTCTCTCCATCCTCACAGACTATTTCCTGTGGTTTGTCATGGGTCACTTGGCTCATTCTCTTTACGGGTCACACGGCTTTGTCTCAGCCAGTTAGGGGAAGAAAAAAAACACACACAAAAAAAGAGGATTCTGGGAGTTTCTTTAATTAGTTGGTACCAGACTGCTCTCCCTCCTCATCACCCCCGCCAGCACCACTGTCTGTCTCTTGTCATGTGAAGGGAACGTCTGGGGGAGAGGTTTTTACAGCCGCACTACTCTGTAATTCTTTAACAAAGCTAGAAGCCACCAGATTGATTGGGTTTGATGAGCTGTGAAAAAAGAACGAAAGGAAGGAGGGTGAGACGGGGACGTGGACGAAGTCTGATTTGGGTTAGACAGGAAGTGAGACGGAACGAGTGGGAGGAAGGAAGGCAGAGAGAGAGTTGGACTCGGGGAGAGACGGAGAGGGAGGAAAAATGTCAAAGTCCGACATTCACAGAAATCAACGAGCCCGTCGAAAGGACGCGAGGCAGCAGTGCGAAGTGGCGCTAACGCGTTTAATCGTTCAGCAGCGTTTTGTTTCCAGAGTTCAAGTTTGGCGTTTCAGACTCTCAGATAATCAAGTCAAAGTACAAAGCTTGGTTATTAAATCGATATCACGTGACCTCATCTCGCTCACTTCCAGTTTATTTGTTTTGCCTCTAGACTCGTGACTTTTAAAATTCCTGAATTGTGAAAATGAAACAGACGATTTCATTTGTTTGCTCATAAGAAAAAATGTGCAAAGTGGAAAAATATACTGATAACACAAAAAAATAAAAACCTGAGAGTGAGAGGGTCACATGGCTGCTGTCAGGAGTATGTTGGATCCATTTATCTGCTTACGCTTGGATTAAAGCACTGAGTTTACTCTTTAAGTATTTCCATGTAGCCTGAAATGTAAATGATGCTTGTGCAGTCGTTCTGGGTTCATTAACTCAGTGTGTTTGACTTTTATTTAAATATTCTGTGTGATTCGTGGTTTTCTTAGAGTTCATATAAAGTATTTTTAGTGTATTTAGTCTTGTTCTTCGTCCTGGGTTGATTTGGAGTCGAATTCTTCTATCGGTGTTCTCTCCTCCTGTGCCAAGTTTCCTGTGTTAAAGTACCTTCTGTTATGGCTGAGCAGCCAGTGTGTTTGCGGTGTGGACCCGAGTGCAGACACAGAAGAGACAGGACTGAACTTTAACAAAAAGCCGAGCCGTTTATAAGGCTGAAAAACACGAGTACAAAACAAAACACAGGTGAAAACTAAACTGGGAAAAAACTAGACTATAATAACTGTGACCAACAGAGACGTGAACATGATTCTGAGCAGAAGCATGAGAGAAACATGAGCATGCCCTGAACAGTGGAAAGAGGACAACAGACGCACCGACACTGAACAGAGGAAGACAGAGGACTTAAATACACAGAGGGGTAATGAGGGAAGTGGAAACACCTGAACACCACAGAGGAAGCAAAACTAAACACACTGAACATGGAGCACGACACTCAAAATAAAACAGGAAACACAATGGGACGTAGATATGACAACACGAGCTTGACAACATACTGGGGAGACAGAATTCAAGGAGAACCAACATAGACAAGGACGCATAGAAACATAAAACAGACAAGCTAATAATAATACTAGAACATTATCTCACAAGTAATACAAAATACGCAAATTCAACATTATTTTAGCAAAAGAAATCAACAATATAGAATAAACTCAAGCTGCTTGTCACAAACCCAGAGCCCCGACACCTTCATGTGTTTCCCCGCTTAGTTATCACACTGCCTGTTTTATTTTATGAGGTAGTGTAATCTTCATTCAATGCCCCACACGGTCAGTAGAAACAGCTCAAGCAGCTCTCCTGAAAGCAGATGAATTGGCTGATTCAAGTCTGCAATTTGCAGGTTTTTATGTAAATTTAGTTTCATTCCAAAAGATCCGTGGATGTGTTTTCTTTTTCAAATTCAGTTCTCCAACCCTGACAATATAAAACCAAAAGAAGTGCATGTGAAGTCAAAAACACTGCGTTTGGTTTTATTCTACCTGCAGCTGTTACATTTATGCTTATGAAACAGGTTTGGAGAGCTGGCTTTGTATGCCCTGACACAAGTCGGCTCAAATCAAGCCTACTCTGGTTCCAGGGTGGGGTGGCCAGGGTCGGCAGCTAACCCTAATCCAGGTAATGTAGTGCGGTCATAACTTTTCTTTAGTCTGGCTCTTCACCCAAGACCAATTTGATCAACGGGGCACTCAAAGCCCTCCAGGTGGTGATTCATGGAGGGATTTTTATTTCTTATCAACTTTAATGATGTCAAAAACTACATGTCTCCCAGAGGTTTTTTCTTTGCTTCTTGGACTAATAAGCATTTTTTCAGATGTGTGTTTCTATATTTTCCCTCAGGTAAATATTTTCACTTGTTGCTCACAGAAAGGAAGGAAAAAAAGTCAAAACACTACATTAAGACTTCAAAGTGTCCAGAAACTAGTGCATGATGTCATAATGGTTACATCCATGTTTTATATAGAGTTTATGGTATTAACACTAGTTACCAGTTAGTTCACCAGTTAGGCTCCAGCCTTATCACCGATGGATGCATGGGAGGTAGTTTAGGATTCAGCATCTTTGCCTGGACATACAGAGGTGGTGGCGATTTAACAACCAGCCCTCCAGCTATTACAGTGGATTGTACTTTTGTCAAGGTCACCTTTAAAAAAGTTGTTTGTAAAGGCTGAAGTGATGGAGACGTCATCTTGGCTGTCCTCTGTGCAGCTTTTCTGCATGCAGAGGTGATTTATTGCTCATGCAGAATTCATGCAGAGAGGAAAGCAACACGTTTGCTTGTTAGTTCAGCAATGACAGCTCTGTTAGGAGCCATGGTCCTTATTATCTGTCGATTGTCCCTTTAATTGGCGTTCGCTTTATTTTAATCCATAACTGCGCCTCCACGATGTTGCTTTGTCCTCTGTCACAGCCAAAATCGTTCGTCGGTTGATTCGGCTCGTCATGGCAACCAAATGTCAGCAAGTTGCTAATAATATCAGTGACCTTAGCAGCTCTGGCTGGGTTTGCAGGGCTGTAAGAAGGGGCTAATTTTTCCCATCTGACAGAGTTGGGCCCCTGATTGAGGATTTGAAGGTTGGATCGAGTTAACTCTGGAGCGCTGAGGAAGTTGCAGCTGTCTTCCAGGCAGCAGCGTTTACTGTTTTCTGTGCACCGTGTAACAGATAGGACAGCTGGTCTGCATTAATATGCAACATTAAGCTATTAAAGAGCTCCATCAGTTTTCCACAGTGTGTGGAACACAGTTTTCTCTCTTCATGATGCTGGGAATCAGAACTGAGAAAGAATCTGTGAAAGGGAGGATCTGTGGGAAAGCAAAGCAGCCAAGTGATGCTTTATCTGCTGGCCATGGCGCCCAAACTACAGATTAGGGACGCTTGTTTTCTCTGCACACTGCAAAGCTGCACACTGCTGATGTTTTTAAATTATACTATTTATCATAACATCAAGGAGGAAAAGTCGTCATTCAGTTACAGCTTTACTTCCTGTCCACATTACAGAAGCTGTTTAAGTCTCTATTGGGTCTTTAAGTGATGACGATCCTGCTTCTGGGTCCAAACTACTGTGTTTATTAAGCCTGTTGTGTTTTTAACATGTTTTAATTCTTTGTATCTTGTTCTATTTAATCTCAACAAGCCCCTAAAAACATTCAGTGATCACTGTCGGCCTCCATCGGTTTTTCATCACCACTGTTCATTTTAAAGCTCAGTTTTTAAACCCTTACGACGTAACTACAGCCCATGCAGCAGTATATTAATGACTAACCTGGTATTGTGGATGGATTATCTCAGTTGTTCTCCTGACTGAAGTTTGGTCCGTTTACAGCATCCTGCCATGCGATTGCATTTGTCTCTAACCATCAGGAACCTTCACGTTAACTTTTATCGAGTGGAAAAAAGTTAGCGTTCATCCTCCAGCTTCACTGTGTTTATGCTAACATAGCTGTGTCGCTAGCGGTCACGTAGCACATCATTATATACCAGCTAGCCCAACTTCAGTAACCCTACAAACGTCACTGCTGTTTAGTTTTCTGTCTTCATTTATGTTGGAAGTGATAGCAGAGCTGTACGTTTGAATTTTTCAGAAATCTCTCAGTCAGAACATGCTATATCATGTTTAGGTGGAAGCTAGCGAGCTAACTTCCTGCTAAATTTTAACTCTGTTAAATTTCATAAATCCTGTTTTCATTGATGCCTGGATGTTAAACTTAATTGTTACACCTGGTAGAGCAGAACGCTGATTGTTTTATTAAAGATGAAAGACTTTAGACAGTTTTTCAACTCTCAGTAATGCCATAGTGATCGTGTGACTTTGGGACCTGCAGCGGAGTTTGGACCCAGAAACAGCTAATGACGTCAGACTTAAAGACCAGATAATCTCCCCCTAAATGTTTCTATAACTCAGCTGTTCAAATGGTATCAAATCTTCACTTTTTGCATTAATAGGTTTTTATTATTGACTGAAAGCTGGTTGGCTAATTGGATCAGCTAATTCGGCTGCCTGTGGACTGTGTTTCGATATTTAGTCAATTACAAAAGCGCGATACAAAATGCTCCAAAAACTGATCATATTAGTGCCCCAACTACAAATATTGAATCTTCAAACTGTGGACTTCAGAAAAACAAAGGATCTGCTCTCTCACGCAAGGCGGCAGAGTGCCTCCTCTGTGGCTCCACCCTCTTGTTTTCATCAGATAAATAATGACATCAAAACTTCACAATCCAAAGCAGCTGATCCGTCACACAAGTTGCCTCAGTCGAGCCTGCTAGGATGAACATTTGTGAGCGTGCTGCGAGCGCGCAGCCCTCTGGCATCCAAAACAGGAGGCAGCCATGCCAAATGTTTCCCCGAATGCCACGCTGCCAGATTTGCTGCCACTGTTGAACTGTTTGCTGCTGGAATAGACTCCATTTTCAATTTACAGTTGAAATGATTATATTATTAGCATAATAATACAAGATTAAGACTGAATGAATTACAAGTGTGACAGTAAGAGCGTCTGAAGGAGGAAAGAGCAGATACGGCTTTAATTTGTGAACAGAATGGATAGCAGGGCTCGGGCGTGCACAAAGGCTCGGGTTTGTGCACGGCACGGCCGGTGACATCACTTCAAATGAAACCTGCTCAAAGCAGAAACACATCAACGGTCGCCATCGCTCTCTGTTTTCCATCCCACTTCGGTCAGTGAGCCATTGGAGGGAAGAGGGCTCATTAAGGTGCTGTTTACCTGTTGGAAGTGCACTGCACGTGCAGCTAAAGTGCACCCTGTCACATTCTGTGGTTGGAGAAGCTCGATGCCGAACACATCGTGTTTCAATTAGCAGCTCTGCAGATGTCTCGTGGCAGAAAACAATCTGTCCAGCATCGGAGTGCCCGTTATTTCACTGACTGCATGCTGATTGACTCATTATACACTGCTACACTATTTACCATGTAAAGTGGGAAAAAATGAATGCAAACATGGAACAAGCATTTTACAACCCGTCGCCCAGATCGAAGATACTCTAACGTTAACACAGAGATGCACTTTCAGTTTATTCTGCACCGGGTCATGAAGGAAGCAGCTTCGTCACACTAGAGGGGGGTACTGTGAAGCAACATTAATGTGTTACTGAGGTGCAGTCATGAGCAAAACAAAGGCCACCCTTACTGCTTCCATAGGAATTCAGAGCTCATACTGAGAATGAGCTGAAACCAGTTCTTCTTGGTATTAATTTGATGATCTCTGCCAGCTTTTTGGTGCGGTTCTCCACGAAATTGAAATGCCCACCTCCGGTCTACAACAATGCTGCAGACTTCCCATGAGTGTTGGAGAGGCTGATGACTCTGGGGACATCTCAGACCCTCAAGGTTTGGAGGCCTATCTCCCCCCACCACTCCCCCTGCCGGTGGCGGACTCCCTCAGACTTTGGTGCGTTGGTGGTTCTTTGTGTCCGGGGATGGGCGTCCAGGTACACACAGGCTCACTCCTGGTGGCTGCTTGTCGGGGCCTGGAGCCTGGAGCTCGCTCGGGCCACTTCGGAGGTGGGGTGCCCTCAGCCTCTCGGCCTGGGGCTCGGTCACTCAGGCACGGCTGGCTGCCGGCGGAGCTCACGGGCGCGTCACTGCAACCCCCCCTGGCTTCTGCTCCGCGGCTGCTGGGTGAGCCCTCATCTGGGACTCTCCTCAGCTCTTTCCGGGACAGTGGCGCGGCTGCCCCTCTGTTGGTCTTCCTTGGTCTGTTGTGTTCTGGGGACTCTTGATGTCTGGAGTTTTGATCTCCTCCATACCTGCTTCACGCCCTGGAGGACGGGGCTGTGGCCCCCCCACACCCTCTAGCAGATCATTACATGAAGGAACCTTTTAAAAACAAGCGCGTCCATGCTCACAGGTGTACACACGGGTGATCACACCCACAAACTACACCCTTTTTGGCTCCTACCTCAAAGCACACTGTGTTCTGTTGATCTTATGTGCTGCACAATAATGTTTAATATTTACTGTCATATTCCCATATATCATTGTGATGTTGTTTATTCTGTTGCTCTGTTTTTTTGCTTGTTTTCTCTTTTTTCTTTCTCAACAGGTGATCCAGGTGATCGATATTTGTATTTTTTGCCTGTTTGTTTTGTTGGTTTTTGTTTTTTGACCTTTATCACCGTTCCTCTTCCCCGCTGTTTTCCTTTCCGTCTTTCTTTCTCCCCTTTTCTTCCCCCCAGTCATGTCTGTCCCGTGTGTAGCAAGCGAAAATAAAATAAACGATAAAAGCAAAGATGAATCAAATAGACCAATACAGCAAGGTGTGGACCGGGATGGTCCATTTGATAAAGCAAATCCGTTGGGCATCTTTCTTTGCCTTTAGACAACAATTCTGAGGGCAAAAGAACCAAACGGGACAGGGGGGGGGGGAAAAAGGAGAGGCTGATGACTCAACCTGACTGAGATGCTGTGGGGGGACCTTCAGAGAGCTGTGCATACAGGAATGCTGCAAACTTCAATGAAGTGAGGTTGAACAACACTGTAAAAGAAGAGTGGGCCAAAATTCCTCCACAGTGATGTGACCGAGTGATAAAGTCACAGAAACCATCACTGTAACAGACTAAAGTCTGAGTTTCAGCATCACAAAGATGGCTATATTTTTACTAGGCTAGATCACCATGGTAACTGATGCTGAACATATCCTGATCTGGAGCAGCTGTATGTTCTGAAAGTGACACATTTTTACTGATTCTTTTGTTTCTCTCAGCTTTAAATGTGATATAGTTTCTCTGCTGTCTGCACAAACTTTAGTCACTCAGCTGATGAAGCAGAAAATGTTTTTATGCTTGGTCCTAATTTCCTGTTTGCTTTTACACAGCTGGACGTGCAACAGCTGAAACACAGATCAGAAACTCATCAGTCACATCGGTAGGCTGTTTTTACCCAAGAACATTCAACTCACTGTATTATAATATTATAGAACATTTACATTTACTAGACTTGCATTATTTCCTTTATCAGACATTGAGACAGACTCTGCACTCGCTGCATAACCTTTAATATTTATGTGTATGCAGTTTGAAGTTTCAGGGCTCTAATGTGCAGCTGCCATGCCAGAAAAAAACAGCAGCACCAAGCAGTGAAATGAATAAATGAACTCACACACGGTACTCAGCTGATCGACGTCGCGTGGAAGACGAGTGAAATGATGCGTCAAACACCCTTTAATGTGAGCGTGCTCAGAGCCTAAAGTGGACGGCGTGGGCAGAGTAAGCTGATGGTCGTGCTCACCTCTAACTGCAGCTTTAGGTTTTGATGAACCGGCTAACTCAGGGGTCAGCAACCTTTAACACCCAAAGAGCCATTTGGAGCCGGTTTCCAGGCAAACGAAAACTCTGGGAGCCGCAAATACTTTTTGACATCTAAAATGAAGATAACACTGTATATATTGTTTTTTACCTTTATGCTTTGTGTGGACAACTAAGGTGTGTTGCTCATGAAATCCTTGAAGTGCTACAAAGAAAATTACATTTTATTTATGTATATGATATATATATGATATGATATGTTTACAACGGGACTTCTGCTCCTGAACCTCTGCGCACAGCGTCTGCAGATCGGGGCTGTACGAAGCCACTTTCATCTTTACAGGGCTGTAAGCTGTCGTCTGTGAGGCGTGAGCGGTGTTTGTTTGTAACACAGTTCACGGTGGAGAACAGCTGCCGACATAATGTGGATCCGAAGGTCCATAACTGGCCTACCTGGGGTTGAAAGTCTCGATAAATGCACGGCGTTTCTGCGGGTACACCGGTTTCCGCGAGTGTGACGCTTATTTTGAGCGATGAAAAAAAAATTAATTAAAAGAAATAATAGAATATAATTGTATTTTTATATTTCAATATCACAATAATCTTCCAATTTAGAACTACAAGTTAAAAAAGAACTAACATAAATAAAATACACTTCTGCTAAATACTTCTAATTTATTTTCCCAAACCACGCGGAGCCGCACTATGAGGACTAAAGAGCCGCAGGTTGCCGACCCCTGGACTAACTCAAAGAACATCTGGCTATGCTGAACTTGCTCCTAGTTCCACCCGTCTGATGTCTGTTATTAGTGTTCTTCTATCTGCGCCTAGAGAGCCTGGCCATGCAGAAACAATTCATCTTAATTTAGTTCAAGAAGGAACGACTCCTTTTTTAACAGGAAGAGACCTTCAGTGAACGGGGATCAGGGAGGCGTAGCCATCGACTTCAACATGAGAGAGGAAAGAAAAGAAGCACAGAGACAGGGATGGAAAAAACCTGCAGAAGAACAAAGTTAATGACTCACAGTAGCGACTAAAAACACAGCGATGCACATTCAGAAAATGAAGGTCCGTATATATCACATCATACGCAGTTTATGAAAGCACTTTAACTGAGTCTCATGCAAAGCTCTGAACGAGTCCACAAAGTAGTGCATGGTAGACTTTACAGGAATAATGGAGCAACATAATAAAAACACCACCGTACAGCCTGATACTGACAACTGCTGCAAGTCTGGGACAGTTAAGAGCTGAACGTGACGGCTCAGTCACTGTGTTACGTTTACCCGACTGACCTGATGTGAAAGGAGCTGCACGTAAAATGACATTTGTTCTGTGTAGGCTCTCAGTCATCCAGGCTACGGTAGCAACTCTTTGAAAACAAAAGCTGCTTCATGAAAAATGGATGTAGTGGGCTTTCGCTATGCTCTGTAAAGACAGTCACCCATCTCTGCTGAAAGCATCTGCTTCTGCAGAATCAGCTTTGCTGTTTCATGCCACTCTGTTAGCTTAAACCTAAAGCAATCTGCTGTCCTAGGTAAAACTTGTGAGCGACCAGATTTGTCCTGCAGGCTCTGGTTTTGCTGTTGCACCTGTGACAGGTGGTAGTTATCTGCACCCTCGTGGTTTGAGCTTTACAGACCGGCGTTTTACCTTGTGATAATGTCATGATTCAGACTCAGTAATTTAGATAATAAATCATCATTAACTGGCATTTCTATAGCACTCATCTAGTCTTACTGACCTCTTAGAGCTTCATTCATATCTGCCCCCCTAATAAACTGGAACACTGTAAGAAAACCCAGAAGACCAAGGAAGCACATCCCAGAATCATCCAGATGTGGGGTGATGGTGATAACCTCAGTGTGGCAGCAACAACAATAAGGAAACCGGCCAGATACCAAACAAAATTAGGTAGCCCTAGATTTTAACAAACAAGGACCATCTCAACTGATACTGTGCCCTAAAATCTGGACGAAACGGTGCAAAGTTGAACTTTTTAATGCCTTAGAAGAGATATTATACATGCCCACTTCTTTTATTTCTTAGTCCCAGCTGTTTTTTCTCAGACTCGCTCAGTCCAGATTTCGTTGCAGCAGGAGAACCGGGAGGGAGGCCTACAGGATAGAGGGTGTCCTCACCGACAACAACCCTGCGAGGTGTGGAAAAGCATCCAAACCCTCACCAACTACCGAGGACAGAGCCCCCCAACCCCTCACAGCAGCCTCAAACCTGCAGAGGAGCTCAACACCTGGTTTGAGACCACTCCTCCCCTGCAGCTCTTTCCCCCACCACCTCTTCCCCTTCACCCAGCTCTATGCCAATGACACCACTGTGGTTAGGCTCATCTCTGATGGAGATAAGACAGCGTACAGGGTGGAGGTAGAGAAGTTGTCCTGCTGGTGCTCCGAAAATAACCTGAAGCTGAACGTCCTTAAAACCAAAGAACTCGTAATGGACTTCAGGAGGCACAGACAGGTCCACCACGGGTGGAATCTGTCTCCACCCTCAGGTCTCTGGGCACCCACATCTCCACTGATCTCACCCACAACTCAGAGTACGCAGGGGCCACAACTGAGAACAGGAAGGCTCCACAGAGGGCCATTAACACCGCCCAAAAAAAACCTTGGGTGCCCTCTGCCACCCCTGGAAGCCATCGCCAGATCCTCCTGGGGCAGAGCCATCACAGGTGACCCATAAACCCCGCCCACCACCTATTTGACCTTCTGCCCTCTAGTCAAGCTTCAGGTCAGTCATGTCCCACAACTCCAGACTCACTAACAGCTTCTTCACCTGGTCGATTCAGACTGTTAACAAACAGTATCCCCCACACCGCACCAATCTGAGCCAGGGTCTGAGTAACCACTCAGACTACGTCTTCGTTTGCTCCGAGCACTTTGTTCTCCAGTGTGTGCCGTTCTGTTGTTTTGGAGATATTCCTCCTGACTGTATATTTATTCCTGCTGTCCTACTATTTATATTTTATTCCTGCACAGTTGGTGGGGTGCACCCATAATTTTGTTGTACATGTACAATGCCAAAAAAGGGCTATTCTATTCTGTTATTAAAACTATTGCCCACCTCTTTATATAAGCAGTTTCTACTGTGTGTGTGTGTGTGTGTGTGTGTGTGTGTGTGTGTGTGTGTGTGTGTGTGTGTGTGTGTGTGTGTGTGTGTGTGTGTGTGTGTGTACTGGGGAAAATGGCATTGCTGTTTGTTCATAATGTTCTCTGGAATTATATTTGCCAATTTTTTAATGAGGTTCTGCTGTGAGAAAAAGAGAAGGAAAAGCATTACACCGGAAATCTATTTCCGTAGCTTAATAGATTACGTTTTATTAAAGCGTTTCATTATCCTCCCTCCCTTTGAAGCAATAAAAATACCTCAATTACATTATTATTAATAGGAAAACGTTTGAAAATGGAGCAGTACCTCCACTAAGCTAGAAACGCCTTCATACCACGCATGGATCGAGTCACTGGATCCAGATTAGTTTGTGATATTTCATGAAGAACATCAAGAAACTGAATAAAACGTGTTTCTGAAGATAAGACAGCTGATCATCCCTGAAATGATAAAGCTGACAAATGAGCTTCACCTGCAGGACGTCAGGGTTCAACCTCAGAAACCTCCAGAGGGAAGTCAGGTGATCAGCTCCAAAAGACACAGCTTCATTATTTATTTCTACGTTTGGAGCCTTTTCTGGGCACATCCAAAAAACTGAAGACCTAAAACTCATTAACAAGATTTCCTTTCAACATGTAAATGAATCAGAACTGTAGCAATATTGAGATGTATTGACTTTTGTATAGTATTTTTTTCTCTTCTCTCTCTTTTTTCTTTACTAAATGTACCTGTTTATTGTTTACATGTTTGAAATAAATTAACGAACAAACAGATCATGTCTCCTCTGGGAGGACCTCTCAGATGTGTTGGAGAATGCAATACTTGACTAGACTTTAATGGACAGACATGCAATGGAAAGGTTTATTGCACCGCTAAAGAATCATTTGAAAACTTGATCGCTCCAAAGTTGGTTGCGTGTTTATGTAAATCAACTTTTTCAGCAATCCAACAATAAGACAAACTGATGTATGTCCCTGGCAGAGGTTTTCATAAGATGGAGAGATGAGAGCAGCTTAAAGTGCAGCAATGATGACAAATGAAGAACTTTTAATAATTCAAAGCTGATCGTTGTGGAGCAGGCGGAGACCTCATATCAACACAAGATTTGATTTTCACTTGTTCTGTGAACCTGTTAGCATCCGCCAACCAACTGTTGACTCTTCTGGGGTTAGGGTTGGGTTTCGTTTTAGCCTCAAGCTAAATGAGCAAATATTCATAAACTGCAACATTTTACCTTCCAAATGAGGTCTGGCGCTGAGCGGGCGGACGGTGAGAGGTTAGCGTTCAAACAGAAACAACAGGATCACTGCGGAGCTGAAAAATTGGATGAGAACGACTAAATTACAGACAGAGCATTTAGAGGGGGCAGAGTGTCAACCGCTATCATGTCAGAGGTCAGAAGTAACACAGCTGATTAATTTACATGCAAATGTAATGGATTATTACTTTAACCCTAAACCGGAGCTCCGGCGCTGATTGAGCTGCCCGAAGCGAGGTAGGGCTTTCAGAAAACCTTTAGCTGATAAAAAGACAATAAATATAATGCGGTATGTCTCTAAAGGGTGAGTGGCAGGACGACACTTGCTCCTGATGAATGAACCAAATTTCCATGCACAGGTGATCTGGATCACCAGAATATACCAGAATCTGAATTTTGTGTATGAAAGTGTATAATTTTTTCGCCGCCTGCTCTCGTTCTCTTTCGACGGGTGGCTGAAGGTCAAAGAGCTAAAAGACAATACTGAAGAAACGGCCTTGGAAGGATCCAGAAAGCATAAATACATTTATTAAATCACATGAAAATATATTTTTTGTGTATGTATGAATTGACATTATGAGGCTTATTTTAAACAGCTTTAAAACAGCTCCAGTAAAACCATGAAGGAGGAAAAACCAGAGCAGTGGCTGCTGTGAGATAAAAACTTCATATCTCTAAAACGTCAGATTTACAAAAAGACTGAAACTGGTGGTGAATTTAAAGTTGGCTCAGTGATCCCTCGAGCCATGAAACCTAATCAGCGCTAAACCAACCATGTAAACTTTTAAGATTTAGAAGGAAAAACTGCAGCTAAGCCCCCAAATTTCACACAGTGTTCTCAACAAAATTAGAGGCTTGTTGCTGCCCACATCCCCGCGGACGCTCTACAAAGGGTTCGGGGGTCAGCCACCCCTGTGAGCAGCACACCTGGATTAGGTGGAGATGATGCGACTCATGCAAGGGCACTTTCACCAGGATGAATATAATGCAACTGAGCTGGAAAGCTTCTGGCTACTGGATGATCCTCTTTAACTATCAGGCTGCAGAAATCCCCCCACAGGCTGAAAACCTCAGTGAGGTGCACAACACATAAACACTCCTGCGGTGCCCCACATAGCCTGCAGAATTAATAAGCTTGTGTCTGCCCGTCACACATTGTAGAGTTGTTCCAATTTCAAAGAAAAGCAGAGTGTAACATGTACAACGTGAAGAGTCTGGAGGCTTTTTTTCAGTGGCTGCTTCATCAAATTCAAACCTCAGAGACAGTCGGTCAAATATCTGAATGCTGCAGCAGTTCAATAACCTGAATAAAGTTTTGCATTGTTTTTCTGCAATCCAGGGATTAGCACAAACTCAACGTTTCGCAACCAGCATACGTGTGAATCAGCATCAGAGAAGATGAGCCTGCTGCTCACCTGATCAGACTTCAGTAAAGTCTTCATGTTGATCTCTTTTCTGGCTTCTTGTTTCAAATCTTACCGAATGAAACACGATGAATATTTGACCATTTATGATGAACATGTCGTGTCTCTTGGTCTCTCAGTCAAATCCACTCCTTATTAATAATGGATTGGATTTATATAGCGCTTTTCAAGGCACCCAAAGTGCTTTACAATACCACTATTCATTCACTCTCACATCCACACACTGGTGGAGGCAGTTGTAGCCACAGCTGCCCTGGGGCAGACTGAAAGAAGCGAGGCTGCCATATCGCACCATCGGCCCCTCTGGCCAACACCAGTAGGCTGTAGGGTAAAGTGTCTTGCCCAAGGACACAACGACCAGTACAGAGAGCCCAGGGATCGAACCGGCGACCTTCCGGTTACAGATACGCATCCCAACCCCCTGAGCAACGGTCGCCCCCACTACTGATGTTTAGTGTCGAAAAAAGTAAGATGGCCGTATTTAGATGCTTCAACAATCAACGACATGCCACCATAGGGCAGGGGTGGGGAATAGGGCTGGGTATCATCACTGATTTCTAGAATCGATTCAATTGGATTTGAATCTGGGAAATTTTGCCTCACACAGTCAGAAATATTATCATTCAGATCAGCACATTTACATATTTTTGTATCTTTAAAAAGGAAGCTGACACTTGTGAGACTTTATCAAAGGTGTGAGCATCACAGCAGAGGCCTTTGTGTCAAAGTAGCTGAGGATGAAACAGAAACACATGAAGGTGGTTTTCCTTTCCTGGGATTTTATAAAAATATTCTGCAGTCGATCAAAAACGAAAGAAAACCATTAATCAACATATGAACATCACCTCTGAAGTTACAGCGGTTTTAGTAGAGACACGGCTGAGCGTTTTGCATTTTGTATAACAGCTGCCGACAGATTTTTAGACAGAAAACTGTTGTTGAAGTACAGAGAGAGAGAGAGCTGTGCATGAAGTGCATCGGGTGAGAAAGCCACATCTCACTGATTCTGATGCGTCGGCGGGTCGAGCTTTGTGTTTACGTCTCTGTGCAGGATCCGTGTTCCTGCTCTCGTTTACTGTTTTACCTGTTTGGTGGTTGTTGAACTTTTGTGAGGTTTAACCTGAGATTCTGGCGTTTTGGGCAAAATAAATTTATATTAAAAAAAAAATCGATTCAGGATTTTAATGAATTGATATCACGTTAGATGATATACCAGAATCGATTTTAATCGATAAATCGATAATCAAAACCCACCCCTCTTGGGGAACTTCTCGAGGGCCGGTGTCCTGCAGGTTTAGATGTGCTCTTGATCCATCACAGCTGATTCAAATGGCTAAATGACCTCAACATGTCCTGAAGTTCTCCAGAGGCCTGGTAATGAACTAATCATTTGATTCAGGTGTGCTGACCCAGGGTGGGACCAAAAATCTGCAGGACACCGGCCCTTGAGGCCTGGTGTTCAATTCAATCTTATTTATATAGCGCCAAATCACAACAAAAGTGCACCCCTGATTTAGATAAGATAAGATAAGATAACCTTTATTAGTCCCACACGTGGGAAATTTGTTTTGTCACAGCAGGAAGTGGACAGTGCAAAAGTTATGAGGCAAAAATTAGAATACAATAAGAATAAATACAGTACACAGCTGTACAGAATAGAATAAAATAAAATACTATATACAGTAGAAAATAAAATAAATATACAATAAGATAAAAATAGAATACAAATACAAATACTATATACAACTGAGTAAAATACAACGATGACAGAAAGGATTATTGCACTTAGTGTTATTGCATATGTATGGATGTGTGTGCTTGATCAGTTAAAGTCTTTATTATGGAGTCTGACAGCAGTGGGGAGGAAAGACCTGCGAAATCTCTCCGTCCCACACCGTGGGTGCCGCAGTCTCCCACTGAAGGAGCTGCTCAGTGCTGTCACAGTCTGCTGCATGGGGTGGGAGATGTTGTCCATCAGGGATGACAGCTTAGCCGCCGTTCTCCTGTCACTCACCACCTCCACTGGGTCCAGAGGGCATCCTAGAACAGAGCTGGCCCTTCGGATCACCCTGTTCAGCCTCTTCCTGTCCCCAGCAGAGATGCTGCCGCCCCAGCAGACCACACCATAAAAGATAGCAGAAGCCACCACAGAGTCATAGAAGGTCTTCAGGAGTGGGCCCTCCACTCCAAACGACCTGAGTCTCCACAGCAGGTACAGCCTGCTCTGCCCTTTCCTGTAGAGGGCGTCTGAGTTATGAGTCCAGTCCAGTCTGTTGTTCAGATGAACACCAAGGTACCTGTAGCTGTCCACAGCCTCAATGTCCATACCTTGGATGTTCAGTGGTTGCAGTGGAGAATGCTTGTGCCTGCGGAAGTCTACCACCAGTTCCTTGGTTTTACTGGCGTTGATCTGGAGGTAGTTCAGCTGGCACCAGTCCACAAAGTCTTGGGTCAGACCTCTGTACTCCTTGTCGTCCCCATCAGTGATGAGGCTGACTATTGCAGAGTCATCAGAGAACTTCTGCAGGAAGCACTGGGTGGAATTGTGGGAGAAGTCTGCAGTGTAGATGGTGAAGAGGAACGGAGCCAGAACCGTTCCCTGTGGGCCCCCGTACTGCAGACGACCCTGTCCGACACACAGCCCTGAGTCCTCACATACTGTGGTCGGTCGGTGAGGTAGTCCAGGATCCAGGTAGTGAGGTGATGGTCCACTCCAGAGTTCACCAGCTTGTCCTTTAGAACCGAGGGAAGAATGGTGTTGAAGGCACTGGAGAAATCAAAGAACATGATTCTCACAGTGCTTCCAGCGGTCTCCAGGTGAGCGAGGGAACGATGTAGGAGGTGAATGACGGCATCATCCGCTCCAATGCCAGGCTGGTAGGCAAACTGAAGTGGGTCCAGTGATGAGCTTATTAGGCGCCGAAGCTGAGCCAGGACCAACCGCTCCAGGGTCTTCATCAGGTGGGATGTCAGAGCCACCGGCCTGTAGCTGTTGAGGTCCTTGGGGCGTGAAGTCTTTGGCACTGGTACAACACAGGAGGTTTTCCAGAGCTGTGGGACTCTTCCCAACCTCAGGCTCAGATTGTGGGTCAACAAATAAATCCCAGAGTCACATTAGAAACTGGGATTGTTGTGGAGGGCCGCAAACCACCCAAAAAACAACCAGTTCAGCCAATAAGCTGGAATCACTTCTGCTCTTTATAAACTGCTGGTGTTGAGCAGATGTTACAATAAGGCTATGAGAATGTGAAAAGGACAAACATTTAATCTATGTTACTGTTTTGTTCCTTTTAGCCCCAACTTGTCCCCTTTCAATTCACTCAGTGCACCGCTGCCACCCCCTCTGTAATCTCTTTTATGCCACGTACAAAGACGAGTGACTGGGCCGTGCCACAGACATCACACCTCGCATCCAGAGCCAAGGTCGAACCGTGGGAACCTGGTCTGGAGCGCTCCACCTCTGGGTGGTAAAACGTTGCAAAGGTTGCATGAATAAGTAAACCTGTGATCAAAGGTTTCTCTTGCCTCACTCTGACCATATCTTGACCAACAGCAAAGCTTTTGTTTCCAAAAGACGTAATGTGACTCTATGGGAACAGACTTATGTCCTCACTAATAATAATAAGAATAATGATAAGTTGTGCATAACAGGAAGGTTATGTTTTTTTGCCTTGACCCAGCCCACATTGGATGGAGGTGTGGCAGGTGAACACATCCTGTTTGAGTTGTTTTCTTTGCCGTTTTCCCCACTTGCTGATTATTTTTCTCTGGGAATGAGAACAGCCTCTCCACCCACCACTGCTGCAGACAAAACACCCACCCTCCAAAGCCGACGGCACTCCCCAGGACAGCCTGCCCTGGCAAACTGCAAAAAACAGCTCAGCAACAGCTCGAGGGACACATTCAGGAGTCCGACCTCTAAATTCTGTAGATCACAATCTGATCAAATATCTGCTCCAGTACCACCACAGGACAGCCCCAGAGGCGGAGCGCTCATGCCTCGACAGGTCAGAGCTGCTGTGGTGACAGAATATCAGACAGAGGCAGCGTGAAAGGGCCCGAATCTGAGAGAGGATTCGCACATGCTGAGATCCCGGTGTGCACACAGAAGCAATAAAAGCACCTCTAATGGGCTTCAGTCCGGGTTGTCAGAGGAAACAAGGCCTCCTCTCTGAGCTTACAGGTAAGTCTGCATGATGCATGCTGTATGAAGCTTCAGCCTCTGCTAGCTTAGCTTAACAGCAAGGCTGGAGGCAGGGAGAACGAGTGAGTCAGCGCCTCTAAAACTCACTAATTAACACGTTATGTCTTCTTGTCTTACGCAGCGAGCTGTTTCATGGCTCTGAGCAGCTGCCAGACAAATGAAGGAGAAACACCAGGAAACTACGGAGCCAGGCCAAGAAATAATGCTGTAGCATTACTGTGGTCTAACCACTGACACTGCTACATTATGTTCAGCCTTTTGCTTTGTTAGGCCACACATGAGTGACGTTATGGTGTGAGACAACAAAGAGCGAACTCACAAATGCTCGTGAACAGGTGAACACGCAGAGTTTCACAAGGTTTGAGTCACATTTCATTTATTAGGTTCAGCTCGTCCGGGAGCTAAAACCATGAGGATCTGCCTAAATTAGATCTCCTTTAGTTTTACATCTAGTGATTTATTTCCATGTACTTCAAGTGAATGACTTGTGCCTCAGAAGAGTCAGAAGTTGGTACACGTGTCTACCCCACATCAAAGACCACACAGAGAACCGACGATTAATGAATGACTTAATTTTCTAGTGAAAAATGAAGCCGTGGCTAATCAGACCAGGTGGTATTTCATGGTGGATCAAAATCTGACGGTCCATTTCTGCGTTTACAATTCCATAAATTTCACAAGATACCCGGCACCACACATTGGAAATATAGCTGTGCTTCCAGCTGTTGGCTGAGCAGCATCGATGGCCCGTCCATAGCTGACAGTGTCCACTGTGTGTTTTTCTATCCAGGTGTGCTTTCACTGCACTGGCCCAGTGTTTGGGATCATTTTCATCCAAAGAAATAACGCCGCTCGGATGTTTTCCAGATGCTGGATCAAAATCTGCTGGTACTTTTCAAACCATGACAGAGCCTCCACTGTGTTTAACAGATAGCTGTAGATTCTCTTTGACAAACTCCATCACTTTCGTTTTCAGCCCAGTTCTTGTGTAACGTGTCATAACTCAGCCTTCTCACACTTACTCCCTTCGCTTCCACTGAGACTGTTCTGTTGAGGTTTCTGTGAACAGTAGAAGTTTTAATTGAAGGTCCTGATGCATCTCTCAGTTCTTGTGTCAGGTCTTTGCTGGATTGTTTTCCTGTTTCTTAACAACATGCCTTTCAGATCTGAGTATCCTTCATCAGATAGCATTAAGGCACACCAGGGCTTGCAAAATCGCTAGCCCGACGTCCCAGGGCTAGCGATATCTCCAGTCGGGCGACCAAAATCTATCTCAGCCCCGCCCGTCGGGCTATATAATTTTGCGAGCCCTGCAGACGCAGGGATAGGAGCCTTTTAGGCTCCTATCCCAAGGGTAAAGCGTACCCTGGTGGCCAGTCAGGGTATGACTCGCTGCTGGTTGCCAGCAGAGGTCACCATTCGACATGCCCTTCAGCATCATGGTTTGGTGTGTTGTAGGTTGTAGAGACAAAAAAAAAATCCAGTTTTAGGTTTTAAAAAGATCTTTAGACATGAAAATCAGCTGGTTTAGGTTTTAGAAAAAGATCCAGGTTTTCTTTTTTTTCCATGGTGAGGCCTCCCCACTGCATCTATGCACACACTAACTAAACTGACTTTTTGTAACTACTTCACATTACGCCAGGAGATTTCTGTTGTGCGTGTGAGCTGCTTGTAAGTTTTACTGACTTCAGTTGCACCTGCTAATTTTTGAATGAGGAGACAGCATTTACCCGTCCGAAGGAAAGGTCTACTTTAGCTTTCAGCACCGATTAGATTCAAGAACCCAGGCACATGACACAAAAATAAGCACGTAAAAGCAGAAACCAGCATTTGTTTCAGTGTTGCAGGAACCAGGAAGACAAACAGAGCCAGGATACAACCAGAAGGTGGACTGCAGATGAAGCGGAGGACAGGAGGAAGAAGAGGAAAAGACCTCAGTGTGACAGTCTGAGGAGAGTGCACGGTGGGGTGATGGTGAGAGACTAATGAGGGAGGGAACAAGCGAAGACGACTGGTTTTTAATTATGGTGCTCACTTTAATATAAACTCACTGTCCAAACAGGGGAGGAGTAAAACGGAGGCTGTTGTTCCTTTGAGTTTTCAGATAATAGAGTACGTGTTCAGTTCCATCTCCATGTTTCTATTGTTGGAATAAAATATGAGAGCAGCTTTGCATGACTCATAGTTCAAAATAATCCGTTTCTTATAAGCTGCCTCGGTGCTGCCATTCAGTTCATCCTCTGCAGCCGTTTCCACTTCCAGTTAAGCTCATTGTGCAGAAACTGGCTGCAGTTCAGCTGGACGTGCTCGAGAGGTAGCCCTCAGTCAATGAGCTGAACAGGAAAAAATATTAATTTCGCTGCTTTGAGACAAAAAACACCATGTTGTTTTGATTTTTGCAAACACAGCATTGATAATGGATCCAAGGTGAAATAAAGGGACATCTGTGTGCTTTAGTTTTTTTCACAGTGAAGAAGATTCGATCATATAACACAAGGATGTGTTTTAGTCCTCGAGGATGCAACGGCCCAACGATAAATCATCATGTTTCCAAACTCCAGCAGACGATATGAACGTAACTAAATCCAAGCAGAAGCTTCACGTGTGTAGAAGAAGCAGCTGACTGAGGCTGCTCGCTTTACACCTTAAATCAAAAATGGAGGACGCTATAAGGCGCCTCTGGTATTCCAGTTTAAACCCGTAAAAGTGTTTAAAATGAAATTATAATTGTTGTCTTCAGAAAACTGCAAAGAATTCCCAGAAGAAAAACCAACACTTCTGTGTAAATTTACACTTTTGCTCTAAAGCTTCATATTGGACTAACTCGAGAGCGCCCCCTATGGAGCAGGAAGATCACAGACTGGGAAACTAGTCTGAAACAAGCTAGTCATAGTCAAAAATGTGTCCACTTTCAGTTGCCATGGTGATATGGTGACCATATGGTGTTTCCTGTGCCTGAGATGACCATATTGGCCCCTTCTCATGAAAAACTCAAACTGTGTGTTGAGAGCAGTCTGCAGGGCGAGCTGCAGCGTCACAGGGCGAGCATACACCGACCTCACTATTACAAACTTTGGTCATGTCTACCATGAACAGCCACCACTGAAATGTGACGTATATTTTCTTCTGGTGATGCATCGTGGGAGCATTAAGGCAAAGAACTAAAAGGATTAAAAGTAGCTGCACCACATCCTCAACTTCTGCCACAGACCCTTTGATCCAACACGAAATGCTCCATGTGCAAACCTAAGTCTTGGGAGATTGTGACTACGTGTGAGTGAAGTGTTTGTGCCTCCCTTTAAAGCCGTCCTAGACAAATTCTGTTTACACATCAAGAGCCACCATTTCAAATCTGCACACTTTCCACTGAAAATCGTGAGGACTTGCACACTGCGAGATAAGAAGCCGGACAAACGGGGGTTTGAACATGAGGTCAGAGCAGAAATGTTATTCATGAGTCGTCGCTTTGCCAGCTAAATGGGTGACAAAACCCACAGCCAGAGGAACTCCTTGTGTTGGTCCGCTGTCAGCTCTGCAAACACATCCGAGCAGCTCTGCTGAGCTCATTTCACTTTTTAAAAACATTCGTTTATTGTGAAGGTTTGCAGGGTTTTACTTTGTAGAGCCATTTTCTGAAGTTAAAGATCTGGTTGGTTTTTGCCAAAACAAAAACCTGTCATGTGTCGCTGTGTGCAGGCGGGAGTAGTGGACCCAAAGTGCAGGCTCACGGCAGGCAAAAGTGTACTTCAAACTCTGCTTTTATTGCTGGATGGCAAAACGTAACAAAAATCCAAATAAACGTACATAAGCAAGCAGGCAGAACACACAGCATACATGAGGGTAAATCGTGACACAGAGAAACACAGGGCTTAAATACACAGAGGGAGCAATCAGGGAATGGGTAACAGGAGGGAAACACAGCTGGGGCAAATCAGGCCTAACGAAACTGGGGAAGCAAAACCAGACACATTAACATAAGACATGGACCTTCAAAATAAAACAGGAAACATAACACAGACTGAACTTACAGACTCACAGGCAGGCACTGCAACAGAGGGAACAGAGACGTGGGACCAGGGCAGACACATACACTGACTGGACACGGGGTTATAGCAGACAGGGGAGACAGCAACTAAGGATTACACAGAGACATAAACCATAAGACAGAACTCTAACAAAGAAACCAAAGACTAGAAATGATAAATAATATAATAAACTCAAAAACCCTGGGTCAATGACCCAGGCATCGTAACAAAACCAAACAGATCTTCAACTTCAGCTACAGCAGAGTCCTGACATCTGAGACCATGTTGACAATGTCTCATATTTTCTTGTTAATGTAGAAATAATCAGAAAGTTCAAGGATCCAGTGAAATTAGAAACAAAAATGAGGTCTTCAAAGGTGAAACAATTTAGGTTCGGCTCAGGTTCTCAGTCGTTAATCAAACTGGATCAGATTTGTAGCATCGACCTCCTTTGTGTAAAGACTTGGTTCTTTCCTTTGACGCAGCATTCAGTCACATGCAGGTGGAGTCCCTGTTCCTCTGTTGGAAACACCGACAGTGTAAAAGGTGGACGTAGTTCCCATGATGTCACCCATTGACCCAAACTGTGGAATCTTGAGCTGAGTCTTCCCCCAACATATTCCACAATCATCTCAAAGTTTTCCATGGATTATCTTGGATGAAAGAAATTTCATGCACTGACTTGTTGCAGAGGTCCCATCCTGTTACAGCACCACACTTAAAATCAGTGAGTGCTTCACAAAACTTTGTACAGGTAGACTGCATGACTCGGTGCCTACACACCTGTGGCAGTGGGACTCAATGAAACTCCTGAATTCAAAGATCAAGAAGGGTGGCCCACTACTTTAGTCCATGCAGTGTATGTATATCCTTTATAGCTGAGGTTTGTGGTTAGAAATAAAGCTGTGCTTCCAGCTTCCTGCAGAATCAGAGGCAAGTAAAAGGGGAGCTTTCTAAGCACTGGACTGATACCTCAAAGATTTGACTGACTGCCATGGACTTCCCTCCACCGTCACCTGACCTCAACCTCTCTGAACAATTATGGAGTAACATGAAAGCTGAAAAATCCCAAACTTTTTAAACATTATGAGGCAATGTTCAAATCAAGTGCACAATATGCACAAACAACAATGTTTTGGTGCTAAAACAAAATCTCAGCAGAGCGATTTGGAGGTTCCTGCTCGCAGCTTCTGCCTCCGCCTTCGATCTTCTGGTCACAGCCGAGTGTGTCTCGCCTCCTCGGAGGCCATGGGAGCCCGCACCTCTCCGGTGAGCTCAGCAGCTTACCCTCCGCCTGCTGGATCTTGTTTCCCTTCATCAGCCTACACCTCATATTCTTTTATTCTCAGTGAATAATACGGGCGTGTTATTCTGAAGCCCTGTCGGCTGTTATCCTCCGTGTAGATTACAGCTGAGGTGTGATATTAAGGAATTTCTCTTCTCCGTCAGACACACAGAGCAAAGGATGGTGGATGTTTAAGGGTGTACATGTAGGCCAGTTGGTGTCTTCTCATTTATTAATTAAGGTAACTTTTTTTATGTCCTTGCAGGTTATAATTTAGCTTAAAAAAAACTACTCTTCTCTTGTAACAGCCTGTGGAGCGACCTCTGTGTGAAGGATTCAGGCTGAACTTTAATTGATGCCGCCCTCCTGAATGCTCAGCCAACCCAAAGTCAAACCCCCAACCCTGATGTTGCCTCAAAGCACTTTGATAGTGACAATGGCAGATACAAATACTTGCTGATTAGTGCTCGGTAACATCCAAAGCTGGAGCTCAGACGTCTGCAACCATCTGTTAGTAAGTAAAAGCGATTTATAGAGGTGGAGCTGAAAAAGCGAGCTAATACAAGGCCAAGTCTTAGTTTTCAGACGAGTTCGCAGAATCACAAGAACACCTGTGACTGTTGATTTCAAGATCAGCTTGAAGAGCCGGGGTGGAGCAGATTGAGAGCATGCGTGGGTTTATGTGCAGTTCAGATACTACAGTTAGCTAAGGAGAAGGCTAGCATACAGCTAGCAGCTTTAGCCACCTGTGTAGCAAACCTCCTGTCAGTCAAAGAGGCCACGCCCCCTAAAAAGGCAAACTTTAAGCCAGGGGTGGGGGAGCTCCAGGCCTCGAGGGCCGGTGTCCTGCAGGTTCAGATGTGTCCTTGATCCATCACAGCTGATTTAAATGGCTAAATGACCTCCTCAACATGTCTTGAAGTTCTCCAGAGGCTGGTAATGAACTAATCATTTGATTCAGGTGTGCTGACTCAGGGTGAGATCTAAAACCTGCAGGACACCAGCCCTCGAGGCCTGGAGTTCCCCACCCCTGATTTAAGCCTTAATGCATTTTAAACAGGTTGTCTCATCACTGCAGGAGTAACAGTGGCTTCTTCGGAGCTCCTTTCTTTTTTAACATTAATCTTTCTTTAGAAAATCAAAAACGAGACACTTGCTGGCTTCAGGCTGCAGTTAAGACCCCCTCCACACACACACACACACACACACACACACACACACACACTACAGCACCACACTTGTTAAATTCCAATGACTCACCACATCAGCAGCTCACACGCAGGCAAACAACCCCCCGTGTTTCATAGCAGTTCTTCCCCCAACAGGTCCAGAAAATGAATTGGATATGATAATCCGGCGTGTGCACCATGACTGCGAGTCTCACGGCGCGCTGCAGGCTCAAAACTCATCTGCTCAATAAGAGCCTCCCGGCGGCCTCCCCACACTGAATCACAGCCCCGCTTCCTCCGCTGCTTCAGCTTATTCGTGTGCATCAAAACTTTCACCTTTCTCGCACGCTTTGATTTTTATTGGCTTTTTATGATGACGGCGAGCTGAAAGAAACACTGCATTATTTTGTCGTGCGTGTACTTTCTCGTACATTTATACAGCTCTGGGTGATTGGGTGATTAATTTTGCAGTGTTTTCTTGGTTTGAGCACTCAAATACTAAAAAAGCAGTTTGTGGTTAAAATATTTGATCATTCTGTTCATTTCTTAATTGTTTGCTCTGTTGTGGATCAAAGGGAATAAAAGACTGCAGTCAGAACTTGAACTGCTTCTTTTGAGTGACGAATGAAGAAACTCGTCACTCCCCAGAAAAAGCATCTCAGCGCATTTTCAAATGTGCTTTCAGGAGTGACCCAGATAAATATGCTGAATAACCCTCCTCCTCCTCCCCCCACCACACTTACAACCATCAATTATTAATTCATGCAGCTTCATCTGAAGGCCACAGACTCTCGGGTGTACCAGGACATGAACAATAAAAACAAGCTTCTGCAGCCTGGAGAAGGCATTTTAATGTGGAGAGCTTATATTCACGGCGGTTTATGCTACGCAGGAAATGTAAATATGATTCTAGCTGTTGTGTTTTGTAAATATTGATCACGTTACACTCAAAGTGTGAAAGAAGTGGTGAGGTTTTCTGTATTTTATGGGGCACAAAGGCTCCACAACATGAAGGTTTTCATAAAGTTATGTGCATGAAATTCACCAGAAGGCCTCCTGGAGCCAGACCCCGGACCAAACAGGAAGTCAGACATTTTGGATTCATTTTTGCTGTTTCACAAAAACTTCCTGGAGATTTAAATGTGTTGTTCCATTTAAACTGAACCTTGGTGATGAAGAGCGTGTCCTGATGCTTCGCCATGGCACAACTACTCGACTCAAAGGTGCACAAGCTTCTCAGAGCCTGGAGACAAGAAACCAGGATTATTTAATAGAAACATCTGTGGATGCACGTCTGCCCTGGGATCTCCTCCCTGAAACACCTCACCTCCAAATCAGCTGCTTTATTCCGTGGAGGAGCAGCGGCTCCACTCTGAGCTCCTTCCTCACCTGGAGTTGTAGCTCCACCCTTTTCTGGTGACTCGGAGGTTGCAATTCTCCACCTAGACGCTTCGCACTCGGCGGCAAACCGCCTCAGTGGATAATTAGCGATTTAGTGAAGGTTTTGGTGTGATGTTGGCACTGAATCATCTCTGTGTTCGGATTTATTTTGGATGTAGGGCTTGTTTTGAAGAAACAAAGGTGACCTTTGATTCCACTTCCTGCAGACCGTGGCTCGGGTGTCATTTTTCAGCGAGGACGGCTGCTGAAAATCCATTACTGTGAAAGCGCTGTAGCACTAAAAAGCAATCTTCAAACATTATCCCAATTTGCAGAATAAAGTTCAATTTAAAGCCACTAAGAGTCTTATCAAGGTGTTATTTTTGTGCCACTCTTATTTAAAAGCAGAGCTTTAGGCCCTTTGGACTGGATTATCACTGGGGGAGGTGGTGGTAGGTGCGGAGAAGGGGAGGGAGGTGAGCTTGCTGAAAAACAGCAGGTAACTTTATCCAATTATTACTGCAGAGGGGCTGATTAAAATCTCCGACAAGGGCGGGCAATATTAAAATGGGAATATTCGCATACTTACCTGCGTCTGGCGGCAGTAAACGCAGTCTGGGTTAAAAAAGCATCACATCTGTGCCCCATAAAACTTCCTGCTACCTCGGCCTCGTCTGTGAGGAAAAGATGAGGCGCCCCACTCATTACACGTGCTTTATCTGACTACTTTCACTGTGCTGATGAATGTGGATCATATGCACAGAGCTGCACCTTACAGAAGCGAGCTTCTGATGTCATCTGTTTGGTGGACAGATTCGACTAATAGAGCGTTGTAGCTGCACAGTGCAGGACGAGCGGCTGTCAGGCTGCTTGGTATCTTATTTTTGAGTCGAACAGACTCACACAAGTCTGCACACACACACGGACGGCAGATTTAAGCGGACATACATGCACACTCACACGCTCACACCGACAGATGATCCCATGGGGAGAGATTTATTTGTGGCTTTGCAGTCCAGAGGCCCGCCCACCGAGGGTTGGCTTGGCGATATATATCACGCTGTGACCTCATATCCTGTTTGTGTGGTTTGTGTCTCAGCAGGAATCTGGGGAGGACACAAAGTGAGTCTGGAAGTTACTTTGACCGAGTCCTTGACAAAAAAAAAATCAAGCCTGCGTGAGCGCGCCTGGCGCCGGGCCTCGCTCTAATTTCATTAAGCTGAAGGTTAAAAAGGGCTTGAAAAATGAGATAAAGCACATACGTGTAATCACTTTGGTTCACAGAGATGTTCACAACATCTGGACTGTCGGCAACTACGAAAAACTTTATATATTGCGATTTTTAAGACACCTGGACAGAGACGTCGACACATTGGGCACACGGTGACGCGGTCCGACTGTAATTTGTGCGAGCTGCTGTTGTACATGTGAGTGATTCATATATGGAGGCAGCAAAAATAGGTTAATAGGGTACACTGTCACCCCCTGCTTGTAAACTGAAATCTAAACCGGGTGCTATTAATTAAGGTGCTGTCATAGCAGACAGCTATGGCTGCCACCTGCGCCACTTCTTATGTAAAGGCAGCCCCCGCCGCCCCGGCACACGGGAGCAGCAGCATCAACAAGGGCAGAGAGGACGGTCGACAATCTCATATATGCGCGGTTTCATTAGCCGCCTGGGTCGGGGTGGCCATGGTAACAAGCGAGCCAAAGAATACAATGTGGAGCCACGGCGCTGCAGTATAACCCCTGCTCATATTATTGAACAGGATCATTATTTTTAATGGAGCTGATGCATCTTTGGCTTGTTTTCCTTCCTTTTGTGAGTGTTGTGTTCCAGGTCCCACGGATGATAAAAGCATCTGGATGCATCGAGTCCGGCTCGCTCATTTGTCCTGAAGAAAATCTGATTTCCCTGATCTACCTGCACTCAGTCCCAAGGATGCAAACCAGCACAGGCGAAAGAAAGTCATTATATTACATCTGCTGTAATTTTTTTTAAATTGCTGGCATGGCTTTGTTTTGACAGGCTCAGTCCTGCAGCAAAGACAGGGTCAGATATGTCATGGTCCAAGGGCTTGAACGCTTTCAGTTTCATTTCCTTCCTGTTTGTTGTTGTCGTCGTGTCACTTCTCGTGATATTCTTGTGTTTTGGTTATTTAGCCTGCCCAGTGTTTGCCTGGCTGTGATCCTCTGTGTCGTGTTCAGCACCGGCCTCCTTATCTTTCTCTCTTTTAGTGTTTTTTCTATTTAATGTAACAGTTCACAGGAGAACAGAGTGAAGGTCCAAAATCCAAATCTCTAATCCAAAAGCAGGTGATGGTCACGCACAGCGATGCAGCTCAGCACCAAGAACACAGCACAGAGAGTTTTACTCAAAGAAACACAAAAAACATGAAAGCAGGTGATAATAACTTGAATGAACAAGGCAATCAGGCAAGTGGAAGGTGAACTGCAGACTAATTGCTAATTGAACATGAGGTGTGGCAGCAGAAAGGCTGGAACAATGCTCTTCATTGGCTGATCATCAGTAAGTGTGAACACGTCTGTAACAGTGGAATATTCGGCAGTTTGCAGGTGTGGATTACAAAGTTATGTGCTACTTTACTAAATTCACTAATTACGTTCCAGTTAAAGCCATGTTGTTACTTGCATTACAAAAGTTCTGCAGTGATCTGCAGGAAATAAAGACAAAAATGATCAATCAGTTCATGTATCAGAGGATAAACATGGTGGAGCAGTTTACGGCTGCTGTGATGAGAAAGTGAAAACTGTGTCCTGCTAACACAACGTCCGGTCTTTGAAAACATCTGCACAGACAACATGCTAACACAAAGTTTTTCATTGTTTCTACAAACGAGCTCTGGATACAGACATGTCAGCTGTGGACACGCACAGCGAACACGTTATTGATCAGTACGATACATTTTTGTAAGATTGCGTATTTACAGCAATAAAAGATTCAACTTTCAAGTTTCTCCCAATCAAAAAAATTCTTTCCCATTTTGTTTCGTTCAAAATCAATCTGGGAAAGTTAATTTCAAAAGGTGGGAAGCTGAGTGGGATATTATTAGCATAAATATGAGAACTGTTTCAGTTTATATTTGGATAGAAATTGAATGATACACTGCCAAATGTTAGGTATTACCACCAACTGGGAGTGGGAGTAGTTTAAATGAGAATAGCGATGGATAAAAAATAAAGAGAGCCACACAAACAGAGCCTGTAAGAAGTTTTAAATGCCACATTCTGCAATTAAAATACATGAAAATGAGAACTCACCATACGGGGCCGCAGGGGACCCAGTTGGCTTGGCTGTAAAGAGGTTGAATGGAAATCAGACGGGCTGCTGGCTGGAGCCTGGCATCAACTGGGAACACTCCAGCTGTGAGCTGGGGACCAGGAGGTGCTGGGTTTCACATTCAAAGTGCCAGGCAGCATTATTCAAGAGCCTCTGAGCAGCACGCTGAACTGCTCCAGGGGGGGCTCTGTAGCCTCTGCTGTGTGTTTGAGGCGCTCACGTACAGATACAGAGAGAGGTTTCCTGTTCAGGCACTGAGTGAAATAAAACATATATGGAGGGAGCCTCTAGTTTCCAGACAGCACTCTCAGTAATATTTAAACAGGACAACAACGGTGTGAGAGGATGAGACTGTAATGGTTATCTCAAACAAGTGCGAGAGGGGCTTTTATCAAGTGTTGAAACAAGCCGCTTCGAGCTGCAACCTGACAGCATCAAAGAGCGGAGAGAGCACTTTTAGTCTAAACCATTAACACGCTCAACACTTTCACACTTTCTGTTTCTCTGAACGAACGTGTTCAGCACTTCAAATCAATGCTACCCGTTTGCCCTCTCACGATAGGTCCAGGGATCAGACGCACGCCACGCACACACTGGACGCTATGAAGACACTCGTGGCATCTTGACTAGATTCTACTGACTCATTTGTAACGGGGTTTCCATTCACAACAAATCAGTTTTTACGCAGGCTGCTGGAGCATCAGCTCAATTAGCAGAGGTTATTTGGAAGAACCGAACATGGTTTATTATTTATACTGCCATGATGGAACTGCAGCATTGATAGAAATGAGGACAGGAACGCCCACAATATGAAGATGAAGACTGAGGCTCTTGACGGCGTTACTTTTTTCAGTAACGACTAATCTAACTAATTACTATTTCTATCGTTACAACGCCGTTACAGTTACTAACAAGAACATGCGGTCTCGTTACTATTATTCAACAAACAGATGGTTGAAGCTGTGTTCAGCTTACTGCATATCAGTTGCACAAAGTAACTGTAAGTAATCTGGACGCTACAGCTTTAAGCAGCTTATTCCTCAATAGTTTCGTCACGTTTGCTGTCTGAGGACAGCGCAGCGAGCACTCTCTGCTTATGAGCAAAAAAAACACCCTTTCAATCAAAAAATGATATGGCAACATGACATTTGGTTGTTTAGGAAGAGGGGGAAGTTTAGGAGTGACGGTGAAAGAGAGAGCGGAAAAAAGAGAGAGCGAGTTTTGAGATGTGAGAGATTTGTGACGTTTAGCGTGGAGTGTGTAGTTAATGTGTTGTCTTGTATAGTTAGTGTGTAGTGCTGTGGATAGTTTTGTGTTGTGGCAACTGAGGCGACTGCTGTCTCCGAGTAGAAACAGGAGTGACACACCTGCTGCTGTCAGAGCTGCAGGTATCAGGCTGTGATGTTCTCCTTTATAGTGGACAGAAATATTTGGAGTGGCACAAATAATTTGTGTAACATCTTATTGAAGAACAGCTGATTGTTCTGTAAACAGTTTGAAATGGTTGTTTTAAAAAAGGGTAAAAGGTAAATGGCTGCAAATCACTTTGTTGTTTACAAAACTTGCATAGGATTTTAGATCAATTGTGTTAATACAGTTTGTCAAAATTAAAATCATAACTGTAAATTCAGACACGTGAGGTTGTGCTGAAAAGAATGAGACCAAACAAGACAAAGTAAATAGTTTTTAAAGGTGAAATAGAGGAAACATCGAAGTAGTTAAAAATGGCCGATTATACCCTGGACCCCAGAGGGCTAAATGTTTGTTTTTTTAAAGTAACGCAGTAGTTACTTTTCAAGTAATTCATTACTTTTACAATCTTGTAACTTAGTTACTAACTCAGTTACTTTTTTAAAGAAGTAACTAGTAACTATAATTAATTACTTTTTCAAAGTAACTTGCCCAACACTGGTGCTGGAGATGGTGAGGAGGTGGGTCGCACGAATTAGAGTCTGAAAGGGAGAATGAGGGAGAGCACCGATTTAAACCGCATAGAGTGGATGCTGATTGGCTCACAGCAGTGATGTTGTTGGTATTGAGTTTGACATCGTGGGAAAGTGGAAGTGATGTAATAAATATACTAGCAGCTTCCTTAATGAACTTACACATAAGCTTCATTTGCACATCTTTGTGCACTGAAATCTACTTGGTTCTTATCCAGAAAAATGACCTTTCATGTTAAAAAGCTAGATAGGAGGTGGGTGATGGTCCCGTCTCACCAAAGCCAAGGACTCCCCATGTGCAGCTGGACCTCCACCCGACTCCATCAAAACAGCAGGAGAGCAGAGTGAAGAAAAAACTCCCTCAGGTTGTTTTCTCACTACACCAGTGAATGAAATGTGTTATTTCATTATTTTAATGACTTTGGCTTTGTTCTAGTGAAATCAATAGACACCAGCTGAATGAATGACCGCAGGTTAATTTAATTTAGGACAGTCTGGAGAAAGACAGTTTTAAACACTGTACAGAGGACTGTAGTCTGCAGTAGGTTTATATTGTTATGAAGCAACACAAATGTAAAGCGTTACTGTCCCCGTGATTGATTAACGCTGTAAGACCCAACAAAAAAAGAGCAAAATAATTCTGACTTTTTTGGAACTGAGATGTTTATTAACCCTTATAACAAATTCCATTTTTTTTTGCTATCATATTGTGTATGATGTATTTTTATTATATGATTATTATATATTCGTTACATATTTTTTGTATCGCATTTGATACATTGTGCATTTTTTGGCAACTTTTTGTTAACATCAATGTTAATTTTAGACAAAAAGAGTTTTGTCCATAACATTTTGAAATGATGGCAGCATTGATCATGTTGATGAGATCGAGGTCTCAGAAACTGTCATGGTCTACGGTGGGTGGCTGGAGTTTCCATTAGGCTCCTGAACTGACCTGGGATCCGCCCCTGGGCAGGGCCAACTCCAGCTCCTGCACACCTGGAGCCTATTGCAGGCAATCAAGCCAGAGGGATTTAAACCACACATCGATGTTCATTCACTGCCAGTTCGTCATCAACACATGTTGGTAACAGGCCGTGTACGTTAAATTCTTGCTGTGATTTATCCTGTTAAACACGACTCTCTTGTACTACAGATGCTGTACCCACCCTGGCTCACACTCCACCTCCGGACTCAGGATACCTAGTGATCATTCTGGAAATCCCTCTGCGCCTCACCTGCCTGCCCTCCTGCCATCACACTCCATCTGGAGCCCCGGATCTCAGGTGAGCTTTTCCACGCCACTCAGCCTCCCCTGGATCTTCATCACCCCCCTCTCAAACACTCCAGGTCCCTAACTGCAAGTAAGAATTGCCGCTCTTATACTGGCCACTTCTGAGCTGCCTTCACTACCTGCCTAACTCCTATATCCTCTTCCCTCAGTGTGACTGTTCCCCACTCAGCCCCATTCCGCATCTCAGGCCTCGTTCCCTCGCCCTAGCCACGTTCCCCAGGGCACGCCACACCAAGGCTCCACGTCTCGTCATTTTCTGTCTTTGTCACGTTTTTCCCTTGCACTTAACCGTAATAAACTGTTAAATCATCTACTGTCTCCGCTCTGGGTTTCTGCACCTGAGTCCTATTCGGTACCGGCCATCCCTCGCCGTGACAGAAACTCACATACCAAATATGATACAAAGGGAATTATAGGATTAAGTATCAGACTGATGACTGATGTGAATGAAACATTCATATTCATAAATATATCAAACGCATTCAAATGTATTTGGAGCAGACTCACGCTTGTCACACCGTTCACCCTCTGACATTTCAAACTGTATTAACACCTGATGAATGGTTTTTATATTAGACTGTGAACTACAGTTTAATGCACAAGGGAGGAAACAAGGGAGAAATGCACCAATGCAGCCGAGCGACTGAATGTGTGTGTTTAACAATGAAAGAGAGCGCGTGAAGGCAGGCCTGCAGTCAGTCATGCTGCAGGAGAAACACTGAGGGGAAACACACTGGGGAAATTAAGATGCCGTGTTGATCTTTTGGTCATTCACAGTTAAGTTCAAGCTGCAAGGAACAGATTCTTCATGTTCACATACTGACAAATGAGAAAAAACACTCTGTAAGGTTAATAAAATCTTCAGGTTGCTGTATTTCTGCAGCTCAGATCCACCAATGCTCACAGGTCTTTGAGCAAAAACATCAAGAGCCTTCATTGCTAACCTCTGAATGTTAGAAAAACAAGTATGAATCTGTTTTCCTCAGCGCAGTGGGAGCATGCTTTGGAGTTCCGCGTGGACCCACACACTCTGCTTTATGTATTTGTTTATTTGTCTTATGTGAAATGAACCTGCAGCCTTTTGATCAAGTGAAAATGATCAATGCTGAGTTCTGAGGCTGACATGAAAAGGAATTAACCGAAACGTCCTCAGAAGAATCTGTCGGGAGAAATCCTGACATATATTCATTTCAGAATCAGAATCAGAATACTTTATTGATCCCTGGGGGAAATTATTTTTTGTTACAGTGCTCCATTTTAAACCAACATTAAGACAAGACAGACAATACGCTAACTAAGAATAGTACAATATATACATATATATACATACATACATACATAAGTCACTTATAAATAAATATTTGGAAAAGAAACATGTGTAGCTGTAGCAGCAAACAGTGTGTTAAGTGGATGCGTTGTACAGGGAGATGGCCACAGGCAGGAATGATTTCCTGTGTCGTTCAGTGGTGCTTTTCGGTAATCTCAGTCTCTCACTGAACGAGCTCCTGTGACTGACCAACATGTCATGGAGTGGGTGGGAGGTGTTATCCAACATTGTCTTTATCTTGGACAGCATCCGCCTCTCCGGCACCACCTTGAGGGAGTCCAGCTCCATCCCCACAACATTGCTGGCCTTACGGATCAGTTTATTAAGTCTGTTGGCATCTGCGACCCTCAGCCTGCTCCCCCAGCATGCAACAGCATAGAGGATCGCACTGGCCACCACAGACTCATAGAAAATCCTCAGCATTTTCTGGCAGATGTTGAAGGACCTCAGTCGCCTCAAAAAATAGAGACGACTCTGGCCCTTCCTGTAAAGTGCTGTGGTGTTTTTAGCCCAGTCCAGTTTATTGTCAATGTGTACTCCAAGGTATTTATAGTCCTCCACAATGTCAACACTGACCCCCTGGATTGAAACAGGGGTCAAGTGTTTCCTGGTCTTCCTGAAGTCCACGATCAGTTCCTTGGTCTTTGCCACGTTGAGCTGCAGATGATTCTGCTCACACCACGTGACAAAGGAGTCGACCACAGCCCGGTACTCTGTCTCATCATCCCTGCTGATGCATCCAACCACCGCAGAGTCATCAGGAAACTTCTGAAGATGGCAGGTCTCTGTGCAGTGGCTGAAGTCTGTGGTGTAGAGGGTGAAGAGGAAGGGGGAGAGGACAGTCCCCTGTGGTGCCCCTGTGTTGCTGATTACCTTGTCAGACACACACTGTGGGAGACGTACATATTGTGGTCTTCCTGTCAGGTAATCAACAATCCAGGACACCAGAGAAGCATCCACCTGCATCGCTGCTAACTTATCACCCAGGAGGGTCGGCCTGATGGTGTTGAAAGCACTGGAAAAGTCAAAAAACATGACCCTCACAGTGCTCGCCGGCTGGTCCAGATGGGTGTAGACACGATTGAGCAGGTAGATGATGGCGTCCTCTGTTCCGAGACGAGGCTGATAAGCGAACTGAAGGGGATCCAGATGTGGTCTTACTATGGGTCGCAGCTGGTCCAGGATGAGCCTTTCCAGGGTCTTCATGATGTGGGAGGTCAGTGCCACGGGCCTGTAATCCTGGGGGCCACTGGGACGAGGCGTCTTTGGTACAGGGACGAGGCATGATGTCTTCCACATCACCGGGACCCTCTGCAGACTCAGACTCAGCATAAACAGTTTATGAAAGACTCCACACAGCTGGGGGGCACAGGTCTTGAGGACAAGGGGACTCACTCCGTCTGGTCCAGCAGACTTGCCTGAGTGAAGTCTCCTCATTTGCATCTCAACCTGGTATTGAGTGAAGGTGATGGGTGGGGGAGGGGTGTCAGGAATCTCACAGGAGGCAACATGTGAAGAGAGAGGCTGGCACAGTGGTGTGGCTCTGGATTCCAGGCTGACTGCAGGTGAGGTTGTGGGGGTGGGAGCAGACACTGTGGTGTCGAATCTATTGAAAAACAGATTCAACTCGTCGGCTCTATTCTCACCTCCCTCAGCTCCCCTGCTGTTGGTTGGCCTGAATCCAGTGATGGTCTTCATGCCCCTCCACACCTCTCTCATGCTGTTCTGCTGGAGTTTCCACTCCAGCTTCCTCCTGTAATTGTCCTTAGCCTCTCTGATCTTGTCCTTTAGTAACACCTGGACCTTCCTCACCTCCTCTTTGTTGCCCCCTCTGAAAGCCCTCTTCTTGTTGTTGAGGAGGGCTTTGATGTCCTTAGTCACCCACGGCTTGTTATTTGGGTAACAATGAACAGTCTGAGCTGGAACAATGGAGTCGGTGCAGAAAGTTATGTAGTCTGTGATACACTCAGTAAGCCCATTGATGTCCTCGGCGTGAGGCTCACAGAGTGTTTCCCAGTCGGTCACCTCGAAACAGCCCTGTAGTTCCGCTATTGCCTCCTCTGACCACCTCCTGACAGTCCTGGTGGTCACAGGTTCCCTCCTCACAATTGGCACATAGCGGGGGGTGAGGTGAATCAGGTTATGATCTGACCTACCAAGTGGGGGGAGGGAGGAGGAGCTGTATGCATCCTTGACGTTAGCATACAGTAAGTCTAAAGTTTTCTCTCCCCTGGTGGGACAGTCCACATATTGTTTGAATGTTGGTAGTGTATTGTCCAGTGATACATGGTTGAAGTCACCCGAGATCACAATAAAGGCACTCGGGTGCTGAGTCTGTAGCCGAGCTATGGCAGAGTGGATAGTGTCACATGCAGCTGTGGGGTTAGCAGAGGGGGGAACATAAACAGCCACCAAGATGACGTGAGAGAATTCCCTGGGTAAATAATACGGCCTGAGTCCAACAGCACACAGTTCAGTGTCCGGGCAACAAATCCTTTCTTTGATTGTTATGTTGGCAGGGTTACACCACCGGTTGTTAACTAAAACAGCAAGCCCACCTCCTTTACGCTTACCGCTAGCGATGCTGTCCCTGTCCGCCCGAACAGTGTGGAAGCCTTCCACGGAAGCATTCTCATCGGGAATGACCTGGTGCAGCCATGATTCGGTGAAACACATCAGGCTACACTCTCGGTATTCCCTCTGACTCCGTACCAGTGCTGAGAGCTCGTCGATTTTACTTGCCAACGATCGCACATTTCCCATCACGATAGACGGCAGACACGGTTTAAACCTCCTCCTCGCTTCGAGCCTCCGCTGTCTCACCGTCACCTTTTTTCTTCTCTTCTGTCCTTGACCTCTGCATCCCCGATGTGTTTTCCTCCAAATTTCAGCTGGTACTTCTGCGGGCACTTCTGCGGGCCTGGCCAGCGAGCCGGCCGGCATCAGGGCGATCAGCTGATCTCTGGAGTAAACAGTCCGTGCGTGTAGGAGATGTGCCGCGGTCCCGTTCCATGATAAAAGTAACAGTTCCACGGCCACCAGAAGAACAAAAACTCTCTCAATCCACATGATTGAGTAAGAGATAGAAAACGGAGGAAAATACAAGTCAGAAAAAAAAAAGAATACGTAAGAAAAAAGAGCTAAACTAAGAGAAAAGCAGGAGCGACTGTAACAGGCTGCACGCTGGTTGGCGCATGCGCACTGAAGTATTTCTCCCTTCACATTTCATGTGAAGGGAGAAATGTTTTCCTACAGCCTACAATTATTGACATTTCCTTGAGGAGGTTGAGCCTCTTGTGAGTGGAGACTATATCTGAAAATAAAAAGGTGTCTGAAAAATGTATGGGAACAAAATCGCATCTCAGAATCTTTTTACATCGCTCAAAATCTGACGTACAATATTAAATGCAAGTGCAGTCTGTGCTTGCATGCATCATCATCAGGATCAATGGATCACAGCAGCAGCTGGACTAAACACGATGATAGCCCAACAACCTCATACCTCATCCAGAGCAAGAGAGCATGGTGCTGATGTCTGTCACGCTAGCCTAGTTATGCAAGTTATGTGTGTTTGAACTGTGAAGAAATGTCATGGTTTCATGTGAAAGCAGACTCTTCTAGCATCTGACAGAAAGAGCAGACATCCCCTCCACCCACCCACCAGTGATTCATGGTTGCTCTGTCCTTGGGTCACTGTAGGCACTCATCACTGCTGACCCCACGGGCCGTGCCATTTCTGTGATTCTCTGACTGTGATTACATGGAGGAGAAGAAAAGCCAAACACAGGGCCCAAAAAATGAAGCACGTGATGGCGGTTAGTGATGTAATCAAACCAGACAAGAGGCAGAAAAAAAAACATCCAGTCAAACATGAGAAAATAATGCAGGAACTGGAAGATGGTGCAGAGAGAGACAGTCTATAAATCATCCATCCATCCTCACCTGCACATCCTTATCAGGGTTGTGGGCGGACCGGAACCTATCGCAGCTGTCATAGTGCGTGATGCGTCACGCGTGATGTGAAATAACATGCTAACCTCTATACTGCAGAGATATTTATGCATAAATGCATACAAAGCTCGAGACTGCAGCAGTCAGCCCTCGTTTCCTCGCACCGATATAATGTCTGCTCTGCCTTAAATGTGTGCAGTTTGCCTAAATTTAAAGTGAGCGTTTGAAATGTTGCTTCGCACTGTTTTGGAAGGGCATGATAAATGAGACTCCGGTCTTGGCCAACATTGGCAGTCCAAACAGTGTTGGTGCTGTGTTCCACCAAGTGAAAACAACTCTGGCAGTAACTGTTTATTGCCCTTCAGGGAGTTTTCCACCCACTTGCATCCATCTCCAATTAATTGTCTAGTTTATTTACACCTTGCTGTGCAAGCCAAATGAGAGTTTGCATTGAAGGGAAGAAATGTTTCCCTCCTCTGGCCTCGACATCACTTCCTTTCTCTGCATCTTTACATGTAGCTTTCGCTCTCTTTCACTCCCTTCTGTCTGGTTTCCCCCTCGTGTCTCTCTTCTTATTTGAGTTCGACCGTCGATGCCTCCAGCATCCTCAACACTCTGGAACACAGAAATTAAAATAATTGGCGAGATGTCTAAAATGCAAATTGTTTGCGTTTGCTAATTATCCCAACATATGCTGTTTGAAGTGTCACCATTTAATTTTTTTATTATATATTTTCTCGGTGGTTTTTCCAGCATTATGTACAGACAGAAAAAAGAGGCTTTCGAGCTGGTGTAGATTATCGCTGAAGAGCTTTTTTGTTGCTTTGGCAGCTGTAATGGTGTCTCCTAATGGTGCTTCATGCCTGACAGATGATGGACAATACCAAACATCTGTGTTCTGCTTGTAATTAGACAGTTGTGAATTTATTCAGTGTGTGCTGCTCTTGTGTTAAGTGGCTTACAAGCACATACGCAGAGACACGGCGTATACTTTCTGTAGAACAGAACGATAATCAGCTGCCTCTCCACCGAGGTCCTTATCCTGTGATTCAGTGGTACTCACCCACTCTCCACTGCAGCAGGTTCAGGTGAGAATCACCTTTCCAGCAACATCTGATCTCCAGAGCAGAATGGCTAATGTTTTCACCAGCAGAAGTTTAACACAGCCGAAGGATCTCCATAAAAGCAGTTTGAGCAGCTTGAATATAAGGAAATTCTCACACATCAGCAGTGTTGTCTTCTGAAACTGATGAATAAAATAAAAATAAGGAGCTAATTTCCAGAGGGACGTTGTCTTTTAGGATGTCCTGCTGACATTCTGTCTCCATTGTCAGGTGCCGTGGGAGTGTCTGCGTGGTGTTCCCGTTTGTGAGGAGTTCCAGGTTTCCACCCCCTTGGGTGGAGCTTCCAGCCTCACCTGCTCCTCGCTTCCAGGGCAATCAGCAGAGGGTTCTTAACCCAGCGCTGCCTACCACTCTCCACCAGTTCGTCCTGCTATCGTTGGGGGTAACTCGGCCCCCTTTGTGTTCCTCGTTCATGCTCGTCTGTAACTTTGCCCTCTTGTTCCCAGTTTCTTCAGATCCATCTCCTCTTGTCCCACTCTGCAACGCTGGTTCTGTTCGGTGCAACTAAATCAATCAGTCTACAAACCAAAGGTTTCCTAATCACCTCCATCTGTGGCCGGCCCTCCTGCCCATCGTGTCTCTCTTGGATCTCTCCTCCCTCGGGACCTCCTGGACTATCTCCTCTCACATGTCCTTCCTCTGGACACTCATGCCCCCCCTCCTGTGCTGACTGGTTTTCACCTGCAAATAAGGGCACCCACCTCTGCAATGCTCACTCGCCTTTAGCCATTGTGAGATTATTATAATTTCTTATGCCACGTTAGACCCCTAATTAAAGATTGTGAAATTATTATGTAGTTTTAGTTTGCATTATTCTCCTGACTTAGAAGAGGTGATAACTATTACATTTATTAAACTGATTTGTATTACATTAGACTGCTGATTTATTGTGAATGAATGATATTGTTTTATGATGCATGATACTGCTGATTTATAAGAAATATTGTGTGCAGAGAGTCAGGGCCTTGCTTTTCTGATAGAGAGGACAGAGCACATTCCACAGGAGCTTCACCTCCACCTTTGTTGGAAGCAGAAAGACAGGGAACCAAGGCTCAGGCCCACTGAGAGTTAGAAAGCATGTGGATGTTTAGGTTTTATGACTTTGGAGGGGGGCCGAAGCTATAAGAATGTGAGAAACGCTCAGACACGTCGAGATCAGGCGGACACCCTCACGCGCTCATTTCCCCTCCGGATGGTTTATGCTCAAAAGTGTTGTATGGAATAATGAGAATTGTATGGAATAAAATGATTGTTGATTGAGCATTTATACACCGAGTATTGTCCTTCCTTCAGCCCAAAGATCAAAAGAATTGGGAGGATTTAACACCATTCTCTTGTTTTCATGCCCAGTAACTCCTCTCTCCTCTGTAACAGAATTTCCTGTTCCGTGCCCTCCTCGTGTTCCCCGTCCACGAGCCTCTATGGCTCCTGTTTACATTTTAATTTAAACCCATGTTCTAGTCTGAGTCTTGCTTCTTTCCATAAATGAACCTTGTAAATAGTTTGTGGATTTTGAGTCTGCTTTTGTGCCCAAACCACACTCGAGCCTCAAGTCCGTGACAATTACACATGGACGTCCATTGACTTAAATGAACTGCAACCATCTCATCAGAGATGGAGTTCAGAGTCCACGGGGTAAACACTTGTTACTGGAGAAAAGAAGGATGTGACTGAAAGGTCACGAGTCAGTGAGAGCTACCCCGAACTCTTCATGTCTGCTTTTAAAACACCATTGTGGCCAAAGTGAAAGCACTCACCTTGACACCTCACAACAGGTGGTCATGGTGGCTATATCCATCATTTATCAAGAAGTTGACTGCTCGTTTTTATCTGGTGCCTGTTTTGAGTTTGAAAGGTTTGGTTAGGCTTTGGGTTGTAAAATAACTCTTCATAAAACAGCCTCTAAATGCAAGGCAAGACCTTACATGTGTGGAAGAGCAAAAACATCACAACAGGACAGATCCTAACTGTGCTTCTGGTTGTTCCTGATTTTCAGGGTCAAGCTGTGGTAAGATAAATGAGGATTATTTTGAAATACGAATCATGCAAAGCTACTGTAGTGTCTTGCATACTCTAGTCTGAAAACGTGTAGCTTGAAATTACCATACCAGCTCCTGTTAGGTGAACAGGTGAACTACTGCTCACCTGGTGAGACTATCTAAAGCAAAGCTCCTCCACAGTGGCCATGTCATCTGTAAACTATCCGGTCGAAGGCCTCCTGAGACTGTAGTTCATTTTTGAAAACCTTTCCTGAAAGCTACACTTGTTCAGCTCTGATCTTCATTTCCTTGGTGTCTGACTGCTAAAGTCCATAAGCTGGAGAATCCCCTTTATTGGAACGAGATGTGATTACAACCAGACAGTGCTTAATCTTGAAATCAGCCAAGTGATCCTCTATGGCTGCTGAGGGCCTCTTATTAAATTTTCTATGGCTGTAGCTGGAGCACCAGCCCCATACATTAGTCTCACATGGGTCTTACAGCACTGAAGCAACATCTTTCACTGGCTTTAGCTGTGATCTGACTGAGCCCTCTTTGTGCCGGAGCGTGATGTTAGTGTGCTTTTTACAGCAACGTAAAATCCTACGTGGATTTAACTGAGACTTTTGTACTCCCTGGGGAATGTACACATTTTCTTTAGCCCAGTTTACTTTTCACAGTATTCGTGTTACCAGCCTATCGTACTGAGAGCTCGATTTACAGATATATTTAAATCTTACAGCTGCTCTTTGCTTCTTTTAAGGCATGTTTGTTTGCTGTGTACTGAAGAGGTGTAGAAAGATGTTAAGATCTAGCGCCGAAATCCTCGACAATAACCCATGGACTTAACAAAAGGGAGCTTTTTATTGCCTCGTGGCAATGGCGAGGAGATTGTGTGGATTTTTGAGAGCCACAGAGGTGTATACATGTTTAAGCTTTAATGTACGGTCCAAATACATGCATGTATGTTGTTAATCAGTCATATGTGCACACGCAGATCATGTGACTGGATAACAAAATTACAAAACCAATTATTGGGAACTCAGTTTTGCACTTTTAATGAAAAGTCCAATTGTGTGCTGTTACATTAAGGTGCAAATAAGTGAAGAAACAGTACCTTAGAGGGATAAGCTGCACACCTAAAGGAACACCAGAGTGTGTGGTGTGTATATATAACTAAATAAAATGCCTTCTTTATGCGCAGTGTTTCCTACAGGGTCTCTGTGTTTCTCTTGCAACCCAAAGACATTCTTGTTTGGTGCCTTGGTGATTTCAGATTGGCTACAGATGTGAGGTTGTGAGCAGCAAGATTAGCAAAGCTACATTTCCAAGTGTATGAACGAACGATAAAAAGAAATCACTGAGTAGTGAGTTGTGCGCCTTCTTTAAAAAGGTCTATTTTTTATCGTTACTTAAAAGATACAAAGTGGCAACTAAAAGATTCAGTTCTTATGTGTGTAAAGTAGAAACGGGGGTGCATATAAAGACCCCCTGCTAAAGATATAAAAGCCCAGTGATCTGATGCGACCCTCACCTTCCACGTATTAAATGAGACGATGTGTTTCCAAAAGATGAAACACATTCCGTTCTCAGAGACTATGATTAGGCTGTGAAACTTCAGTTTTTCTATCTGCAGACCCCCAGACTCCGACTTGGGCCCCACGAGTTCTACAGCTAAAGTCTATGAGCCGAGGCAGCCCATTTAATGGACTGAGGTGTGATTACATCCTGGAGAGTTTAATTTAGATAGCAGCCAAGTGATTCTCTACGCCTGCTGGGGGGCCTCTTATTAAATCTATGCGGAAATCAATGTAGAAGAGTCCATTGCTCCACGGCAACCTGATTTATTACGTGTTTGGGTAATCTATCGATTTATAATGTGGTGGAAGCCATCAATGTTGTTTTTCCTATTAGATGAAAGTAAACACAGCTAGCAATGAGTAATGGGTTGTGACCTCCCCCTTCCTCCTCCCCACACACACACACACACACACACAGACACGCACAGTGCGAGGCGCATGTGCACATTTTAATCTCTGAGAAATATGTGCGCACACTTGCAGTGCATACAGGCGAGGGCAGAAATACAGAGAGTTTGAGCTAAATACATAAAAGACGCGACACAGGCAGTGAAACCCTGAGTGTAAACACAGCCTGAAAGGAGCTTTACAACTGCAAACCCGCTGCCCCACATACTCAACGTGCACACTCCTCTTTTCATTTACATTTTCAACATTTAGCTGATGCTTTTATCCAGAGTGACTCAGTGCTAACAGCAGAGTAAGTCAACACTCATGAATCAATGTGACTGCGAGGAATAGAGAAGTGCAAACACACCTACAAATGCAGCACTTACACATTCACACTCACATATGGACAGATTTATGCCGACCTACGAGCTTAAACACACGGTTAACTCAGCTGCTGCATTTATTTACTTTTTACAGGAAACACTCTTTTGCAGTACAAACCGTGTGGTATTCTCTGCACATGCTCAGTCAGCTCTACGTGTGTGATCGGTGCTGACAGTATTTGGTTTCCTGGTATTAGTGTGTGTGACATGGAGCCAAAGCTCTCTGGGGTCTGATTGATGCCAACTAAGAATGTTTCCCCACACAGGATTCATCCATGTTCAACAGAAATACACGAGTGAAGTGACCCACATGCACTGCGGAGCATTTCTGAGCACAAGAGGCACGAAACCAAACAAACAGAGCAGATTTAGGTTCATTTAATCTGAAGATGCTTTCACACTGGACACTTGGCCAGATTTCCTGACGTTCTTGGTTGATGAGGCCAGCAGCCTCCTCCTGTTGGGGTGGCTCTAGCTCAGGTGGCAGAGCAGGTCAGCTACTAACCAGAAGTAGCAGACTGGTTCGATCCCAGTCTGCATGCCAAATGTCCTTGGGCAAGATACTAACCCCATGTTGCTCTCTGATGCATCCGAGTGTGAATGTGTGTGAATGTTAGACAGTAAGCACAGTTTAGAAAAAAGTGCTTGTGTGTTTGGGTGAATGAATTAGTTGTATAAAGTGCTATATAAGAACCAGCCATTATAGAGATGAAGCATACATAGGAGGTCAAAAGAAAAGGGAAAGTTTCATTCGACGATCACAACGACACTCGGGGCTGCACACAGTGGGAAAACATTTTTGGACTTTGATGTTTCAGACTGGTGACCCGTCCAGGGCACAACCTTCCCCTCTGGGTCAGGCTCTACGTCACGTGACCCTGAATTGGCTACGCAAACCAAGATGGGTGGATGAATATTAAGGCTTCATATTTTTCTTTTTATCTGCAAATCAGGTTCTCGTTAGAACTTGTGAAGGAAACTTGAGATGTTCAAATAATAAATGCATCATCCCCCAAACTTTCGCACATACTGTATTTATCCTCACGCTGTGACCTTTATTCATCCTTTGCACATTAAACACACGAAGAAAACACATGTGAATAATTACAGTGTGAATCCATCCAGACTGATCCAGTCGTGCCATAAATATAAGCCTCTGCACGCACGCGCACACACACACACACACACACACACACACACACACACTTGGTCATTAGTGAAATGAAAACATCCACATTTCCCTTTGGAATGATAATGGCAGCTTTCCCTCTTTCATCAGCAGAAACAACATTTAAATGCTGATGAACACATGGATGCATTATTTCTCTCTCACAGGCCTGATGATGTGTGCAGTATTGCTTTCTTCACCGCCGACCGGGAGGATTAAAACTAGCTCAGTGACCTCCAGAAGCATCACGGCTAGCTTAGAGATGAAGCCATCACGGTGCTGCGTAAAACATCCTCCGACGCACACTCGCACGTTTAAATTTATATGCAAAACACAGACATGTAAACTATTAAGATAAATACTGATTTGCATGCGCAAACATGGACTGATGTATTCAGAAGCAAACGGGGAAACAAATGTACTGCAGCGTGTGCTTCACATACAGATGCAGAAACATGAGCACGCTCACATAAACACAAGCACAGGAAGCTGCAACGACACAGACAGGTTTTTCCAAATGTGCTGAAATAAGCTGAACTAGTATCAGCTTTGGCTTCTCTTGTTTGCTTTCACAATTTTCATATGAAAGGACACAAAAAGAAGCAGAAGGGAAGTTAATATTCTACCTGCAAGTGTGTCGACATCCACATCCTGCCATGTCCTCTGTTTGAGGTCAAAGAGTAAATCGCCGTGTCCCAGAATAATAGAACGACTGACTCACTTTCTAATTTCCTGCCTTTAATATTTCTCTGTTTGATAAAATGTACATGTTGGTGTTTAACATTAGTTTACTTCATGTTTCATGATTATTGCAGATTCAGTGTTTTCTGGAAGCGTAGGTGACTCTTTACATCTAGAGGTGTTTTAATTTGTTCTGGTGGTTGTAGAGTGGGTGAGCTGGGACTGTGGGAGAGTCTTCTTTGTGTCTGTGTGTTTTTCTGATTGTACATTTGTTGTTGTTTTTACCATTTTACATTTTTATTCTGTTATTTTGAGCCTGTGTGGATTACACAACACTGGACATTATATTTCTTCATTTCCATTTAATACTTGTAAAGCTGCTGTTATTGTGTGTGTGTGTGTGTGTGTGTGTGTGTGTGTGTGTGTGTGTGTGTGTGTGTGTGTGTGTGTGTGTGTATATAGTGTTACGTTCTACGTCTAGGCGTTCAAAACAAGAACCCAAACAATAGTATCTTTTAAAATGCTAAGCAGCCATTTATTTGCTTCAGCAGTGAGCAGTGCTGAAAATAACAAACAAAACTCCCTAATGGTCTCTACGCTTTCCTACCCAAAATGAAAAACCAAACAAAAGACAATTCACTTACCTAACTCGCTACATGAAAAACAGGAGAAAACTTAATCAACAAAAATGGCTTCTCACGCCTACTAGGCTGCTGCAGTGAACAATATATACAAGGTGGGGGAAAAAAATACTCAATTGCTACTTTACAAATCTATTTACAGCTATATACAAAACTACGATACCAACACCACAATGATCACAACCCATGACAAACTGAAACACAGGGCTTAAATACATAGAGGGAGCAATCAGGGAATGGACAACAGGAGGGAAACACAGCTGGGGCAAATCAGAACTGACGAGACAAGGAAGCGTAACCTGAACACACTGAGATAAGACAGACCTTCAAAGTAAAACAGGAAACACATAACAGTCACGCCTAACACAAAACACTGACAACATTGGATCGTAACAATATATATATATTATTTCTTCACACATTCTTATATATTTCTATACTGTGTATTTGTGTATTTTGTTGTACAGTTATTTTATTTTCAACTTCAATTCATATATTTGATCTTATTCTTTCCCAGTTAAATTTACCCTTCATTCTAATTTATGTTGTACAGTTATTTCATTTTTAACTTTAATTTTTATATTTTATTTTATTCCTTCCTAGTTAAATTTACCCTTTTTTAATTTTCATATTTATTTCCTATCTTACTCATAGCCTTTTCATTTTTTTCTTTAGGTCACGAGCAGTTGTGTAAGCATTTCACTGCATATCGTACTGTGTATGACTGTGTACGTGACAAATAAAATTTGAATTTGAAGTCTGAATTTTATTTTATAACTCGTCCATGAGCCCAAAGCCTTTCCATCGGTTTTCTCAGGTGTGTAGAGACGACCCAAACGCAAGACGTCGAGGCAATGTTTCAATAAACACAAAGCTTTAATAACCTTTATTCAGACTGAAAACATATTCACAGGAAAGCTCCAAATGAAGGCACCACCACCATACGAGACAACGCAGGGACCAAAGGAAGGGCAGGACTATTTATACCCACACGGTGTGATCAGGGAATAGGACAGAGGAGGGTAACTAGACACAGCCGAAACACATCTAGACAATGATGGGATGGCAAAGCTGAATGTGTGCTACCCAGATGTAATAGGATGTAAACAACAACTAAAAGTAAAAAAATAACATGAGTGAGAAGAATGACACACTGAGCTAATTAACTAAAATGTAACCAGAACTGAGGGATTAAGTCAGATTAATAGGTTGGCAAGCTTAAAGTCAGAGTTTTCCAAATCATGTGGCTCTCTTTTTACCAGGCCAAATCACCGTGGTAACCGATGCACTGCTGAAACGGATACTAAGCACTTAACCTGGTCAGCAGCAGATTACACTCAGTTTGTGTTTTCACTGATTGTTTTATTTACGGCATGTTTTAAGTGCAGCGTAGATTCTGCATCGAAGCTGGTGACACCGACAGGCTAACTGAACAGGAAGGCCAGCTCTGTGATTGGCTGAAGTGTTTGATGCAGAGAGGAGATGTCCATCATGGGTCATTCTGACCATAGTGTGCAGTGGGCAGCTCACCCTCTGAATGAAGCTAATCCAAGAAGTGACCATCAGGTGAGTGCGGTGTGTATCCATAGACAGAGCTCTGTGAGCACATGCAGATACAAAAAGCCTGTGATAGAGCACGTCCAATTATGCTAACAGTGATTACTGTACATCCCCTGAACTTTGCTCATGTTTAATATGACCGGATACAAAGAAAAGCACAGCTACGTTTTAGGAGTGAGATGAGATCGAACTTGTTGCTGATTATCAGAGAGTAAAAATAGAGCCCAAGCAGCCCGTCGTTTCCTGTCGGAGAGCTTTTTCCATCGTGTCACAGGTTTGTTTCCCGCGGGAACATGTCAGCCCGTCTGTTTCTATAATAAGCCATTCACTATTCTCAATCTGCCTCCCCATTGGTCGGCCCGTGGGGATACTGGCTCAGTGACAGATTTCATAATGACACTATAATGTTGCATTTATTGACACAATAGAAGAAAGACGCAGATGTGGGAGGTGGGCTACAAATGCCTCTTTAGTCCACAGCTGGAAAATAGTTTGGTTGTGTGTGTGGGGGGGGGTGGGTGTGTGTGGGCGTGGGTGTGTGAGTGGGCACTCCTGGACTTGTGTGCTTTGTTTGTTTGTGTCTTTATTTTGTGTCACTTGGAGTCTGATTGCTATTTTGTCAGGTCCCCAGCCTCTGTGTGCATCCGTCTGGCCACACAACAAAGCTGGCATCACTTTCTTTCTCCATCTGTCTCTCTCTGCTCGGGCTCGCAGGTTCCTGCAAGTCTCTTGAGTCTCTCTCCACCTCTGCAAGTCTCTCATTCTGTCTCTTTCCATTTCCCCCAAAGGTGTGCTTCCACCACAGGAACCTTCCCAGAGGAATATGAACATTTGGAGGAGCTTAGTTTGACAATGACAAGAAAGGTGAAAGGTTCTGATTCAAGTGAATAACAGCTTTAAAGCTGCTCACATGCAACCCAGCCTACTTCCCATGAATGTGTGTATTGTCTCTCCACATTGTGGCAGCATATACATGAAATCATTTAATGTAGTTAGCAACATGGCCGCTCCAGGTAGCTAATGAGTAAAACGTTTTTGGAAAGCTCCGGAGACTTTGGGCTAGCCTCCCCAATGTTTCAGACAGATTTAGTGTGTGTGTGTTAAAGTAATTCATCAGGACAGTGACTGAATTTAGAGGTTTTTGGACCTATTCCTCCTTAGGCAATATTCAGTTTTATTTATAATCAAACAGTCATCTCAAGGTTCATTAATTCAGTAAAAGGACTCGATGTTACAATCCCTGCATTGCTTCAAATGGAGAAAATCTTGAGGGATGGCTGCTATGAGGAAAGGCAGCAGAAGCTTCACCAGTAGCACACGTCGTTCTGTGCCTCAACCTTTGGTCTTTTACCCAAGTGGAGACAGGATGAATACATGCTGTGGAAGAGAGCCAGAGATGAATAATACCAGTACCATCAGTCAGTGGATCTTTCCAGAAGTGTTATGTGGAGCTGATGAATCAGTGTCACACTGATTCTGCTGGACCAACATGTGTGAGGTTTGTGCCAGAGCTGCCCTCAATTAACAGCACTGGTAAAATAATAATATTTATGGTAAAATAATATTTGAATGTTAATCCACCAGCATGTGCAAGCTCTTTAATCAAAATGATATGTCGATGCAAAAATATAATTGTGGTTTTATCCATGAATTTTTACATTTTCTGTTTTACAGAAAAAAAGGCTGAAAAAAATGTAAAAACACATTAATAGTATTATTTGACTAAGATGCCAAATTACAGTTATTTGTTATGCTTGATTAATTTCTGACTTTAGTTCAGTTTGTGTATAAAAACATAATTCAGTCATTTTCTGAAATGATTTCTGGTTTCTTAAAACTCTTTCTATTAAAACTCTTATTTAGACACACACATGGTATCTTACCCAAGGAAGCTTCCACATGGGGCCTGGAGGAGCTGGGGTCTGATCCAAGGTCACAGTGACTGGTTGCTCTGTGGCCAGGTTGTTGCTGGTCACCTGGGGTCAGCAGGTCACAGCAGTTAGAACCTGGTGGAGCTTCTGCACAAGCATGGCTGCTCTTCTGTGGATCAAACATTGTCTTTGTACTTGCACAGACCTCCTTTTTCAGAATATATTGCCTTTAAAAAGAACTTTCCATTTTTACATTTAAACGTTTAAGCATTTGATTGAAGTTGTGTTAAAATAAATATATGTGTGCTGTGTATAACTGTATAACTATAACCTGCACACACCACATGAACATGAAAAGCGAGGGCACGTTTTAGGACGTGCTCTGTGCCTCCCTGCATGTGTGACTTCATCACACACTTGTCACTCGCAGCCTTTTGCTGTTTTGATCATGTCACACACTCTGGCACGTCTGTCAGCACCCAGAAATAACCCCCGTGTCTTTCTGTCTTTTTCTATTATGAGCGTGTCTCGATGTGACACTTGGCATTCTGCAGCAAAAGCTCTATTAAGATGCTATAAAGCCATTAAAGTGACATTAAAATGAGACCTCATGCGAATGTAAATCAGCCGTTTCAGGTTTAAGTGCCTCCGTGCAGCTGTTGCAGCCTCAGTAATGGAAGTCGTGGAGGTTTGAGCTCCTTCGGAGACTCTCTGGAAAGTTTCTGCTCCCACACACACTGAAAAACATCCAAAGTGAGTTTGATACGGCCGACTCTAAACTATAAGAGGCGTGAGGCAGTTATATTACAGAGACAATTTCCCAGCTGTCTGTTTGCTGTATTGGTTGCTGTTGGACCGCCTGTCAGCTGTTCTCTCAGAGCCGCTGACCGTCTGCAGGTAGCATCGTGATGGCGTCGCAGGCTTTTTTTCTCTTCCAATATGGACTCTGAATTCTTCCTTCCTCTGCTAAAGTGGGAGATCTCTCTGTGGGGGATGAGATGAGACAGGCAGGCGAGTGTGTGCTTGCATCCTGTTTGATTGGTTCTTGACTCTTTGATTGGCTGACACTGTGTGTGTGATATTGTTTGGTTGGATGTGTGGGCGATTATGTGCTTATGATGATTTCTCCTCCTTCATTGCTGCTTGAATGCCTGCCCTAATTTATGTTCATGAGTGAAGATGTAGCCAAAGCACATGTCAGTGCACAGCATGCTGCATGCAAAGTGATGCTGAGCAGTAAAACACGAATGCTGGCTTCACAGGCCTGTGCTACGAAGAAGGATTTGGGTGTGACATCGCCTCTATCCTGCACACCTAAACTGATCCAGAGCAGGCTACGCTGTAGGTAAAAGAACAGAAAGCCCAGCCCTCATACTCGGGATGCAGGAAGCGACGAGCATTCTTAGCAGCACATTTATTCCCAAATGATCTTTTCTTAAATAAGCTCTGATATAGTGACACATTCCTCCAACAAAGCCTCTAAATCTTCGACATGGTGACCTTTGAGCGTAAACTAAGACAACTTAATGCTTTAAATTGTTTTTAATATTTCTTCTTTATTTACTGCCAAGCAGTTTAACACCAGCAGGATCGCAGCTGAATGAATAAAACTGTCCGGTGCACAGTAAACGAATTCATCGGTTGGAATAAACAACTGTAATTCTGTGTCAGGTCGTCCCGTGTCTGAGTGATGGAGCAGTGATGCTGAGAAGCCCGTTATCTTTCACAGTCAGCATCTGGAAAGTATTCACGGCGCTTCACTGGTTCCATGTTTTGACACGTTACAGCCAAAATGGGTTCGATTCGATTTCAACCCACTGCGAAGTCAAACCATAACGACAAAGTGAAAACAGTTTGCTTGAAATTTTTGCAAATTTATTTAAAAAGTAAAAGTATAACATGTAAGTTCTGTAAGTATTCACGGCCTTTGCGACACTTGTGGAAACATCCTGGCAGCAGCTACAGCCTCAGGTCGTTCTTCACTATGATGCTACAGGTTTAGTTCTGGACAGTTTCTCCTGCTCTTCTTTGCAGAACCTCTCAGCCTCCATCAGGCTGGAAGGGCAGCGTCGGCGCAGCCATTTTTAGATCAACCCAGAGACATTCAAGTCTGAGCTCTGGCTGGGCCGCTCATCGACATTCACAGAGTTGTCCTGAAGCCACTCCTTCATTATTAGGGCTGGAAATCGTCACTGACTTCTAGAATCAATTCGATTCACAAGATCCCGAATCGATTCGATCCATGATTCAATTCAATTCAATTCGATTCGATTTGAATCTGGGAAATTTTGCCTCACACAGTCAGAAATATTATCATTCAGATCAGTACATTTCCATATTTTTATATCTATAAAAAGGAAGCTGACACTTGTGAGACTTTATCAAAGGTGTGAGCATCACAGCAGAGGCCTTTGTGTCAAAGTAGCTGAGGATGAAACAGAAACACATGAAGGGGGTTTTCCTGGTCTGGGATTTTATAAAAATATTCTGCAGTCGATCAAAAACGAAAGAAAACCATTAATCAGCATCTGAACATTACCTGATGCTGCTGAAGTGAAGCAGAGCAAAGTTACAGCGGTTTGATTAGAGACGCAGCGTTTTGCAATTTTGCATAAATTTAAAAAGTTTAAATTTGTTCAGTATTGAACGGCAGAAATGAGGTTTTCTCTTTGGAAGTAAGAAAAAGGAATAAAACAGCGATCGACTGCGCTGTAAACAATGGTAGACTTGTGCGTAACAAGCAAGCGAATAATGCAGAAAACAGATTTTTAGACAGGAAACTGTTCTTGAAGTACAGAGAGAGAGAGCTGTGCATGAAGTGTGATCAGCAAAAGTCAGAGTGAGTTCATGACGATGTTTATGTGAAGCATAGTTTGGATCTTCTTTTGCTGCTGGTTCAGTCAATATTGTTTGGAGTGAGATCAAACCTGCAGCTTCAGAATCAATGAACTCAATCAGCAAATATGGAGGAATCATCATTTCCTCCATATTTTTCGGGTTTTTTTGAGAAAGTGAGGACCTAAATGTAAACACAGAGTATGTGTGGAGGTGAGGTCTCACTACAGTCTCAGTGTTTCTGGTGTGACTGCAGAACATTTCAAATGATTCATGTAAACATGTCGAGAGTCTGTGGTGGGTGACGGGGGAGTTGGCTCTCTGCAAAATGGTTTTTGAACACAGTTCACGTTGTTCTCTCGTTTTCGGTAGTTGTTGTAGATGCAGAGCGTAAAGTGCTCCGCATCATCACTGATGGGCTTTCGCACAAAACATTTTTAGTCCACAGAGCGAGCGCACCGAGCCACAAAATCATTTTAATATGTTAGCCTTTGATATGAATGATGCAGGCAGCGCCATGCGCCATTCGTCAATCTGCACAGCTAGCTAGCGATCATGAAAACTACTCACAGAGTTGTCGTATGCAGAAGACATATTTCATGTGACATGCGACCCTAAGAGTGGGTGGTGGAGTGGGTTGGCTAAGATGTACAGGGCTGGGGGATCTGTGACCTGTGCAGCTGTTCCCCACCTCCCGCAGCAGGAAGCTCGACCTGTTCCCCTGATGCGTGACTCCTCGTGTCCCAGATGAGGTGGGGAGTGACAAAACGTCACATTAACAGGAAATTTGGCAGAATAACCCAGAATTGGTTTTTAAATGTAAACCACAAGAAAATTAAATTTAAAGCACTGATTTTGTTCCATTATTTACATCCTGCAGCGGCTTCGTTTTCATTGGTCTGTTTTATTCTATATGTGTCTACAGCTGGATAAATACTGGTTAACTGGGACAGGATCCTGTGATATTTCCAGACTAGATTTAATGTTAAATTGCATAAATTTTCAAAGATTTTTAGAAAGCTAAAGGCTTCAAAGAAATTCAAGACACTGGATCGTGAAGTTCCTGAATGGTGACACCACTGGTTTTAAAACAGGACCAAACGTGTCCCTGAAAACTAACGGACGCCTGGGATGTAATAACGGACGCCTCACTTCCAGGTTTTGCAGGGATGTTAAAGTTTACTGTGGATCGGTAGGTTGGATTAGAGAGCAATCAGTGTGTTTTAGACAAACCAACATCCTCTGCTTTTCTCTCTCTAACAGCATAACACCTTTATTTCACATTCCAGCGGGACAGAGGACGGAGTGATGGATCTATATAAATGTGACACATTTAATCTGGTCCTGTCTGACCTCCTCTTAACTCAGACAGACGGGACGAGTGGGCGCTGCGACACGCACCCCTGTCTAAGGACGCACCGAGACCAGCTGCTGATGCAGAGGTCGATGAAGGACGTGGATTACTTATTGCTTCTTTAGCGACGAATCACTTACGTAGAGTTATTTTTAGATCCACCAAAGAAGACGATGCAGGGTTTTAACAATATGACAGTTAAACCGGAGCTGATCTATAGATGGAAAACCGTGGCACAGCTGGACTGTGTCACATTCCCGCTGGGAAATAAATACTTTTGCCTCAGCTTGACGGTCAGAGGAAATCTCTGTGTTGACTTTCTGCAGGAGGATTAGACGATAAGATTCACACCACTCCTGTGTTTTTGGCAGGGAACATAAGACCCAGGGTCCGGAAATAGGCCGTCAAAAGGTCCGGCCAGGCCCGCTGGAGAGGAATGCGAAGCACGATAAAGAAGTGGGGGACACATTTATATACTTAAAACTTAAAATAGCTACCTATGAAAACCAAATCCATAATAATCTGTTTTAATTGACTATTGATTGACTGGAGTCCCAACCGTCGCTTTAATGATTCTCAGCAGAGCTGAGCAGAAGCAGCTTAAGATTCAGTCTCTCAGACGGGGACACATTTGCCAGGGGGAGCACTGCCCCTGGTGGTGTCCAAACATCCTTACAGCTCTGAAACTGCGTATCGCTCCTTATCTCCTTGTCAGGGTTCTGGCTCATTTGACCCAGCTTTTTGAGTTTTCGTGTATTTTGAGATCATTTCGTATTATGGTTTAGAGTTAAGTTCATTTAGTTCGCCTTGAGGTTATTCTATATTGCCTCGGTTCCCCTGTTATAGCTCATTGTTTATTAGATTCCCCGCGTGTGTCCCCGTCTGTGTCTCGTCTTCTCTTGGTTACATGTTTCCTTTCGTGTCACCATACATGTTCTCGCAGGCTGTCGTGTTCTCTGTTCGTGTTTCTTAGTTATGTCCGTGCTCCATCTGCTGTTTCTGTTTCCCTGACGTTATGTCAAGCCCATGGTCGTGTCCAAATTCATGGGCTGCATCCTCCTGAGGACGCATTTGTAGACCGATTACGTCACAGCGATGCGCCGAAGGCTGTCCAAATTCATAGACTCCTCTGAATGCAGCCGACAAATGCGTCCTCCTTTTCCCCGAATTTGAAGGACGGGTCGGGTGTGTCCTTCGTGGCCTACCATATCCCAGAATTCATAGCGCGGCCCAGCCAAACTCCAGTTTCCAACAATGGCAGCCGCTGCTAAGTTTTAAAATTACTCATATTAATCTTTCTGGGTCACAAAATAAACTTTTAACATATTGTCAGGCGAGAAAGTAGCTGTGTAAACATCAAATATCTGCTCGGTTTATCAAGATATCCCATATTTGCAAAAGTGCTTCGATGTTTTCAGAGACGTCTGCTACCCACCAGCTCGATCGCTCGCCGGGAGCTCGAGGGTCGCCGAGAGCGGCACAACTCCCGGCACATCATGTTCAGATCACCGCAGACTTTCGCTACTCAGGTTAAACGTGATATATATAAGTCACTTAGACAACCTACAAATGTTATTGTTGGGCTTTTTTCAGTGTTTTGTTTGTTCGTGAGTAAATCGGTTTGGCTGAGATTAAAGTTCTTAGATTAGATTAGATTAGATAAAATAAAACTTTATTAATCCCCCGGGTGGTTTTCACACAGCTGAATAAACGTCAAACAGAAAACTGATTAAACAGACGTGTGAGACGGTCGTTAATTTACTCCAGTGTCCTGTTATATTTTAGATAGCAAGGAGCAGACGGCCGAGTTTATTAAACTCCACCGAGACAGCGGTGACGCTAATCTGAAGGCTGGACCGTTCAATTTCACTGCCGTTTACTTCCGGCCTACCCGACCTTCTGAGGACCCGGCCCACGTAGACCGCCAAGGCCGGGTCCTCAGGAGGATGCAGCCCATGAATTTGGACACGACCCATGTGTCTCAAGTCTGCGTCTCTGTGCTTCCTGTTTTATTTTGACAGTCTCTCGTTCCATGTTCAGTGTGTTCAGTTTGCTTCCTCCTGTCTTGTTATCATGTTCATTGGTCTCAGCTGTGTTCTCCGTGTGTTTCCTTTTCCTTCGTCACCCTCGAGTGTATTTATGTGTTCAGCTGTCTTTCAGTCTTTCATGTTTATTTTATGTTTATGTTTTGTTCAGCGTTGGAGCGATTTGCCTCGTCCTTTGTTTTGCTTATCAGCCACACCTCATTTTTCGCTAACATCTAGTTACGTTCCATGCTTCGTTTTGTCTGCGTTTGGTTCCTCTGTTGCACACAGCCTGCATCCGCTGACTGTGACACTAATCTTCCCCCACAAAAGGATTCATGAAGACTGGATTTGTTAATTAATTACAAATATTTGTGACTATAAAGGGCCTCTGTCTTTGTCGTTACACACACTGGAAAGTGTAAATCAAGCACGAAGAAGCTCTTGAAGCTTAAACAGGAAGAACGTATTTGCAGCTGAAGAGGCCTCTCACTGATTAATATGAAATGTTTTCTAAGGTGGATAAACAGCCTCGATGGGGTGGTGATTACCAAAGTGGACCTCTGTGTGAGTCGCAGATCTCCACAAGCCTCATGCTTATGAAGCACCGACACAGGGCGGCTCGACTGAGGCCTGAGCGCTTTCATGTGAGTCATAGTTGAAGTATTCCACAGCAAAGGGGCAAGCTGATCCAAGGGGAAGGTGACATGTAGCTCAGATTAGCACTGAGGGTCCTTATTAGTCCATACTATGTGTGTGATATGAAAGCAGTGATTGAGGCCTCTAACAAGCTTTTAATGTTTATATCGTGTCATACTCCAGCTACGACCAGTCCAAGACTTCTGTGTATTGTGTTGGACGTATATCAATTAACCCTTGGGGGGTCCTAAAAAATGCACACACTATCGGTCCTAATCGACCACGCCCATAAAAGTGCTATAAAAAATTTATATATTAATATTTTATTCCACTTTAAATTAGCCAATCTTTTAGACCTACTTCTCCTTGAAATATTCATGTCAAGTTTTAATTACATTTCGCGGATTTTAACCCTTTATATCCCGGTTTCGTCACATGAGCGCACTGCTTTTTTTGCCCCAAAAAACATAAAACTTGAATATTTTCCAAAAAAAACATTTGAGGTAATATTCAATTGTTATTATAATTAGGCCTTTAGATGGACTAAAGATCGGCACCAACAGTCATTTCGATCGCCTTTTTTTTTTTTTTCAGGACCAGAAAATGGTCTCCAGGCGGCAAATGCTGCTCCTCTAGGCCGAAATAAGTGCATCTTGCCGGGGTAAGTCGCGACGATGACCGGGGCACGATGACCGGGGACTCATTTTTCCAGCACACACGTCCGATACCACGTGACAACAAATACGTCATTTCCTGTTGACTAAAAAAAAAATGCACCCTCTAATGGTCCTAGGGACCGAAAATGGTCCCGCCCCATCAGCGGGCGAAGCCGCTGCTGCACGCCGGAAATGAGGCTTCATTTCCCGCAGGTCTGTTACGGCAGCCCGCTGTTTTCCAGCCCGGGGTCAAATGTGGAGCAAGGGCGCCACCCAGTGGACAAATAAAAAAATTACAACTCTAAGGTCTCTTCTGCAACACGGAAATGATACTTAAGCGATCGCCGAGATGCTTACGGTATAAATCCTGCAGTGAAAAATAGCGTTTATAATGGGTTTCAATGGGGCGATTTATGGCTCTAGGACCTCAAGTGGATGTCGGTTTTTAGCTTAGCCACCTTAAGCTAATCGAATAAACGGAGACGGCAATTCTAAAGAAAAATGAAAAAAAAAAAGGGTTGGAAGGTTTGGCTATATTCTATTCAACACAGTGAAAATGGCCTAATATTAAAAAACGCTGAGGACGAAAAAATGGCCGTAGGTCTCCCTGAGGGCTAAAGTCGCGCTAGACCCAGCCTGTGCTCTTATTCTATACCACTATGATATAAGGTGGATATCAGTTTAAATGCCTAGGGTCAACCATCCATCACAACAGTTGCTAGAGTATTTAAAAGTAGAATGGGAGGCTGTCAATTTAATCCTATATCAAATAAACCTAATAAAGAATTCATAACAACTAATGTGTGTTTTCATTGTTATGTTGTTTTTAATTCCCAATCAATCAATGAATTAATAAAAATGCAAACGAGGTAAATGGAACCTCTGGTCTCATTACACACCCTATTAGAGCACTTGGCTCTCGCTCTGCAGGCCTACTTGTTGTTCCTAGAGTATTTAAAAGTAGAATGGGAGGCAGAGCCTTCAGTTTTCAGGCCCCTCTTCTGTGGAACCAGCTTCCAGTTTGGATTCAGGAGACAGACACTATCTCTACTTTCAAGATCAGGCTTCAAACTTTCCTTTTTGCTAAAGCATATAGTTAGGGCTGGACCAGGTGACCCTGAATCCTCCCTTAGTTATGCTGCAACAGGCTGCTGGATGATGCACTGGGTGTTAGGGTTAGGTCTCACTGTCACCAAAGTGCTTGCTCATAGGGGCTCATATGATTGTTGGGTTTTTCTCTGTATGTATTATTGTAGGGTCTACCTTACAGTATAAAGCGCCTCGGGGTGTTGTTGTGATTTGGTGCCTTATAAATAAAACATTGAACTGAACAAGACAGGTGGAGAAGAGAGTACAGGTGGAGCTGGTGGAGACGGAAGAACAGAAGGATACCGACAAGTGTGAAAGGGAAGGTTTATAAGATCTGCTGTGATGGTTTCGAGATGGTGTCACTGATGCAACGACAGGAGGCGGAGCTTAAGATGTTCAGGTGTTCACTGGGAGTGATTAGAAGTGAGTCCATCAGAGGGACAGCTCAGAGAGGCTGAGATGGTTTGGACATGTGCAGAGGAGGAAGGGTGGATATGCTGGACAAAGGATGATGATAACAGAGCTGGAGGAGAAGAAAGCTGCTATGAAAGCAGCTTTGCATGATTCACAGTTCAAAATAATCCTTCTTTGTCTCACTGGGCCTCCGAACAAGCTGTTCGAACCCATTAACATTTAAAACATTTCTTCTGAATAACTACAGGAGTTTTAAACAGAGGGTGGAGCTTCTGCGCTTCACATGGCCATATTAGGGACATCCCCTCTCTGTGACATCATATAGAACCAAGAGAAGAAAAAAAACTGTGATAATTTGAGTGTTTTGTAAGATTTTGGCTCACAGGGATTACTATACACTGACCTCAGTATAAGAAACTGGGCCACATTAGATCCACCACTGAAACAGGACATGCATGAGACGCTTTCTTAATCATAAAAAACAGGGCGCACTCTGCAGTTCTGCTCCAATGTGGGTTTAAATCATCAGCATCAGAATAAATAAAAAATGTAAGTCAGACATCTTCCTGAAGTGTTGCCAAAGACCTCGACAGGTGCGCTAATGTGCTGATGTTCTTTCACACATCATTTGGATCTTGTTCCTCTGGCCATTTCAATTACCACACCTGCTCATCTGGCGAGGGCGCCGGTGAACACGGGAGTCGGCGTGCGAGCGTGTTTGTGACAGCGCCCCGGGCGCGTAGGATAAGCCCGGTGTCAAACCAGCAGAGCCAGATGAAGAGATTCCTGTGAAGTGCATACGAATTACTGTGATAAGAGGTTAAAAGGTGCTCTGAGTGTGCACTCTCACTCTGAAGCTCCATTCATGTTGGGTTTACTTCTCCATCACCTGCACTGCTATCTTTCAGATTTGTTTTACTGCTGTTATCATTGATTGTTTTTTATATAAAGTCAACAACCGACTTTATTAGGATGCTGAGTTGAGTCCCTGGTGATACTAAAATGACGAGGAAAGTAATGCTTGTTAAGATTAGTTCCCTCCCGGTGCTGTCACATACACCAGCAGTAACATGTTTCGACACACCTTCTCATTTAATGCTTTTTCTTTATTTTCATGTCTGTTTAAATTGTAGATTCTCACTGAAGGCATCAAAACTATGAATGAACACATATGGAATCATGCGGTAAACAAAAAAATCAAAACATGTTTTATAGACACCCTTTGCTTTGATTCCTGCTTTGCACACTCTTGCCATTCTCTCCATGAGCTTCATGAGGTCGTCACCTGAAATGGTTTTCCAACAGTCTTGAAGGAATTCCCAGAGATGCTGAGCACCTGCTGGTCCTCTAACTTTGTCTTTATCCTGTCTTCCTTCTCTCACCCCAACCAATCACAGCAGATGGCCCCGCCCCTCCCTGAGCCTGGTTCTGCCAGAGGTTTCTTCCTGTTAAAAGGGAGTTTTTCCTTCCCACTGTTGCCAAAGTGCTGCTCATAGGGGGTCATATGATTGTTGGGTTTCTCTGTATCTATTATTGTACGATCTACTGCACAATATAAAGCGCCTTGAGGTGACTGTTGTTGTGATTTGGTGCTGTATAAATAAAACTGAATTGAATTGAATTGAATAACTTCACTCTGCGCTCCATCTCATCCCAAACCATCTCCATTGGGTTTAGATCAGGTGACTGTGGAGGCCAGGCCATCTGGTGCAGCAGTCCATCACTGTCCTTCTTGGTCAAACAGTCCTTACACAGCCTGGAGGTGTGTTTGTGGTCATTGTGCGGTTGAAGAGTAAATGATGGCATGTGGCTGCAGGATGCTGTGGTAGCCATGCTGGTTCAGTGTGCCTTCAGTTTTCAATAAATCCCCAATAGTGTCACCAGCAAAGCCCCAACTGATGGTCCCAACCCCATTAAGAAGGCAAGAAGCTCCACCAATGAACCCAGACAGGCACACCTGTGAGGTGAAACCATTTCAGGTGACGACATCATGAACTCATTAGTATTTTAGTATTTAGTATTAGTATTTATTTATTTATTGTCATTGTCAAGAACAATGAAATTGCGTTTGGGGCTTCCATACAACCCAAAAAAAAGAAGAAAATAATAAATACCCCTTAAAACCCAAGTGTACATATTTAACCCAGTGTGACTCCAATGCAATAAGACAATCCTTAGCAATAATGTTCGTAGAAATTCAGACAAAGACCTGAGAAACATGACAAAATACAACAATGCAACCCAATATTATTGTACTGTGAGATATGATATCAGATATGATAGTTATCTATTTAAGAAAGGGGGGGGGCAGGAGGGGGAAGAGAATAAAGATATGATGCACCAATGCAGACCAGTTCATTGCTATTAAGAAGTTGGATATGGTTATTGTCCGTGAGAGGGGGGCAGAGAGAATGCCAAGGGTCTGCAGCGCTGTCACCAAAGCAAAGGGTGGCTACTTTCAGGAATCTAAAATATTCTTTAAAGTAGAAAAAGTAGAGTGATTTATCAGTTTTTCTTTGCTACATAATTTCATATATCTTGCTTCATATATTTGAGGTCTTCAGTTTTTATCTACAATGTAGAAAGTAGTAAAAATAACACGTCTGAACAAAATTAAACTCGCTCTGCTAATGATGTAATGTGTGCCCTGATTGGTCAGTTAATGAGTTATGGCCAACAGCCAATCAGAAGAAAGTTGAAAATAAAGTGGGAGGGGTTTCTTACCCAGGCCCTATTGGTGGAAAATAAGGATTACTTTGAACTGTGGATCATGAAAAGTTGCTGTAGTAGAGCCCCTGCCCCCCCCCACCCCCCCACCCACCCCCCCACCCCCCATCTAAAAAAAAAAAAAAATAGAATCAGAATAAATCCCACTTAAAAATACAAATTAATCCAAATAAGAAAAGTTCATTTAAATTAATTTAAAAGGAAGCAGTTTGATGTGAAAACAGAAAATATTAGTAGAGGTGGTTTAAGAAGAAGGTCCTTCTACTCACGCACAACTATACCCCCCCCCCACACACACACACACGCGCGTCCTTGCTGTAGAAGATTAGTAATATCCTGAAGTAGGCAGCGAGAGAGAAAACTCCTTGGCAATGAACTGACCATGAAAGCCGCATTAAAGGTCAAGGTTAGGACTGAAGGTTAGACATGAAGTCTAAATGAAGTCACCACAGTCTGAAGGTGTGTTTGAAGCGTTCAATGTCATGCGGGGATGGTTTGACAAAGACAGACTGAAACAAAAAAGGAGAGAAGTAAATAAAGTGACTTTAACTCAAAGACATGTTCACAGACCGTGACAGCAAAGGACGAACAGAAAATCGTCCCATGAAAGACAACGGACTCAAGAACAGCAGCATTCTGCAAGTCCTAATCATTCCAGCTGTTGCTGTCAGCTCTCGTCCTTTTAGCGATGCTGAACTTCAAACAGCACGCCGGTATTCAACACCGCGCTGTCGCTGCATTAGTAGCCCGCCCTATTAGTGAAAGGTCAGCCATGCAGGCACATATCGAACACAGACATCCAACCGATGTCTCAAGCTGCTACTTTGAAAAGGCGCTCTTTCTTTCTGTGGCTCACCAAGCATTTGTATTACTGTGGAAATCAAGTTAAAAGGTCAACATTTCTGTGGTCTCCTTTTGTAAGTGCAAGTGTGTGTGTGTGTGTGTGTGTGTGTGTGTGTGTGACTTGAACTTGTTTCCATCTTATCTGCAGCAGCGTCCTTGTCTACCTGTCCTCCCTCGCCTCCCTGTATCCATTAATCCATCACGTCATGTGACACAGATTAATCTTTTTGTCATTTATGCATCTGCCTGTCCTCCCTGCATTCGTTCATTTCACCATTCATCAGTCATCAGCCTGCCTCCTCTCCTACCTCTGCTGTTCTTTGAAAGCACATCACATGAAGTTATATCTCAGCTGGATTTCACATCTGGACCATCCTGTCTGCTTTCTCTCTTCTAAATCTGGCTCTTACAGTAACAAAGACACAATAGGACACACTATGAAATGAATGGACAGCAGATATTCACATATTTCAAGTTCTCGTTCATGAGTGAAGGGAAGGCCAAACTATGAGATGGGAAGGTGCACTGGTGCTACGTCTGCGTTAATGTGTACTGGACGTTGAACGGAGAGCTGAGGTGGAAGGCAATTTTTCACCTGAACACTCCGTTTACAGTCAAACCCTCACCTGTGATGGCGAGGCTGGCGTAGTGGCTGAAAGAATGAGACTGTGGCTGAAAAGAGGCTGTGCTCAGCCTCAGAGACAGGCTGAGGAGGACGGATCTGAAATGAGCTGCAACCATCATCATAACGAGCTACGCGGTAATCTGTCATTGCACTGAGCAGCTGATCTGAAAGTCAGACTCACAGACGAGTCTGCAGGTAATTAGGTTTAAACAGCTGAAAGCGATAACGTTGATAACACAGAGTTTGATTCATCCAGAGCTCAAACATGACCACACAGAAATACAAACTACAACCGAGTAATAAATATTACAGCTGAACCTAATCATAAAACGAGAGCGATAAGGTGAATTTTTTGAAAAGCAAATTAAGTGATAAGAGAAGAAAAGTATACAGAAAATGGATATTACCATGATAAAGAGAGTACTACACCGCACGATACTAGCATCATCGTTCCAAAGAGGACGTCACCGAGCATTTTATCTGCAGCTGAAGCTGCTGTTAGAGTGTGCATTTTTAAAATGAGTCATTTAACAATTTCTTTTTAAAAGTACTGCAGGCGAGCTCAGTTTTACCCCGCTGCAGGCAAACCTCTCCTTTGCAGGTTTTAAGCTCTTTTTTATTTCCATTTTTGTCCATCCTGCTGAATGTCCATGTCGGTTTGAAAACCAGGTTTCATAAAAATCTCCCCAGAATACATTTTATCTCCCACCTCGACCCACAAAGCCAATCTCTTCAAATGCTTGTTTAAAGGGCGCGTTACGGGTTTGAAGGGTTTTCGGGTGCAGTGCACTGCTATACCCGGGGTATAGGGGTGACGGGCAGTAGTAGTAGTAGCAGTAGCCCAGCCATGGAAAATACTAAGCTTGGCGTGGTAGAAGTGCTTCATCTCACACACTCAGGTGAAAAGCTTCGGCCTGAAACTGTCACGGTTCTGGGTTTGTTGGACCCAGCATTTTGAGTTTATTATGTTTTGGTTTACTTTTGCATCATGGATTATTCTTTATGTCTCTCTGGTACTTTGTGTTTCAGTTATCTTGGTGTTTTGGATTGTTTTCTCATTCTCTTGTTATGATGATGAAGATGATGATTATTATTACTAGTTTCATGTCTCTGATATCCATGTTTTAGGAATTGTGGTTTCACTTATAGTTCCGTCCCATGTGTCAATTTCTGTCTCTCTGTGTTGAGTCCGTGTCTCTGAGTTGTGGTTCATGTTTCCTGTTTTATTGTGAAAGTCTTTGTCTTATGTTAGTGTGTGCAGCTTGGTTCCCCCGTCTCGCTAGCCCTGATCTCTCCCAGCGGTGTCTCCCTTCTGTTGCCCATTCCCTCATCACTACCCTGTGTATTTAAGCCCTGTGTTTTCCTCAACCCAGTGTTGCGTCGTACCCTCAGATTATGTGTTTTAGTGTTTCACGTTCATTGCTCAGTTTATGTTTTGTTTTATGCCAGCAATAAAGCTGAGGTCTTGAGTTACAGTTCAGTGTCTGAGTCCTGCGCTTGGATCCTCCTCTCCGCCTGCCCGCACACAGAGCCCTGACAGTAATAACACACATAAATGCATAAATGTGACAATTAGATCATTCTATATGGAATACCTGTTGCTGTAAAGCTTATGCAGCTGTAACCTGAGGAGGCGGAGCTAGTTTTACCTACTTCATATAACTAACCAGCGTTCGGTCCAGTGTGACATAATTAGCTGTTCATTTTTGTAAAATATGATAATTTGACTGTTTTGGGCTGGCAGCATTCATTTTAATTAAACAACTGGATGATTTTTGAAGGGTTCTGGAGAACGTAGCAGGCTTTTAAATGTGACAGAGGGCCCCATGAGACACGGCGGTTTGTAAGCAGTCACAGGCCGAAAGCACTGAGAACCACTGATTTAATTTTGAATAATTTATTGCATTTATAATTTATCTCATCTGGCCTGGGAGGATCTGAGGATCCATCTGGAATTCCCAGCAGCGTTGCTACCGTTACAGCGTGGCTTTGATTAAGAGAAAGAAAGCTGATGTTCTTTTGACTCTGTGCCTCCTGATCCCGCTGACGGTGCTTCAACGTCCCCGTGAATTCATTCTTTGGCTCCCGTTCACAAAGAAACGGAGAAATCGGGACGGGGGTAAATACTTTTTCACAGAGCTGCATTCAGTCTGAATATTCGGTTCCCTCTCTTGTTCCCTGATGCTCGTTTTGGGGTCTTTGAATCCTGACTTTTGGCTTTATCTTGGGTTTTATCTTAATCATGTGACATTATTAAAAAATGAACCTGGTGTCTGCAGTTGGGTCCTCACCTTTATTATACTGTCCGAAAGGATGTTCATGTAAAATTTAATAATTTAAATAATGTACATGTTTTTGGTAATAATCTTTTGTGCATTCAAATAATCTTCAAAGTAACTAGTAACTATGACCATCAAATGCATGTAATGGAGTAAAGAGTCTGCATGTGGTTACTTCCCCTGACTGATCACTGCTCCCTCTCTGTTCTGAGCTCAGCTACCTGCTGTCTTTGCTAATCTCACCTCTCCCTCCTCTCCTCCTCCTCCTCTCCTCACCTTACTTCACCTTTCCTCCCCTCCCTCCCTCCCGCGTCCCCTCGCTGCGCACATCCATTTGCTGCTCAATTCGTCTATCCATCAAAGTGTCTCGCCCTTACCTCAGCTATCCTTTCCACTACACACAGTATAAAGAATGGTAGTATTTTACACCTGCCCTCTCCTGTCTCCACTCCCTCTCCTCGCCTATCTTTATCTCGCCTCATGCCGCCGCATTTCATCTCCTCCTCTCCTCCGTTACTAAAGGCCTCGACTAAACAAAACAGCGTTTGGCTTTGATGGAATTGGGTTTTGTCTGTTTTCCTCCTCGTGTATAATTTTGCTCCTGTAAATTCTTTCAGACATCACATTATCTGCTGCAGACAAACCTATCTTCGCAACTCCTCAGTAATCGAGCTTTGATAATTGCACTCTTGTTGTCTGGGGTAAGAGCACACTGCATGTGGCAGGGTAACGCCTATTGATTGCAAGAAGCTGAAAATTAGAGTGAAGGTGTGAAACGAATATTAGATTTGTTGCCGTTTGCTGTAATTTTCTGTGCCAGGGCGTTCCGTCTTATTCGTGTTAAAGGCAGTTCGAGGAGACGAGAGGGGAAATTGACTGCAGGCGTCTGAGCTCTGCATTCACCCTGCCAGCTGATACACTTGATGTTTTCCCATCTCTTCTGTCTTTTTATCCTTCGTCTGTAAAGATAAGATAAGATAAGATAACCTTTATTAGTCCCACACGTGGGAAATCACAGCTCACTATGGGGGTCTCATGTAAACTCGTATCTGCGATTTGTGCTGCTTCTCTCCTAGGCTCACATTTGTACCAATCACTCACTTCCATCCCAAAAATCCTTGTACTCTCCAACCGCTTTCACTGCGTTTGATGTATGATTTATTTAAAATCGATCCTCCACACTCGCATGTTTTGTCAATGAGGTTGTCTCTGATCCGATGTTGAGATCTTTTTACCTGATGTCAGGAGGGTCTGGCGGACGTGCGAGGCTGAAGCACGTGATCATCGACAGCCGTGACTCCTGTCACAGGTGCAGAGGAGGCTCTTGTTTAGGGAAAGGATGACGTTTTCCAAGTTTTCCACCATTGTCTGTGGAGCTGCAGCAGCTCTTCTCTGAGGTCCCTGAATGGCTGAGCTCCTGAGCCTTTCACAGGAAGCTCTGCTGCACACACAATCAGCTTTCTGCTCATTGCATGAGCCAACTAAACATGGTTCATAGCCATAGGTGAGGTTCCGAATGCAGATTCACCTTCACCCTCAGTACAGCATCCTCCACTTGATGCAGAAACCTCCCCTGAACATGGAGTTGACTCTCCAGCCTTTTCTGAGATCCACAGCTCTCATTCACTTTGCTTTGCAGTCAGCTCCAGTGCTGGGAGGATATAACTGCTGTGATGAGCCGACGGGAACACATCCGTCACCAGAATGACATTTTTCCTCTCGATTTGTTTTCCTAAATACAGGTGAGGCAATCAGCTGTTTCGGGTTTGTGTTCAGTTGCTGTACATTGCTGAGATTGTTTGCATACAACATTCAACGGTCAGAACTTCGTGTGATGAAGCTCCAATTGAACATTTGAACCCCTGTTACAGGTATGCTTGAGACTACCTGTCACTACATGTGATTCGCACCACGTAGCAGACGTAACAACATCAGAGATATAATGTCAATCGACGGGCGCACTGTGATCATGAAAGCTGGGTCTCCACGGGAACCCAAACTGCAGCTGAAGACCGTCAGGCTCTAAGGCTAAAGAACCTGACCTGTGGCGTTCCTACAAAGTGACCACATCGAGAGGAGGCACCTGGTGGACCTGCTGAGAGAACCCAGGAGTGCTATCAAAGCAGGCAGTGGATGCTCTAAAGATATAAAAGCCGGATTTTAATTAATCTGTTTTCTTGTTATTTGCTGCATGTGTTTTTTCTCAGGAGAAGACGACTAAAAATACCACAAATAATGAAAAAGCCTCGACTAAATGTTTGACTGCTCTGCACATTTCCACCTGGGTGTACTATAGTGCAAAGTGCTCATAAAACTTTAATGGTGCGTGTGCTCCGAAGCCAACCTTTGCATTCAAACCTCCAGCAGCTCAAGTGTTGCCATGCATATGTTTGGCATTTCCACAGTTCTTACCCACAGTGATGTGCACTGAGCTCAGTCTCTTTCAATTACTAAAACATCACTATAACCCAAAGTGCCACAGGCACAAATGCAGGAGGAACCGAAAATATGGAGTTAGACTAGACGGAGGTGCACACGTGAAGATAAATAGAGCCAAGCACTGAAGTGGAAAACATTTCATTTCATGTTAAGAGCACAGAGAGCATGGAGAATAACACCATGAGTCAGAGGAGACAGGTGATGTTTTTAATACTGCAACCAAAAATGGAGAATTTAGATTAAAAAAATCATCTAACGGACCAAAACAAAGAAAAACACGATGACTCAAACCTTCATTTTACAAAGGAGTCCTCACAGACGTTCACACCTGGTGCGCTGGTAATCCTAAATGTGACATGAACATGAACATTTGTGTGAGGCTCTGAAGGCCTGTGATGGGCGGGCAACCTTAGGAAGAGTTACAAAACGGTCCAAAGTAATTAACAGGAAGCTGAATGGACTGAGTCACTGGGTAAGTGCTGGAAAAATCAAGATTAACCAAACAAAAAATAAAAACCGAGTCAAGCACAAAATTTGTAAAACCTCTAAATAGAACCAAATATGTTCCCCCCATAATTTATTTATCTCCTTTTATTTATTTGTATTCTTCTAACACACCAACAACACAGTCAGCAGTGGCCTCAGCGATATATCAAATTCATTTAGTGATAAATTGCATGATTGCAGCTTGTACAACAATAATAATGCCTGGCTGTGTTCACTGTCATAGACTTCCGCAGGCACAAGCATTCTCCACTGCAACCACTGAACATCCAAGGTATGGACATTGAGGCTGTGGACAGCTACAGGTAGCTTGGTGTTCATCTGAACAATAGACTGGACTGGACTCATAACTCAGACGCCCTCTACAGGAAAGGGCAGAGCAGGCTGTACCTGCTGCGGAGACTCAGGTCGTTTGGAGTGGAGGGCCCACTCCTGAAGAAATTCTATGACTCTGTTGTGGCTTCTGCTATCTTTTATGGCGTGGTCTGCTGGGGCGGCAGCATCTCTGCTGGGGACAGGAAGAGACTGAACAGGGTGATCCGAAGGGCCAGCTCTGTTCTAGGATGCCCTCTGGACCCAGTGGAGGTGGTGAGTGACAGGAGAACGGCGGCTAAGCTGTCATCCCTGATGGACAACATCTCCCACCCCATGCAGCAGACTGTGACAGCACTGAGCAGCTCCTTCAGTGGGAGACTGCGGCACCCACGGTGTGGGACGGAGAGATTTCGCAGGTCTTTCCTCCCCACTGCTGTCAGACTCCATAATAAAGACTTTAACTGATCAAGCACACACATCCATACATGTGAAATAACACTAAGTGCAATAATCTTTTCTGTCATCGTTGTATTTTTACTCAGTTGTATATAGTATTTGTATTCGTATTCTATTTTTATCTTATTGTATATTTATTTTATTTTATTCTACTGTATATAGTATTTTATTTTATTCTATTCTGTACAGTTGTGTACTGTATTTATTCTTATTGTATTCTAATTTTTGCCTCATAACTTTTGCACTGTCCACTTCCTGCTGTGACAAAACAAATTTCCCACGTGTGGGACTAATAAAGGTTATCTTATCTTATCTTATAAGATCAACACAGCCTGCAGTTCCTCTAACGTCCACTAGAGGCTCCAGCAGTGCGTCAGCTCCCAATAAAAACGTTTACAGCCTGATGCAAAAAGGTTTTGACCTCTACAGTGTAGATAACAGATGATCTGATATCCTCGTGTCGGTGTTGTTCCCACATCATCATAATAAATGTTGTTCCAGGGTCAACACTGCAAGTGACCAATGACATTGACTTCACTTGCGAGAAGAGAAACCGCTTCTGTCCGCCCATCCAGGACCTTGAATTCTTTGCATTTCAGGATACTTTCCTTTAATAAACGGTAAGCATTATACATATTGTCCTTGCAGAGGCGGTTTCTCTTCACACAAGTAGTTTTTTGAAGGCGTTTGCTTTTTTCGAGGTCGCGGATGACGTCAGGAGAAGGTCATTGGTCACTTGCAATGCTGAACCTGGAACAGCATTATTTATGATGACGAGGGAACAACACGAGGATGTCAGATCGATTAATTCCCCCCTCATAACAACTTTATGGAAGATTATCTGATCCATGTTGATATTATTAATTCATTTAGATCACATACAAATACAAATCTATGCACAAAGACATAAATTACAGTACAGGAGGCTGAAAGGCTGTCTGCAGACCAACGTTGAATAGACCATGAGTTAAAAGTATGCATACAAAACAATGTGTTTTAAGGGTTATTTAAAATGTGCACATACTTCTGTTGTGTAATATTAAAGTAGAATACGCCAGGACGTTTTCATTTTAAATCAGTTTTAATCAAATGTGTTTTTAGTGCGATTTAAAAGAACACAGGTGTGTGAAGTAACCTCCATTTTTGAACTCTTTGCTTATTTTATCCCGTTTAGCTCAATGCCTGATAAGAAAAATGGGATTTTATCTCTTGCCCGGCATTAGTTGCATTCTATTAATATGTTTGATGAATAATTTGGCCGTGACTGCTGTCTGACGATAACATGGTTGCAGAAATGGTGAAGTGGCTGGCAGTGTTTAAGGGGGCGGTCTAATGCCCGGAGGCTCGGAAACGCCGCTCCATTAGCAGCCTCGTACATCAGCGGCAGAGTTCAATACGAGCAGCCACAGGCAGCCTTTGGATGGGCTCAGAGGAATGACAGGACAGAATTTCAGGAGGGTGAAGCCAGGTGGAGTGCAGTGTGGAGTTACATGAGCTGAAATGTAAAGATTAAACATGCTTAATATGGAGTGATTTCAATGTTTCTGCGTGAAGACTCAAACCAGAGGGCGACTCTGGTCCTCAGAAGGACGAGGTGCTGCTCCTGCTTTAGGCAGGCTCTCTCTCCTGGTGGTATTTACACACCTTACTTCCTTCTCTCAGTCTCTTACTGCCACTAATCTCTAACATGGAAGTCTTTAGTGTGTTTTGGTGTTTTAGAGATGCTACTTTTCCTGGAGCTCTTTCTCAAATCTGCAGATCTTTGGCATCATGTTTAAATGCAGCGTTTTTATTTGAAGCCAAGCCTCACAGCGTGTGTGCTGGTCAGCAAGTGAAACTGAGGAGTGCATATTAACGATATTTCAATCCTAATATTTCTGATGTTTCCATTAAAACATTCGTATTCAAAGAGCACTTTATTCCTCAGCTTTAAACGTGCTTTTGTCACGGTCCCCATCTCTACCCGGTCGGCTCAGGTGGGCCACATGTGTTAGTTGATTTTGTTTTGCTCTCTGTGGGCGGAGCTCACTGTGGGCTCAATCACTCACCTGCGACTCGTTATCCTGCTTCTCACAGCCACTATTCAAGGCGGTGGCTGAGAGCTTCTCATCGCTGGATCGTTGTACAGCTGACGTCAGTGCAGCCCGGCTCTAACCTTCTCCTGTGTTTTCCTTGTGACTTCCTGGTTTTCATCTCCTCGTCTGTTTGTGTATGTAGGTTCCCTGGACCCGTCGTTGTTGCTCTGAGCGTGTTTGGTGTGGTGTGACTGTAACAGAGCGAGTGTGTGGACGAAGTGGAGCGTGGTGTCCATCTCTCCACCTTCCTGTGGATCCCTGGAGCCCCTGACCTTCCCCTCATTTGCAAATAGTTCACTTGGTGTTGCTCATTAAACCATCTTTGGACTTCATCTCTGAGTCCGTCGAGTCAGCCTTGACACTTTTACCTGTCACACATACGGAGGCACTGGGGGCGGGGCTCAGCGTCTTGTCCAAACATATTTGGATAACATGCAGACTGGAGAAACTGGGAACCAACACTGATAGACCATTTAGTAGACTCCCCACTCCCTCATTGAGTCTCTGTAATGCAGGCGAAACCAAAATACAGGACAAAAAAAAGTCCTCTTAGCTGATAAACATGTCATATACTCCAGCACCAACCTGTGAGATGGAGGGCGGTCGTATCTCCGCATCCATGGCTCGAGTGTGTGTGCACGTGTCTGACAGAAGCGCTGGAGATGAGAATGACTTCTCTGATAGCGCTGTGAGAAAACCTGACAGGACGTTTGCAGATCAGTCTTATGATAAACCTGCTTTTCTATCTCGGAGAAGAAAACTAGATGGATATTTTTCACTTCTGGTACTTTGGATTCAACTGATCGTCTTTTTCTTCTTTAGAGCTCCATGAACTGCCCCAGCAAAAACCTGCAGTCCAGCCATGATCCGACTCTTTTCTCAGAATAACATCCGACTGTGTCTGTGTTTCCCTCCATCACAGTGCAGCTCCGTCAGCAGGTCTGCTGGAGGCTCTGCCATATAACTAACAGGTGAACAAAGGCTGCAGACTGATTTAGGTGAGCAGGCCTCGGATAAAATGATCAAATTCATCATAAAAGGGAACAACTGCACACAAACAAGCTAACATCGAACAGTCGCTTAGCTTCAATCTGATTGGTGATGCAGAAATATTTTCTTCATTGTACAAGTTCAAACTAGACTCAGAGTCTCCTGTACTCTAAATTTAAATTCTAAACTTTAACAGATGTTTTTTGAAGTGTGTATTTAAAGTTACTTTACTGATGAAGAGAAGGCTCAGAGGATCAGCTGAAACCAGCCGGTGAGATCAAGTTGTAAATAATATTTCAGCTCCTGTCTCGTAAATGCTGACGCTGGAGATCTGCTGCAAACTGCTGCAGATTAAAATAAAGAAGTCAGCTGAGCTGACCTTTGACCGAGCCGGACTGTTTATTTCATAAAAGAGCCCGTCTGCAGGACAGACACATTGGCCCTGCCTGGAAACATCAGGTTGTGAGCAGCACTAATGATGTGTTTGGATGCTGCCGGGTGGTTTACTCTCCCAGCTCAATCAGGGGACTCGTATAAGCACATCCACACATGAACAATCGATACTACACACTGAAGCAGACAGGCTAACAGCTGTCTACCGTGACAAAGCATGTGCTTTTTCAATTTTTTACACAGTGTCCTCACCAGAAAACCCTCTTCCTGTCCTCACAGTAAGTTGCTGCTGGATGAAGCTGCAGATCCACAGTAGTGTTTCCAACATGTACTGAGGAACTTCCATTTGTGCAATATCACTAAAGTTAGACACATCCTGTCTCAGAGTGACGCTGAAAAACTAGTTCATGCATTTATTACTTCCAGGCTGCACGACTGTAATTCATTATTATCAGGAAGTCCTAAAAACTCCCTGAAAAGCCTTCAGATGATCCAAAATGCTGCAGCAAGAGTCCTGACAGGGACTAGAAAGAGAGAGCAGATTTCTCCTGTTTTGGCTTCCCTTCATTGGCTTCCTGTTAAATTCAGAATTGAATTCAAAATCCTGCTCCTCACATACAAGGTCTTAAATAATCAGGCCCCATCTTATCTTAATGACCTTGTAGTACCATATCACCCTATTAGAGCTCTTCGCTCTCGCTCTGCAGGCCTACTTGTTGTTCCTAGAGTATTTAAAAGTAGAATGGGAGGCAGAGCCTTCAGTTTTCAGGCCCCTCTTCTGTGGAACCAGCTTCCAGTTTGGATTCAGGAGACAGACACTATCTCTACTTTCAAGATTAGGCTTCAAACTTTCCTTTTTGCTAAAGCATATAGTTAGGGCTGGACCAGGTGACCCTGAATCCTCCCTTAGTTATGCTGCAATAGACGTAGGCTGCCGGGGGATTCCCATGATGCATTGAGTTTTTCCTTTCCAGTCACCTTTCTCACTCACTATGTGTTAACAGACCTCTCTGCATTGAATCATATCTGTTATTAATCTCTGTCTCTCTTCCACAGCATGTCTTTTATCCTGTCTTCCTTCTCTCACACCAACCAATCGCAGCAGATGGCCCCGCCCCTCCCTGAGCCTGGTTCTGCTGGAGGTTTCTTTCCTGTTAAAAGGGAGTTTTTCCTTCCCACTGTCGCCAAAGTGCTGCTCATAGGGGGTCATATGATTGTTGGGTTTTTCTCTGTATCTATGAAGTGCCTTGAGGCGACTTTTGTTGTGATTTGGCGCTATATAAATAAAATTGAATTGAGGAGGGAGAGTGAACTGCTGTTTGTCCTCTTGACCAGTGTACTTGTACTATGGTGGGTTTTTGTGTGTGTGTACTTTGGTGTCATTGGCCTCCGGGCTGCTCCAACACAACAGGCTCAAACTGGACTTAAGTTAAATATAGTGCCTCATTATTACCCCAAATATTAATTTGTCAGCTCAATTAAATTTAGGTTTAGAACTGAACAGAACTGAACAGAGGAAACCAAACAATCAGATGACCCTCTAAGAGTAACCACATGGTGACAGTGGGAAAGAAAAACTCCCTTTTAACAGGAAGAAACCTCCAGCACAACCAGGCTCATTGTGGCAGTTATAGTGATGCAACATGTGTGGGATTTTCTTACATTAACAAGCTCTAAAAGTTGTGTTAATGCAGCGAACCAAAGACTGTGATGTCACCCATTTGTTCTGGACTTGGCCTCAGTATTAGAAAGCGAATTAGGCAGTGACCATATTTGGACCAGAGGGTGGAGTGCTATAGGGAGGCTCGCTAACCTGGTTAGCATTCTACATTCATGAACTATATAGGCCCAGGTACTGTACAGACACCTGCAAGGTAGCGCTACCCATATGGAAAAGATATACATAAACCTTATAAAGTTTGTATCTGTCATGTGTGAAACTTGTATGAAAAGCATACAAGAGTCAAAAAAGATGTAAGATCCCTTGAAAAATTAGCAGCACGGTGGTTAGCACTGTTGCCGCACAGCAAGAAGGTCCTGAGTTCAATTCCAACATCAGGCCGGGGTCTTTCTGTGTGGAGTTTGCATGTTCTCCCCGTGTTTGCGTGGGTTCTCTCCGGGTACTCCGGCTTCCTCCCACCGTCCAAAGACATGCAGCTTGTGGGGATAGGTTAATTGGATAATCCAGATTGTCACTAGGTGTGAATGGGAGTGTGAATGGTTGTCTGTCCCTGTGTGTTGGCCCTGCGACAGACTGGTGAGCTGTCCAGGGTTTACCCCGCCTCTCGCCCTATGACAGCTGGGATAGGCTCCAGCGACCCTGAGAAGCGGAAGCGAATGGATGGATGGATGGATGAAAAATTATATAAATGAAACTTGTTTTGGATACTTACTGAAACAATATATGAATCTAATGAGAAAGTGGCCACTTTCATGAGTCATATAAGTCATAGAATGATTCACTATATGAAGTAGGCCACATCTTATCCAAGTGTTGTACAAGTTTTTTCTATTTCTTTTCCATAAGGGTAATAACACACAAATAATACAAAGAAAGAATTAAACTCGTGAAAACTGGAGCTCAGACTTCTTGGACAGTCGTGGGGCGATTGTGGCTCAAGAGTTGGGAGTTCGTCTTGTAATTGGAAGGTTGCCGGTTCGAGCCCCGGCTCTGACAGTCTCGGTCGTTGTGTCCTTGGGCGAGACACTTCACCCGTTGCCTACTGGTGGTGGTCAGAGGGCCCGGTGGCGCCAGTGTCCGGCAGCCTCGCCTCTGTCAGTGCGCCCCAGGGTGGCTGTGGCTACAATGTAGCTGCCATCACCAGTGTGTGAATGTGTGTGTGAATGGGTGGATGACTGGATGTGTAAAGCGCTTTGGGGTCCTTAGGGACTAGTAAAGCGCTATATAAATACAGGCTATTTGCCATTTGACAGTCGGCCACACAGCAGCCGTATCATTGGTCAGATAAGTAGAAAGAGGGACATCATGGCTTTTCCCAAAGTTGGAGCCCAAAATATCTGAAATATTTTCCTGCACCAGCAAATCTCATGTTTGTATCCAGATACATAATTCTAGTGTTAATAGTAATCCTGGCTACAGACTGATTTGGAACTATGCAGAAATAAAACTGAATATCATAGCATGTAGGTGGTTTGAAGCAGTTATGGTTAGAATCTGCTGCTCCTTTTCTGTAGCCGTTGAGGATATTTTGTTGTGGCTGTTTTTAATAAAAGCCTCACAACAAATTCAATAATTGACCCCACTAAGCAGTGATATCGCTCACAGATGTTTTCATAGAGAATCTCACATGTATGAAAGCTGCTCACACTGAAAAATGAAAACAGTGTTTGCTTTAGAGAAGGTTTAATTATTACTAATCTTTGATGTGCGCTCCAGAGAACGTCCCATCTGGGGTCATTTTCAGGGTGCTTTCATGTTAAATATAAAGATCTTTGAAATTCAGAGCGAGCAAAATAATGTTTAATTTTCCAGACTGAAAGATCGAAAACTCGTTCGCTGTTGTTCAATCATATTCTCAGAGCTGTCGCGAGTGAATCTCAAGGAGCGGTGATTATTTCCAAAGCTGTCGCGTCTGTTGTCTCGAATACGGACTATTAATACAATTACAAATGTGTTTGAATGACTCACTCCTAATAGTTTGTTTTTGCAGTCTCATTAAATCTTAAATCTTATTTTAAAGTGCTGTTGATGTGAGCTGTGATGGAGCTTCTTCCAGCATCAGTCTCCTTTTTTATGCATTAATAGCACAAATAAAAACAGCCTCTGTGGCTCAGCTACAAATCTGTGACCTGTGTTTGGAGGCTTGGATGGCTGGCTGCTCTGAGCTTGATGGTGGGTTATTGTTGCAATGATGCATCTGTTGTCATCGTGCTCTAATTAGTATTTAAAACCTTTAATAAACTGCTTTTGAGAAAACTAAGAGTTTCTTTTTTATAATGAGCATAATATGGAAAATGTGAAAATGATCAGTTGCTCTTCCTAGTTTGGATCAGATGGTGTAAGATTATTATATTATCTTATGCCACGTTATACCTCTAATTAAAGATTGTGAAATTATTATGTTTAGGTTGCATTATACTCCTGAAGAGGTGATAACTATTAGATTTATTAGACTGATTTGTATTACATTAGACTTCTGATGTGACAATAAAAGTGATTTGATTTGATTTGATTTGATTTATTGTGGATGAAAGATATTGTTTTATGATGCATGATACTGCTGATTTATAAGAAATACTGTTTTCAGAGAGTCATGGCCTTATTTGTCTGATTAGAAAAGAACAGAACATCCTGCACAGGAAGCCGAGGTCATAGCTCAGGCGCCGTAAGAGAGAAAGCATGTGGATGTTTAGGTTTTATGACTTTGGAGACACTAGGGCTGTTCGATATAACGATATATATCGGATGACGATATAAAAACGTCTATCGTTTCATTTTACGCTATCGTTTGTTTCGTGGTGTCACAAAATAAACTGTTTACGGCAATATTTTTTCCATCCATCCATCCATCCATTCGCTTATCCTTTTCAGGGTCGCGGGGGGCGCTGGAACCTATCCCAGCTGTCATAGGGCGAAAGGCGGGGTACACCCTGGACAGGTCGCCAGTCTGTCGCAAGGCTAACACACAGGGACAGACAACCATTCGCACTCACATTCACTCGCACATTCACACCTAGTGGCAATTTGGATTATCCAATTAACCTATCCCCACAAGCTGCATGTCTTTGGACGGTGGGAGGAAGCCGGAGTACCCGGAGAGAACCCACGCAAACACGGGGAGAACATGCAAACTCCACACAGAAAGACCCCGGCCTGATGGTGGAATTGAACTCGGGACCTTCTTGCTGTGAGGCAACAGTGCTAACCACCGTGCCACCGTGCTGCCTCAATATTTTTTCATCATTCTTAATTTCTTAAAGTTCTCTCTTTCTCATATATTTAATATAACCACACTATGGACGGACAAGCGCCTGTTTTTATGCGTTGTCGTTAGCAACAACGATGGTAACAGCATCGCGTGTCCGCTTGTTTATGTTCCACATAAACCTTTCACAATAAAGCTCAAGATCCTGTTGAGACTTTTCAAAATAAACTGAATCACGTGAAAGATGCAGATTATTTACGGATGAGAAGTAAAAAAGACGCCAAGTGCTAAAAAATAAACCTTAGACTCAAACGCTAGAACAGGCTTTTCCCCGCAGCACGCCGTGTAATAAATACTCACAAAGAAAACGGCGCCGTTACAACTTATGTCTAAAAATGTGTCGTTTCATGCATCGGCTAAAACACTCGACTCCAGCTGGAAACACTTCACGCAAGTCGAGCTGCCCGAGATTCACAGAATTTACAGAAAATGTTTCATTTTTGTGATTTATATTGTTATCAGGACGATAGATGTCTTATATCGGGATATGAGATTTTGGTCATATCGCACAGCCCTAGCTGAAGCTATAAGAATGTGAGAAACGGTCAGACACTTCGAGATCTGGCGTACACCCTCCCGCGCTCATCTCCCGTCTGGATGGTTAATGCTCAAAAGTGTTGTATGGAATAATGAGAGTTGTATGGAATAAAGGGATTGTTGATTGAGCATTTTTATACACCGAGTGTTGTTCTTCCTTCAGCCCAAAGATCAAAGAATTGGGAGGTTTTAACAGTGGAGAAGGATTTTCACCTTTAATCTTTACTTTTCAGATTATTTGATTCTCTTAATTTAAATTCATACTGGCAATTCTTATCCCCCCACATCTGTTGCAGCACACCTGCCAACTTTACCTATAAACTTTGATGAAATAGCATTTTTTTAAAATGACACGCGACGCCCATCCGACTGAAAATTTCAGAAGCAGATTTTTAATCACGGCGCTGCTCTGCACCACCACGCTCCACATCTACTTTGGATCACGCACAGCGTCCGGCTCTCAGGACGCTCACAAACAAGCAGCAGCACGCACAGCACCACTTAAACATTCACAGCTCCACTTCTTGTTTACCAAAACCAAATTAATTAATGATGCAACTCAGGAAACAATGTGATGCAACCCGGCGTACTCCTGCTGCTGTTCTGCAACATGCTGAGCCAGCCTCCACACTGCAAACAAATCCAGATAAACTTCTTCAGCCGTAAGTGGCGTAATCATATTTTTCTTCAGATTACACCTCAGCAGCCCCAAGTGGCGGCAGGAAAACACGCTTTTTGGAGAAAATGAAAATCTTTTCCTGCCTTAATCTAGCAATTTAGTTAATAGTTAATAAATATTCATAGTTAGGGACACATAACTATTCATTACTGGGATGATGTGTTTCTTTCTTGAATATGTTAAAAAGTCGACTTTCTTAAATGAGTGCAGCGGCACCGCACTCTCTCTGTTGGGGTTATTTTCTTGCGAAGGGCAATGAGAGCCCTTCTGGTGGAAGTAAGTGCTTTAAACAGCAGTCTCACCTCTTGCCTGGCCCTCTGCACATCAGACCCACCACAAGACAAATTACATTTAATGACAGGCTGCAGGAGACGGGAGAGAAAGGGGTTATAAAAGGGAAAGGGCAGAGAATCGGAGGGAGGCGGTAGATGGATGAACAGATGTCAGAGGAAAGCAGGGGATACGTGAAGGTAAAGAAAATACAAAGATGGAGACACACTGCAGTCATAGGTGCAAAGTGCATGGTTTGGTTTTTTTTTAGACCTACCATTTATTAGTGGCAGTGCTGCTCTGCAGGCAGAGATGATCATACATGATCTAAAGGTTCTAATATTTCCTCACGGCTGAGACAAAGAAGAAATTAATGCAGTAAAATGATCAAAAGGTTAGATAAGCTCACATGAATACTCTAAACTCAACACTTGTGTTGCCTTTTGTATTTCTAGAGCAGGAAAAGACCCTCAGTTACAGAAAAGTGCAGCTTTTCTTCAGCTTTTTTGCTCCATAAAAGATTTTCTTTAACAGGTTGGTCTAAACGTCCACTGTCCTTTTAAGACTATGGCTGCCACCTACCAGGCTGCAACGCTAGGCTGTGAGCTAAGACCCGCTAACATGGTTTGCACACTACGTTCAGAAACTGTACAGGTGCAAAGCACAGACACAGAAACCTACGGAGCCCCGCAGGGGACATGGGAGAAAAAAAAATTAAGACGGACTTTTGCGAGATCTCGCAAAACAAACTCAGGATCTCACAAAAGTTTTAGCCGCGAGCTCGAAGCTGACCGGGAGGTCGAGGCACGATGTGCCGGGAAAACGGTGTTCCTCCCGGCTGTAGTAGGTCTCGACCTCCCGTTAGCTTCGAGATGGCAGGTGTCAGATCTCCAAAAACGTCGGAGCACTTTTGCAAATATGTAATGTCTGGTAAACCGAGCAGATATCTGACGTTTACACAACTACATTCACGCCTCAAAATATCTTAAAAGTGTATTTTGTGACCAAGAAAGAGTAATATTACAACTAAGTAGCTGCCGCCATTGTTGGAATTCAACTTTTGCGAGATTTCGCTAAAGTTTTGCGAGATCCTGAGTTTGTCTTGCAAAACGTTTTTGCAAGACACAAAACTTTTCTCCCGTGTCCCCTGCGGGGCTCCGTAGAAACCTGCAAATTAGCACTAAGTAAAAGTAAAAACACACAAAAAGGGAGAGTTTCACTCACCAAAGCTGCAGCTCAGACTCTGTTAAATACAATAGAGCGAGCAGCAGCAGCCATGTCGCTAAAAATGCTCCAGAAGGTTCTAGCAGCAGCTGCTACAGCCACCTGTGTCACCATCCACCTGTCAGTCAAAGCCACGCCCCTAATTCTGCACTTTAAACCAGTTTCTGCTTTAAAGTCGGACATTTTGAAGTTTAACGGCGACTTTTGGAGTCATCTGTGTCGGATCGACAGGATGCCACACATGTAACTGATGACGTCACACGTGACTTTTCACGAGTGTGCATGTGTGGCTGTGTAATGCTATGAAAGTCACCTGCACACTTTGTGGCCTTGCTCGGTTTCTAAAGCTAACTGCAGGTGTAATTAAAGCGTCGCAGCTGCATCGTCACAAAGTGAAGCTGCAAAATCAGTTTCCACCCTGAGCTCTGAGTGACGCGCTGATAACAGAGACGTTCAATAAACTGTATGAAACAGTGTAAGAGGAGAGAGACAGCGAGAGAGCAGGCACGCTCTTCTATTAACGTCTTGTTAAATTTTAGGAGTGGCTGTGACTGAGACGACTTCTATCAACCTGTCTCAGCTGTCGTCTTTATCACCTCGTTTACCGAGCGAGCTGGAAGGACAACGAGTGTGTGTGTGTGTGTGTGTGTGTGTGTGTGTGTGTGTGTGTGTGTGTGTGTGTGTGTGTGAGAGAGTTTCCTCATATATAACCCGCATCTGTTCCATGCAATACCTGCAGAATATATTTCCCATAGTAGCACAGGCAGGTGTATTTTGTAGGTGTTGTGTGTATTTCAGCGCCGTCTCATGGTGTTTATTGTGTCGGCGCGTGATTCAGGTAACAGGCCTTGTGCCGTAGTTTATAAGGTTTATTTGGAGGTTTATGTGGTGGAGCTGTGCCTGCATATATTTCAGCAGGAAATGAGGTCATTATGGTCCCTGCCGACTCCAGACGCACGCACAAACACATCCCAGAGAGGCATGAGGCTGCATATTTAAACACTGACACCTCTAAACAGATGTCTGTAATTTATATGGATAATCACTAATCCGAAAACAAACAGCACCCACACACACCCTGCACTTGCTCTCCATGACACACACACACAGATAAACCTGTTTTTCTCAGTATCAGTGTCTTTCCCATATATTAGCTCTTTAACCCTGCAGGCTCTTTACAGTCGCTTTTTCTAGCATCACGTGAGACGTGACAGAAACGCAGGATGTGCTGAAAAGTGACAGAAATAACTTCCACGTAGCTCACGAGACTCGGCAGGCAGCAATTTATTCAACAAAAAGGTAACAAAGTGCATGAAATGCACTAAAACAAGAAATAAAGGACATGTTCAAACAGGCTAAGATATAAAAATATGATAAGACAGAAAATTATGTTGCAATGGAAGAAACGATGTGTTCCAAATTAAATGTAAATAAAGGTCTCTGCAAACAAAAGAGTCTTAGCTCAACTGTGGATAAGACCCAGCAAGGCTTTAAAAAATATTCAGCCAAAGGAAAGATGAAGCAGAAATACTGAAAACGGCTCATACTGGCTCTATATGTCAGTCTTTGATTGCTCACCGACTATTTCTTGGATTATTTTGATCCTAAACCACCACAGAGATGTTTCTTCTTGTCCTTATAGCTGCTCCTTAGCCTAAGTCACAAACTCTTTCACACATCTTCAGCTTTTTTGCTCCGTAAAAGATTTTCTTTAACAGGTTGGTCAAAACATCCACTGCCTGCTCTCCCAGACACCTCCATACCTCCACAGGTAAAGTCACCATTCCAGACTCCATCCTATCATAGCTGCTCTCACTTCCTCCTCACTAACCCTCTGCACTTCCTGGTTCACTGACTATCTTCCATCCGCCCTCCTCTCTCATTTCTTCATTCAGGATTACTCTTTCCGTCGTCTCACACTCCCTTCACCCATGAGCACTTTTCCAACTCTATCCTTAACCGCACTAACCTGCTGCACATCCTTTTTTAATTTTCTATTTTATCTATTTCATTACGTGGGCATTTTGCCGTACCACGGGCAGTGGAACATGATTTGTTAATGTTTCCTTTAATGTAATAAAGTTGTGCAATCAAAATGTTGTTTAATACAGTTTATGTGTAGCTGTATGTTACTGAGGTAATATAGTAACTTTTTTAGTTTCCAGTGAAAGTGCTTAATAGTTAGAGTTTATATGTGTTTGTACTTAACCCTCTGATGCATAGTGGTCACTGGAGTGGACAGCTACTAAAAGGTACATATCTCTTTAATGCATTGGTTTCTATGGTGGAACTGCATATTAGCCTCTAGAGTGCTCTCTGCTGCCATGCTCCATTGAGGTCAATTCAGTGTTCAGTTAGTGCAACTGCAAGTAAATTTCCTCTGAATCAAAGATGGCAGACAAACTGTCACCCCTGCCGACCACTGCTGGCATATCCTGTCAATCCTTCTATGCTAAAAGAGCCCAACAGGTAAAAAAAATATGATAATATGCAGTAACATCTAGGGAAGGATATTATCTGTTTGGAATAAGAAATTGTTATGTCTAATATGTAGAAAACTACGATTAACCATGTGTCCACTGTAGTGGACATCATGCATTACCCACTATATTTTTTTAACATAAGTCATAAATTGTCTCACTGTTTTTTGGGACTGTTTTGGTTATAAGTAAGCATATAATTGTTACATTTATAAGCTACTCATTTAAAATGTATATTTCTGTGCAGATCAGCTGTAGTTTGAGTTACTATAATAATTATTTTATCATATTTTGTAGACTTCAAATGCAGCAAAGAATAAGGCAGCGTACAGAACACTCCAGGAAATTCCATCCAGCTCCAGTGATGATGATTTCATTGATGAGTGCAGTGATGATGAGTTCAGTGATAAGTCCAGTGATGATGAGAGTGGCTGCCAGAGCAGAACAGAGACATAGGAACTACGGACAGCCTAGGTGTGATGAACACAGAAGTGTTTGGAGATGCAGAGACTAAGATGTCAGTTTGTGTTTTCTTCCAGCATGCTACTAAGGGCTTGGTAATACTGTCCTGCATCGTTATAGAACTGTGTAGACTCAAAAATGTTGCTCTTGTTGGAGATAGTTTGCCATATTCAGGTGTAGGATTCACAGCTAGGACTGTTGATTGGTTTTGTTATTTACGTCTAAACATTGGGGCCTTATGAGTTGAAAGTTCCAAAAAAATTGCTGAGATGTTTTTCAAAGGATACAAGCAAACAAGTGTTTGTATATTTACAATAGAACACAAGGTAATTAATTTTTATAGTAAATTCACAGTATTTCATGCTAAGTGCTCAGGCGCATGTAGTCCACTGGAGTGGACAAGTTTATAACTTTATAAAAAAACATATTTTTGGGGAAAAAAGAGTTGAACATTTTTTTTCATGTCCTGAGAAGAATAAAAGCACTTAAGAAAAAAATCTTGACCAAGGCTTTCATAATTCATGCATCAGAGGGTTAATATTTAACTTTATGGCAGTAATATTTTGGGTTTTTGTTTTTTGTTCCTGGTTTTTTCACCAAATGTTTCAATGAACCACATCTCTAATAAAAACTGTGACACATCAGTAAAACAGACCATCATTCAGCCAGGGATGCTACAAAAATGCAAATTTTACAGGTGAATTTGAATCAGTTATTTTTAATATGAAACGTTTGCTCTAGAAGTGATTTAAACTTCATTTCCTCGATGTGTTTGTGCAACATTGAGTGTTCAAAACACTGCCAGTCACTACTACCATTACAATCCCACTTTAGTGTTCAATCAACAAACATTTTGAACATTGTTTTTCAAATTCAGTTATTTTGCATCATCTCATTGGTATTAATGAAAGTAGAGTTTATAATGAAACTTTAAGGACTGATGAAACTTGGCTCTAATAGAACACCTGTTTAACTTTCATCAATATTTGTTTATATGTTTAGAACCTGTTTTCATACAGATAAGGTTAATAAACAAACAAATTAAAACAGCATGAGAAATAAAAGTGTACGTTTGTGCATTGTACAGTTCTTTTGGATCTTCCTGTTAGTTTTGTATATTATGGATTTTCTTCCTTTCCTTCTTTTTTGATTGTCTGCCTGGCCTCGTTAGTTTCACCTGTCTTATTCCTCCCACCTGTATCTGATTTCCAGACACCCCCAGCTGTGTATCTACACACACTCGTCCGTTTTCCCTCTGTGTAGTCACAGTCCCAATCCGGTCGTTCAGTCTGACGTCACTAGCCGTGTCTGGGCCTAAACTCCGCTGCAGGTCCATATATCAAACGATCACTATGGCATTACTGAGAGTTGAAAAACTGTCTAAAGTCTTTCATCTTTAATAAAATGATCAGCGTTCTGCTCTACCAGGTGTAATAATTGAGTTTAACATCCAGGCATCCATGAAAACGGAATTTATGACATTTAACGGAGTTAGAAGTTAGCAGGGAGTTAGCTCGCTAGCTTCTATCTAAATACAATATAGCATGTCCTGACTGCGGGGTTTTGGAAACAAATTCAAACGTACAGCTCTGTTATCACTTCCAGCATAAATGAAGACAGAAAACTAAAAAGCAGTGACGTTTGTAGGGTTACTGAAGTTGGGCTAGCTGCTATATAATGATGTGCTACGTGACCGCTAGCGACACAGCTATGTTAGCATAATATAAACAAGCTAACGTTTTTTCCACTCGATAAAAGTTAACGTGAGTGTTCTCGGTGGTCAGGAACAAATGTAATCGCATGGCAGGATGCTGTAAAAGGACCAAACTTCAGCCAGGAGAACAACTGAGATAATCCATCCACAATACGAAGTTAGTCATTCATATACTGCTGCATGGGCTGGGCTGTAGTTACATCCTAAGGTTTTAAAAACGAAGCTTAAATAAATGATTAGCGGTAATAAAAGCCGAGGGAGGTCAACAGGGATCACTGACTGTTTTAGGAGCTTTTTGAGATCAAATAGAAGAAAATACAAAACATTAAACATGTTAACAACACAAAAGCCATATTAAACGCAGACTACTTTAGACCCGGAAGTAGGATTCGTCACGTCATCACTGAACTACCGGATAAAAAGTTTAAGACCACTTGAAAAATGGCAAAAAAACATCATATTTTGCATGGTTTGATCTCAACAAGGTTCCAAGTAGAGCTTCAACATGCAACAAGAAGAAACAGGAGTGAGACAAACACTTTTTTGAGCAATTTATTGAAAACAACTGAAACAGGCTGTTTTAAAGAAGCCTTTAAAAGGCTAAATCTGTGTAAAAAATGTGAATTCATGGTCATTTTCTGTCAGGTAGTCACACTGTCGTGAAGCACGAGGTTCTACAAGGTCCTCACGTCTCATTTGACTTTGTGACTTTTATTCAAAGCAAACTTTGATGACACGAACCTTCAGAAAGTGCTCACAGAGAAGCTCCAGCCAACACAGCTCAAATTAGCTCATACGTGAGCATGACGACCTGACGCTGGGCACGCGGGGACCTCCCATCAATGAATTCCTCCTATCAGCACAGCTATCAGACTATGCAGCCTGTGTTTGAAACGAGGATTGTGGTAAATTACACGATGACATGGTAATAAGAAATCCGATTAACCAAACGCCTGCATCCTTTCCTCTCGGCCTCTTCACCGACACTTCATCACGCATCAGTCACAATGCTGCTTTGCCCACTTGGCTTTTATTGGCGTCTGTATTTTCAGCCGGCTGAAGTGCTAATGGAAACTTCAACAATGCTCGCTCTTGTTGAAGTGGCCTTTCCAACACAAGGCCTTTATTGCCCCTGCTTCGGCTGGAATGTTCCCCTTTACCGGAATGGAGGGGGAGCGGGAGGAGGACAAAGAGATGCTGGCTGAAAACGGGGTGACAGGGAGGGGCTGGAAAGAATCTGCAAAAGGCCGAGGGCGGAAAAGACGGATGGAGGCAGGAGGTAGAGTGAGAATTGGCAATCGTGAGCAAGGGAGTGCCAAGAAAATGCAAGTTTTCATCCTGAGCTGAGTCTACAGTGGTGGGTTTTATTGATTAGTTCCTGTTTTCTGGATTAAAGAGAGCCCGTGACTGAATACGAAACAGGAAAGAAAAGAGGTGTGGAGGGCAGAAAGAGACGTAAAGCTTCAAGGTGAGGACGAGGACAGAGGAAGACAAAGACTAATGCAGCCGAGGAGAAAGAGCAGAGAGGTCAGCTGGTTATTTCTCCGGTGTGCCTTTAAGACATAAAGTCCAGTATGACTTATGAATGACAGAGGTTAAAGAAGGATGGAGAAAGAAGGACTGAGATCGATCAGCGGGGTTGATGCGCCCGCTGGACCATTAAACTGGGTGTCAGAGACAGGGTTTCTGCCAGCCAAAGTTCCACCGCATGGAAATTTACAGCAGGCCTCACCCTAAGCATTCCCATAAAACACCGGGGCTCCGCTGCTGTACGCAGACCTCTGACTGAAGCAGCAGACCAGAGGTGATGGAGGATTACTGCAAAAAATACTGCAGAGAGCAAAGAATCAGAAATGCACAATGATGCAAATGTCTTTAAATATAAACATATAGAAATCTGAAAGCAGGAACAGTGAGACCTGAGGGGGGTTTACTGCGCGTTGCTGTTTTAATTTGTTTCATATCCCTGTTTACGTATTATAAGGTAAAAGTCACCGTGCAGTCATAATGCTGGTTCCAGGATGTTTTTGTGAATGATTATATGAACTATGGTAAGACTTTTGTTACTGGTTAAATCTGAGATACAGACGTCTGCACGTTCAGGGTCAGGAAAAGCTTGGTTAGTTTTTTTGGAATTCAAACCAAACGTGCAAACCTAAATTATCGATCCTGTTTCATTCATTGGGAATAAAAAAGACAGAACAACACTGGTCAGCACAAACTGGAATGAGAACCATCTGAGTGAGAAGGTGAGGGTCGCTCTACCGGCAAAATGTCAGTCAAGGAATCAACATCATGGGGGATCTCTTGTTTCCAGCTCCTGAATTTTTATTCTTGTACTCTACAAAGCAGCTTTGCATGAGTTTAAATCTGTGTGAAATAAGCTCTGTTAGATTAGCTTTTACTGGTTGTTTGGGATGGAACCGAACACCGGGGTCAGACGCCTCAGCTCTAGGTTCACAGGCATTACTTGGACATCGACTGACCTCATAATTTGAAACTTTGTCTATGTTTAATATGAAGGTCCTCCCCTGGAACAGGACATGTGTGACAGGAAATAAAGAACTTACTGAAGTCACAGATGGAGTGAAGAGCAGAGACGTTTCATTTCTGGATTACAGGACTTGTTTTTAGCACCAGAGGAGTTGCCCCCTGCTGGCCATTTCTAAGAATGCACACTTTTTAGACCCGGGCCCTTCATCCATCTTTATAGACAGGATATGGAAATATGGCAGGTCTGCTGCGCGTGGGGGGGGTGCGTGTTTGGACTCAGCATATTTTGGATAGAAAATCCATCCACAGTCATTAATTTTTAAGTTTGTTGGAGTCACGCTGTAGAAACGATGTGAGAGATTGTTCTCTAACTGAAATAAAAAATCAAAGATAAAAACTTTCAGAGTGGTCAGATACCTCTGCAGGGGGAGGGAAAAAGGTGAACAGACCAGCGCTGTCCCTGCACTGATCCACCCTAACACATGATTTCTGCCATTTTTTCATCAAATAAGCGTCAGTACGAAAACTCTCTCATCCTCCGCGACTGGTTCTCTGCCAGGCTTGATGCTACAATGGACTCTGATGGATTAATATAGTCAAGTTAACAAACAAAGCCTCAGTTTCTTTGTTAAGATCCAGACTAAATGACAGGTATGTTAATGAAGGCGAGCTGAACCGAATCCCGTTACAGGGGCGTGACGAGAACACACTCTCTCTTGTGCATACGTGGGATTGTCAGTGACCTTGAAGAGTCACAGGAAAAAACACAGTGATGTGAGCAGACAGACGGGTGGAGAGGAGACGGGAGGTGCACTGATGGAAGAGAGAGAAGGAACTTATCAGCCATACATTCACTTCCATTATCACCTGTCAAGAAACACCTTGTCCCTCAGATGAGATGCCTTTCTGCTCCAATACAGGAGAAGCATTGGTGACCCCCCCCCCCCCCCCACCACCACCACCACCACCACAACCACCACACACACACACATACACACATACACACACATAACCAAATTCATAAATGGTGGCATTTGTTACATCTCTCAGTTTGTCTCCAGAAGTGTAGGAGGGTTACTTTAAAAAGTATTGCATTACAGATTACAAAAGGCTGAAACGGCCAATTATGACCTCATTTATATTTATTTATATCTGCCCTGAAAATGAAAAACTCAATATTCAATTCAATTCAGTTTTATTTATATAGCACCAAATCACAACAACAGTCGCCTCAAGGCGCTTTATATTGTGCAGTAGATCGTACAATAACACATACAGAGAAAACCCAACAATCATATGACCCCCTATGAGCAGCACTTTGGCAACAGTGGGAAGGAAAAACTCCCTTTTAACAGGAAGAAACCTCCGGCAGAACCAGGCTCAGGGAGGGGCAGGGCCATGTGCTGTGATTGGTTGGGGTGAGAGAAGGAAGACAGGATAAAGACAAAGTTAGAGGACCAGCAGGTGCTCAGCATCTCTGGGAATTCCTTCAAGACTGTTGGAAAACCATTTCAGGTGACGACCTCATGAAGCTCATGGAGAGAATGGCAAGAGTGTGCAAAGCAGGAATCAAAGCAAAGGGTGTCTATAAAACATGTTTTGATTTTTTTGTTTACCGCATGATTCCATATGTGTTCATTCATAGTTTTGATGCCTTCAGTGAGAATCTACAATTTAAACAGACATGAAAATAAAGAAAAAGCATTAAATGAGAAGGTGTGTCGAAACATGTTACTGCTGGTGTATGTGACAGCACCGGGAGGGAACTAATCTTAACAAGCATTACTTTCCTCGTCATTTTAGTATCACCAGGGACTCAACTCAGCATCCTAATAAAGTCGGTTGTTGACTTGCATAAAAAAAACAATCAATGATAACAGCAGTAAAACAAATCTGAAAGATAGCAGTGCAGGTGATGGAGAAGTAAACCCAACATGAATGGAGCTTCAGAGTGAGAGTGCACACTCAGAGCACCTTTTAACCTCTTATCACAGTAATTCGTATGCACTTCACAGGAATCTCTTCATCTGGCTCTGCTGGTTTGACACCGGGCTTATCCTACGCGCCCGTGGCGCTGTCACAAACACGCTCGCACGCCGACTCCCGTGTTCACCGGCGCCCTCGCCAGATGAGCAGGTGTGGTAATTGAAATGGCCAGAGGAACAAGATCCAAATGATGTGTGAAAGAACATCAGCACATTAGCGCACCTGTCGAGGTCTTTGGCAACACTTCAGGAAGATGTCTGACTTACATTTTTTATTTATTCTGATGCTGATGATTTAAACCCACATTGGAGCAGAACTGCAGAGTGCGCCCTGTTTTTTATGATTAAGAAAGCGTCTCATGCATGTCCTGTTTCAGTGGTGGATCTAATGTGGCCCAGTTTCTTATACTGAGGTCAGTGTATAGTAATCCCTGTGAGCCAAAATCTTACAAAACACTCAAATTATCACAGTTTTTTTTCTTCTCTTGGTTCTATATGATGTCACAGAGAGGGGATGTCCCTAATATGGCCATGTGAAGCGCAGAAGCTCCACCCTCTGTTTAAAACTCCTGTAGTTATTCAGAAGAAATGTTTTAAATGTTAATGGGTTCGAACAGCTTGTTCGGAGGCCCAGTGAGACAAAGAAGGATTATTTTGAACTGTGAATCATGCAAAGCTGCTTTCATAGCAGCTTTCTTCTCCTCCAGCTCTGTTATCATCATCCTTTGTCCAGCATATCCACCCTTCCTCCTCTGCACATGTCCAAACCATCTCAGCCTCTCTGAGCTGTCCCTCTGATGGACTCACTTCTAATCACTCCCAGTGAACACCTGAACATCTTAAGCTCCGCCTCCTGTCGTTGCATCAGTGACACCATCTCGAAACCATCACAGCAGATCTTATAAACCTTCCCTTTCACACTTGTCGGTATCCTTCTGTTCTTCCGTCTCCACCAGCTCCACCTGTACTCTCTTCTCCACCTGTCTTGTTCAGTTCAATGTTTTATTTATAAGGCACCAAATCACAACAACACCCCGAGGCGCTTTATACTGTAAGGTAGACCCTACAATAATACATACAGAGAAAAACCCAACAATCATATGAGCCCCTATGAGCAGCACTTTGGTGACAGTGGGAAGGAAAAACTCCCTTTTAACAGGAAGAAACCTCCGGCAGAACCAGGCTCAGGGAGGGGCGGGGCCATCTGCTGTGATTGGTTGGGGAGAGAGAAGGAAGACAGGATAAAGACATGCTGTGGAAGAGAGACAGAGGTTAATAACAGATATGATTCAATGCAGAGAGGTCTGTTAATACATATTTTAGCAAAATAATGGTGCCTTGCTGTAGATACACCTCTGGTATCACTTTCAACATCCTACGTCGCTTTGTACTCAAGTTAGCACATTCACAAGAGGTCAAGGTTGAGGTCAATGTGATATAAACTCATCCAGATCTTTAGCAGATACACCTGTGGTGTCACTTTCACAAACTCAGGCATCCACACCAGCCGTCACACAGCTAAAGGAGTGATGACGATACTACGTAAGCCTTGCATGGCTGTGGGGCAAAAACAAGAGAAAGTGGTACGAATGTAGACAAATCCATGGTGGTATCACAACAGCACATAAATATACAGCCAGCCAACAAGGAAATGAAGATGACAGACCACACCTGTGTGTTGGGTCACATGGTGTCTGGGGGATATTAATCAATTATGTGAGGACTTTTTATTTTATGTGACGGCTATACATAAAAACATTATATTATTATTATGAGTATAATCATTATTTAGTTTAAAGATGTCTGCCTTGGTTGTTGCAGACTCAGCTGATCTGGTTAAACGTGTCCACGTTGTGCTGGAAGCCCCGTTAGGCCCAACGACGAAAGAAATCCCTGCAGGGTTTAGGCGAGCTTCAAAGATATGAAACTTAACATGAAAAAGGTAAAAGGAGCAGACTTTAAAATAGTTTCTCTGCATTCACGTGCAGCAGACTGAACCCCGGAGTGACTCTGAGTGTAAGAATGATCGTAGAGATGCCATTTTCCTCCCTGACCTTTTCTTTTCCGTGGCATTGTGTGAAAGACGAAAACACAGCTCTAATAGCACAACATTTGCAGGCCTCACACCAGAAAAGTGTCCTCGTCCCCAAAGTGTGTTACCCGCTGAGCCCAGGGCTCGCCGTTCTGGTCTTTTGCTGTTACGACTGAATTTTGAGTGAATGTTTTTCTGCAGAAAACATCTAGAAAATAGTATTAAAATAGACTAAATGGGGTGACGGAGAGCGCACCTGTAGAAGAAGCTTTAAAGCATGATCGGTGGAAACGAGAGGCAGAATCAGACTGAGCAGCATGAAAACCAGCTGCAGCTCTTAGAAAAATAAAGCTTCTTGTAAAATAAACTTTCATCATTAGCTGCTGAATACAGTTCATTTCTCCTCCTCACCAACACCGTGTCAGATCCTCCGAGGTTTCCTCAGACACGAAGGCAGCAGTGTGTGCCTGTGTGTGTGTGAATGTGTGTGTGCTGCACTTTATTTACATTCACTTTCATGTGTTTTATGTTGCTGTTTGTGCAGAGCTGCACTTCATGTGCTCGCGTTTGCTTTTTGAACTTGTATGTGTGTGAATGCTAATGTTTCTCTCCTTGAGTTTAAGTGCACACAGCTGGTGACATGTGTCTGCCTCCTTTTGACCTAAAGAGAGAGAGTGTGTGTGTGTGTGTGTGTGTGTGTGTGTGTGTGTGTGTGTGTGTGTGTGTGTGTGTGTGTGTGTGTGTGTGTGTGTGTGTGTGTGTCAGTCAGGGGTAAGTAGGCCACCTGATACCCTGCTGAATAATTGATGTCCAGTTGGAGAAACGCTGATAATAGAGGGTTGACAGAATGACAGAAATCAAGCCGTAATCTCTCGCGTCCATCTTCCTCTCCGGCGCCGCGGAGCTCTACGCTTCTCAGACGGGATCTGTTATGCACATTGTAAATAACTCGAGCACACACGGACTAATCGAGTGAGGCAAACTGAACACGGGGGAAGGAAGAACAAAAGAAAACCCAACAAAGACCACGAGAGCGATCAATCTTACCTTCGCCCTCAAGTTTCATTCACATAGCTTCAGTTCATAACAGCAGTCTTCTTCGTGTGTTTTAAGACCCTGAGATGAGTGCTGTGGATACTGCAAGCGTTGGTATTGATCCGATGCCCAATAAATACAGGGTCAGTGCTGCCGATACAGATACTTTGAAGGTGTCGTGATTTATGAGACAACTCGTCATCCATCTGCAAACTTTGAACACATTGTAACTCAGTTGGTGGACTACAAACTGAACCTGGAGGATGATAACAAAGCACTGATCAAAGTGATACTTGGATCGATCTGCTCACCTCCACCTAAAATAACAGTGATAGACCCACAGATGTTACTTCTCAGCTAACACTGGCACAATCAAATGTGAATGTTTTTGAAAAATGAAGTGATGAAGTGGAAGCCAGTAATAAACAGCAGCACTCTCTCACTACCTCCTTTTATCTGTCAGAGGTTTAAGACTTTAACAGAAGCTCTTTGGTCACAGGAGGGCTTTTGGGCTCAGGCTAATCCCCGGTGAATCTGCTGATTAGGACCTTCTGCTGGACCTGACCACACACCCGTCTGCTGACCTCTCATTTCTTGGTGTCACCTTTGCTCTTTCCAGTTCGGTGTTCTCTTTAAGTCCTCGTATGCGTTTCGTCTTGGCCTCGGTACGGTTTCGGCGCCCTCGACCGTTCTTCGTCTCTTCTCATCCTCTCTTTTTATCCTGCTCCTCGTCTGCCACGTTTCCTCCGATTCTCATTGTTTGTTCCCTTCATCCAGATAAAGGATTCCTCTGACTCGTGTCCTCTTCGCTTTGCAGCACCCTCTCTTCGTGTCCTTGTCTCTCTGGTGCACTTTTGTTATTTCATCATGTCATCACAGCCTCATGTAATATCTACATCTTCTGTTCTCCCCATGTTTTTCATCTCTTACCTTCCCACATCTCTCTTCATCCATCTGGTTTTTTGTTTTTCTTCCCTCTCTCACATTATCATCATGCTCCTTTCCCTCTTCTTCCTGCTTTCACTCCTTTCCTCCTACAAAAAACGATTGCTATTTTTTTCACTGATCATTCACTTTGTCTGTTTCTTTCAAAACTGGCTCACTTTCAGCTGTGCCCTTGCTTCAAGGCCTTATTTGCCTCTCCCCATGCTCCGCCTCTCTCTTATTCACACATGTAGTGTCAAATTTCCGCTTATTTTTTTATCTTTCATTCGCTGCTCTCTTTCCTCTGTCAGCCTCCGTCTCCTCTATCCATTTTCTTTCAGTTCTTTTTGTTCTCTCTCATGACTTTTCCTCTCCTCCTTTCCATTTACAGCATCCTGCGAGGCTGCCACTCAGCCCTGAAGAAACCGGCGCGCTCAAACCGAGCACATGAATGTTAACTAGTATTTCCACTTAACGACTTCGGCATGTGGGATGCGGGGAAGATCAAACCCAGGTAAAGTTGCTTTTACACACAGAACTGAAGCCTTTGCTGACTCAGACAGACGGAGAGGTTGCTTCCAGGCCAACGCTCTCTCCCGTGGAATACAAGCAAGCTGGAAATGAGACTTATATAAAAAGAGGCAGGCTGAGACAATCACAGAATAATTGGGGTGAATCTGTAGATGCTGCCTTTAGTGTTAAAGCACTTCTGGATTCCCCAGCACAGCTAATTGAGCAGCTTTGACACTTGTGATTCTGTTCCTTATGTTCATATTTCATGCCAAAAATACTGTGGTAATAATGTAACCTGGCATTAGCCTGTGGAAGTCTATATATGGCATCATATTTATATATTGCTCCTTTAAGACTTTGACTGATGTGGAGAAAAGACTGAATTTCCTGAAACTGAAGAGATCACACACCTCCAGGAGTTTAAATTTGACTGGCATCTGATTAATATTTGCCTAAAATTCTCAGACTTTTACTCGACTGAGCTCAGACTTTATTCAATAAAAGAACAGCTGATGGTTTCCACAGATGCTTCATGCATTCAGCACTGATCAGCTCGGCAGGACCATTGAGCACCGGTCCATCAGGAGAACAGAGACGTGTTCTGATGTGTCCATCCATCTATGTCATACATCCAACCATTCATCCATCCATCTATGTCATACATCCAACCATTCATCCATCCATCCATCCATCTATGTCATACATCCAACCATTCATCCATCCAACCATTCATCTATGTCATACATCCAACCATTCATCCATCCATCCATCCATCCATCTATGTCATACATCCAACCATTCATCCATCCATCTATGTCATATATCCAACCATTCATCCATCCATCCATCCATCTATGTCATACATCCAACCATTCATCCATCCAACCATTCATCTATGTCATACATCCAACCATTCATCCATCCATCCATCCATCCATCCATCCATCCATCTATGTCATACATCCAACCATTCATCCATCCATCCATCCATCTATGTCATACATCCAACCATTCATCCATCCATCCATCCATCTATGTCATACATCCAACCATTCATCCATCCAACCATTCATCTATGTCATACATCCAACAATTCATCCATTCATCCATCCATGTCATACGTCCAACCATTCATCCATTCATCCATCCATCTATGTCATACATCCAACCATTCATCCATTCATCCATCCATCTATGTCATACGTCCAACCATTTATCCATCCATCTATGTCATACATCCAACCATTCATCCATTCATCCATCCATCTATGTCATACATCCAACCTTTCATCCATCCAACCATTCATCTATGTCATACATCCAACCATTCATCCATCCATCCATCTATGTCATACATCCAACCATTCATCCATTCATCCATCCATCTATGTCATACATCCAACCATCCAACCATTCATCTATGTCATACATCCAACCATTCATCCATCCATCCATCTATGTCATACATCCAACCATTCATCCATTCATCCATCCATCTATGTCATACATCCAACCATTCATCCATCCATCTATGTCATATATCCAACCATTCATCCATCCATCTATGTCATATATCCAACCATTCATCCATCCATCCATCCATCCATCTATGTCATACATCCAACCATTCATCCATCCATCCATCCATCTATGTCATACATCCAACCATTCATCCATCCATCCATCTATGTCATACATCCAACCATTCATCCATCCAACCATTCATCTATGTCATACATCCAACAATTCATCCATTCATCCATCCATGTCATACGTCCAACCATTCATCCATTCATCCATCCATCTATGTCATACATCCAACCATTCATCCATTCATCCATCCATCTATGTCATACGTCCAACCATTCATCCATCCATCTATGTCATACATCCAACCATTCATCCATCCAACCATTCATCTATGTCATACATCCAACCATTCATCCATCCATCCATCTATGTCATACATCCAACCATTCATCCATTCATCCATCCATCTATGTCATACATCCAACCATTCATCCATCCATCTATGTCATATATCCAACCATTCATCCATCCAACCATTCATCTATGTCATACATCCAACCATTCATCCATCCATCCATCTATGTCATACATCCAACCATTCATCCATTCATCCATCCATCTATGTCATACATCCAACCATTCATCCATCCATCTATGTCATATATCCAACCATTCATCCATCCATCCATCCATCTATGTCATACATCCAACCATTCATCCATCCAACCATTCATCTATGTCATACATCCAACCATTCATCCATCCATCCATCTATGTCATACATCCAACCATTCATCCATCCATCCATCCATCTATGTCATACATCCAACCATTCATCCATCCATCCATCCATCCATCCATCTATGTCATACATCCAACCATTCATCCATCCAACCATTCATCTATGTCATACATCCAACAATTCATCCATTCATCCATCCATGTCATACGTCCAACCATTCATCCATTCATCCATCCATCTATGTCATACGTCCAACCATTCATCCATCCATCTATGTCATACATCCAACCATTCATCCATTCATCCATCCATCTATGTCATACATCCAACCATTCATCCATCCAACCATTCATCTATGTCATACATCCAACCATTCATCCATCCATCCATCTATGTCATACATCCAACCATTCATCCATTCATCCATCCATCTATGTCATACATCCAACCATTCATCCATCCATCCATCCATCTATGTCATACATCCAACCATTCATCCATCCAACCATTCATCTATGTCATACATCCAACCATTCATCCATCCATCCATCCATCCATCCATCTATGTCATACATCCAACCATTCATCCATCCAACCATTCATCTATGTCATACATCCAACCATTCATCCATCCATCCATCCATCTATGTCATACATCCAACCATTCATCCATCCAACCATTCATCTATGTCATACATCCAACCATTCATCCATTCATCCATCCATCTATGTCATACATCCAACCATTCATCCATCCATCCATCTATGTCATACATCCAACCATTCATCCATCCATGTCATACATCCAACCATTCATCCATCCATGTCATACATCCAACCATTCATCCATCCAACCATTCATCTATGTCATACATCCAACCATCCATCCATCCATCTATAAGATAAGATAAGATAACCTTTATTAGTCCCACACGTGGGAAATTTGTTTTGTCACAGCAGGAAGTGGACAGTGCAAAAGTTATGACGCAAAAATTAGAATACAATAAGAATAAATACAGTACACAGCTGTACAGAATAGAATAAAATAATATACTATATACAGTAGAATAAAATAGAATAAAAATATACAATAAGATAAAAATAGAATACGAATGCTATATACAACTGAGTAAAAATACAACGATGCCAGAAAAGATTATTGCACTTAGTGTTATTGCACATGTGTGGATGTGTGTGTTTGTTCAGTTAAAGTCTTTGTTGTGGAGTCTGACAGCAGTGGGGAGGAAAGACCTGCGAAATCTCTCCGTCCCACACCGTGGGTGCCGCAGTCTCCCACTGAAGGAGCTGCTCAGTGCTGTCACAGTCTGCTGCATGGGGTGGGAGACGTTGTCCAACAGGGATGACAGCTTAGCCGCCATTCTCCTGTCACTCACCACCTCCACTGGGTCCAGAGGGCATCCTAGAACAGAGCTGGCCCTTCGGATCACCCTGTTCAGTCTCTTCCTGTCCCCAGCAGAGATGCTGCCGCCCCAGCAGACCACACCATAAAAGATAGCAGAAGCCACCACAGAGTCATAGAAGGTCTTCAGGAGTGGGCCCTCCACTCCAAACGACCTGAGTCTCCGCAGCAGGTACAGCCTGCTCTGCCCTTTCCTGTAGAGGGCGTCTGAGTTATGAGTCCAGTCCAGTCTGTTGTTCAGATGAACACCAAGGTACCTGTAGCTGTCCACAGCCTCAATGTCCATACCCTGGATGTTCAGTGGTTGCAGTGGAGAATGCTTGTGCCTGCGGAAGTCTACCACCAGCTCCTTGGTTTTGCTGGCGTTGATCTGGAGGTAGTTCAGCTGGCACCAGTCCACAAAGTCTTGAGTCAGTCCTCTGTACTCCTTGTCGTCCCCATCAGTGATGAGGCCGACTATTGCAGAGTCATCAGAGAACTTCTGCAGGAAGCACTGGGTGGAATTGTGGGAGAAGTCTGCAGTGTAGATGGTGAAGAGGAACGGAGCCAGAACCGTTCCCTGTGGGGCCCCCGTACTGCAGACGACCCTGTCCGACACACAGCCCTGAGTCCTCACATACTGTGGTCGGTCGGTGAGGTAGTCCAAAATCCAGGTAGTGAGGTGATGGTCCACTCCAGAGTTCTCCAGCTTGTCCTTCAGAACCGAGGGAAGAATAGTGTTGAAGGCACTGGAGAAATCAAAGAACATGATTCTCACAGTGCTTCCAGCGGTCTCCAGGTGAGCGAGGGAACGATGTAGGAGGTGAATGACGGCATCATCCGCTCCAATGCCAGGCTGGTAGGCAAACTGAAGTGGGTCCAGTGATGAGCTTATTAGGCGCCGAAGCTGAGCCAGGACCAACCGCTCCGGGGTCTTCATCAGGTGGGATGTCAGAGCCACCGGCCTGTAGCTGTTGAGGTCCTTGGGGCGTGAAGTCTTTGGCACTGGTACAACACAGGAGGTTTTCCAGAGCTGTGGGACTCTTCCCAACCTCAGGCTCAGGTTGAAGAGGTGCTCCATCACCCCACACAGTTGGTCCGCGCAGGACCTGACGACCCTCGAGCTGATGCCATCTGGGCCCGCTGCCTTCTTGCCATTAATCCTCCTCAGTTCCCTCCTAACCTGGGTGGTTGAGAGAGACAGGCTGGAGCCTTGTGTTGAGTGTGTATTGGATGCTGTTGTTGGGGGTGGGGGGGAGTGAGCAGGGTGAATAGAGGAGGTGTGAAGTGTCTGAGGTGTCAGAGGTGGAACAGCAGCAGTGGGGGTGGGTGAGTCTGCAGCCGATGTTGTAGACTGTCTCATGGTTGAATCAAATCTGTTGAAGAAATGATTCAGTTCATTTGCCCATCTCACATCCCTCCCAGGCAGAGAGTTCTGCTGTTTGTGGCCTGAGATGGTTCTGAGGCCTCTCCAGACTTCACCAACGTTGTTTTGCTGAAGCTGGTTCTCCATCTTCTGCCTGTAGCTGTCCTTCCCATTCCTTATCAGTCCCCTCAACTCTCTCTGCACCCTTTTCAACTCCTCTTTGTCTTTGGATTTGAAGGCCCTCCTCTTCTGCTTGAGGACAGCTTTAATTTCTGGGGTAATCCAAGGTTTGTTGTTGGAGAAACACCGTACAGTCCTGGTAGGTACGGTGTTATCCACACAGAAATTAATATAGTCAGTAATGCATGTAGTAAGGCTGTCGATGTCCTCTCCATGGTCGTCACAGATCACCTCCCACACAGTCGACTCAAAACAGTCCTTAAGAGCCTCCTCGCTCTCCTCTGACCATCTCTGCACTGTGCGGGTGGCTGGTGGCACCCTGCGCACTAAGGGCTCATACACAGGGACAAGGTGCACCAGGTTGTGGTCAGATTTGCCCAGTGGAGGGAGAGGTGATGAACTGTATGCCTCTTCAGCATTGGCATACAGTAAGTCCAGTGTTTTATTGTCTCTGGTTGAGCAGGTCACATACTGGGTGAAGGTGGGCAGTGTGGAGTCCAAAGAGGCATGATTGAAGTCCCCTGATATTATGAGAAGGGCTCTCGGAGATTGTGTTTGCAGTCTGCTGACCACTGAGTGGAGAGTGTCACAGGCTGCATCCGCGTTGGCCGAGGGGGGGACATACGCTGTTATTGCGATAACATGCGAGAATTCCCGGGGCAGATAGTACGGACGCATCTATGTCATACATCCAACCATTCATCCATTCATCCATCCATCTATGTCATACATCCAACCATTCATCCATCCATCTATGTCATACATCCAACCATTCATCCATCCAACCATCCATCTATGTCATACATCCAACCATTCATCCATTCATCCATCCATCTATGTCATACATCCAACCATTCACCCATCCATCCATCTATGTCATACATCCAACCATTCATCCATTCATCCATCCATCTATGTCATACATCCAACCATTCATCCATTCATCCATCCATCTCTGTCATACATCCAACCATTCATCCATCCATCTATGTCATACATCCAACCATTCATCCATCCATCTATGTCATACATCCAACCATTCATCCATCCAACCATTCATCTATGTCATACATCCAACCATTCATCCATCCATCCATCCATCTATGTCGTACATCCAACCATTCATCTATTCATCCATCCATCTATGTCATACATCCAACCATTCATCCATCCATCCATCCATCTATGTCATACATCCAACCATTCATCCATTCATCCATCCATCTATGTCATACATCCAACCATTCATCCATTCATCCATCCATCTATGTCATACATCCAACCATTCATCTATGTCATACATCCAACCATTCATCCATTCATCCATCCATCTATGTCATACATCCAACCATTCATCCATTCATCCATCCATCTATGTCATACATCCATCCATTCATCCATCCATCTATGTCATACATCCAACCATTCATCCATCCATGTCATACATCCAACCATTCATCCATCCAACCATTCATCTATGTCATACATCCAACCATTCATCCATCCATCCATCCATCCATCTATGTCATACATCCAACCATTCATCCATTCATCCATCCATCTATGTCATACATCCAACCATTCATCCATCCATCTATGTCATACATCCAACCATTCATCCATCCAACCATTCATCTATGTCATACATCCAACCATTCATCCATTCATCCATCCATCTATGTCATACATCCAACCATTCATCCATCCATTCATCTATGTCATACATCCAACCATTCATCCATTCATCCATCCATCTACGTCATACATCCAACCATTCATCCATTCATCCATCCATCTCTGTCATACATCCATCTATGTCATACATCCAACCATTCATCCATTCATCCATCCATCTATGTCATACATCCAACCATTCATCCATCCAACCATTCATCTGTGTCATACATCCAACCATTCATCCATCCATCCATCCATCCATCTATGTCATACATCCAACCATTCATCCATTCATCCATCCATCTATGTCATACATCCAACCATTCATCCATCCATCCATCCATCCATCTATGTCATACATCCAACCATTCATCCATCCATCCATGTCATACATCCAACCATTCATCCATCCATCTATGTCATACATCCAACCATTCATCCATCCAACCATCCATCCATCCATACATCCACCCAACCATTCATCCATCCAACCATTCAACCATTCATCCATCCATCCATCCATCTATGTCATCCATCCAACCATTCATCCATCCATCCATCCATCCATCCATCCATCCATCTATGTCATTCATTTAACCATACATCCATCCATCCATCCATCCATCCATCTATGTCATTCATCCAACCATACATCCATCCATCTATGTCATACATCCATTTATCATCCATCTATGTCAGCAGTCTCCAACCTTTTTGCGCCACGGACCGGTTTATGCCCGACAATATTTTCACGGACCGGCCTTTAAGGTGTCGCGGATAAATACAACAAAATAAAACCAGTACTGGTACCGAAAAAAAGAAGATTTCTTCATAACACACGTGAAAAGACCCAGGAAAACCGAGTTAACGATAAAAACGATAACAAAATAACGCTGAAAACCGATAAAAACCCTGAAAACCATACATTTCACACCTGAGCCTCAACTCTCGCGGCCCGGTACCAAACGACTCACGGACCGGTACCGGTCTGAGGTCCGGGGGTTGGGTTTTTGGTTGATCTATGTCATCCATCCATCTTCTGCTGCTCAGGTTTCAGGGTCTCAGACTCAACAGTCTAAGCAGAGACATCCAGAGTACCCTGTCCTAAACCCTTGCAGGGGTGAGTGAGGCTTTCCTGAACCATCTGAGAGATGGAGTATTCCCAGTCTGTCCTGAGTCTGTCCTGGAAATGTCCGCTTTGGAAATTCTTTTCTTTTTTTCAAGCAGTATCAACTTGAATAAAACTATCAATTGCTGGTCTTTTGTTTTGTTATTTCAAAAAGAAAAAAGAATTTCACATGGTCTTAGTAAAACCAGCTGCTCGGTACAACAGAGTAAAGTGTCCCAGTGTGTGTGATGCTTTGTGATGGTGCAGGTTTGGACCCACAGGGAAGAAGCTTCTCTCACAGACTGTTTCCCTGTGCACAGTTAGTGCATCACAGGTCTGAACCTCACTGGAAAATGAAAGTAGTCATCAATTATCCACTCAGCTGGTAATCGTGATAAAAGTGACCGGTCAGGGTTGCTGCAGTAGACGGGTGAGTGTTGGAGAGACTGATCACATGGCAGCGTAGGGGAGAAGGGCGAACCTGTGATACAACTACTTTTCTTTTAATAAAAACAATAAATATTTATTGCTGTGCTTTTGCAAAGATGTGACTTCAAAATGTGAAATTTAAGAGACTAAAATTCTGGTAGTTGTTTAAGTGTCAGTTCCTGCATCCATGCCCACCCTCACAGGATAATCTGAGCCCGTTCATAGGGCTCTTGGCTGGATTAGATTAGGATGTATGACTTCATCCGACTGCTTATAATCCATGCATCAAGTGTGACTCTCACTCTTACCAGCAGGGTCCTTGGTATGACTGTAAGCATCTCAGAAATGTCTATAGTGGTGTGAAGCATCCTTCCGAAGAGAAGAAAGAGGACAGGTGTGCGCTGTGATTGGTGTAATCTTGGCCTCAGCTGATTGTCAACTTGATGATCAGTCAGTATTTGTATTTTGTGTTAAATCAACAGATAAGAAACACCCAGTGCATCATGGGAAGCCCTCGCCAACCGAGACCAGCTGACCGTCTATGTTTGTTCCCATGCGTTAAATCCATGTTGCTAATAACACATGTGATCACTTTTCTTCTGCTTCTCTATTTTGATGTCAGATGACAATTGCAGCAGCGTCCACTTCTGCAGGAATATGATTTATTATTTATTATTTATATCACCGTGCTTCACGGAGTTCTGGAAAAGAAGCTCCGGGCCCACAGTTCAGTTCAGCCACACGTCACAGAGTGGAAGCAAAGAGTCTGTTAGTTCATGTCCACTTATCAGGTTCAAAACAGGAAACTGCAGCTTTCTTCTCTTCCATCCTCTGTGTTGTAACTATGATAAACTGGATCTTATCAAATAAATGTACATAAAAATTACTATTTGTGAGAACTTTGTGAGTATTTTCACTTCATGAAACATGTCCTTACATGTGACAAACTACATTTTCCCTCAGGAATGATTTATTTTTGTGCTCCTGTCTGCTGAAAAGAGCCGTTTCTCTTTTATTTTTTCATTTTATTTGACTCTGGTTTCCCCTGCACTACAATATCTGTAGCTTTGGCTGTGTTTCCTATCATATCAGTGTTATTTTGATAAAATACTTCTCTTTGTTTAAAGCTGTGGCAAAAGGCAAGATCACTGACACAGCATTCAGAGTCACTTAAATACAAAAACAACATAAAATGATGCATTTAAATCTGAGTTATGGTCAAAGTAAAGATAAAGATGAATAATAATTACAGATGCTGCAGAGTTGGAGTCGATCTTTAGGACATTTGGTCCACGTGGTATAAAAGGTCCCGGCGCTGCTTCCTGCAGCACATCAGACGTGTTTGTTTGTTGTCGTCACAGATCTGGGATTTGTGAATCAGCTGCAGCTGATCTGAGACCTGTGAGCTGTAGTAGTTGCAGCCATTAAAGAGAACCCCTGGTTAAGTGCTGCTGAGTGATTCTGGGACTGTCACTGTCACCGGCTTAGTCTTATGTGTTCTTTGTCTCGTCATCACGCTCAGTATGAGACATTTAGTGTGGCTGAGGAACCAAAGCTGTGACTCTACCTGCAAGAACTACCAGGACAGCCTTTTCTTCCTGGTGGTGAATGTGGAGAATCTGGTGTTGATCCGACAGCCTTACGTTTCATTATGTTTAAGAATAATGTCCACTTCAGGTTTAAAAGACACATTCAGTAAACACGTGGTGTTTCCAAAGTCAGCAAAGTGATCTCAGTACTGCCAGAATGCTAATTATGATTTATTTTCATCTATAAAACAAACACACGTTTCTATTTTGTCCCATGTGGATAATTCCTGAATCGAGTCAGCTAAGTGCTCAGACTTTGCTCAAAGACCTCATGCAGGCCTCAAATTACTTCTACTGACTTCAATGCACTGCTAGCCTTTAAATCCCCGATTAAGTTAAACACCACCAGCTACATACGGCCTAAAACAGTAGGACTCCTTCATATGGAGTACTGGGGAATCTTTTTCACTCTGCATGTTATCACCGGATCGCTTACATCCGGCGAGCTGTACTCTTATCCTCAGCATCTTTAAACACGCCGGATTTCTCCTGTTGGCTTTTAGCTGATTTGTTAACCGTCCGCTTCGCAGTCATGGCAGTGCTGTAATATTTGCTGCCACGTGGCTTTGAGCTGTCTGCTCTTTACTGTTAATGGTTTCCAATCAAGCTGTTTAAACTGATTAGGCCGCTGCAGTTATTGGAGTCAGGCTGGATTAGAGGCGCTGGATGTAAATGTCCGCTGATGCTGTTCAAATCGGTTATGTGATTTGAGGAGTAACGTAATACCTCCTTCCACTCTGCAGTGCTCATTAAGAACCTGTGAACCCCACTATCACTACAGACAGTGAACTAACCACAGATGCACTGAGGCCTCATGATAAATTTATTTCTGAACATTTATTTAGATATTAGAAAAGCCGCAGCGCTGCCTCAGCTCTGGAGTGAATCTTGAGTTACTTTAACTGGTCTAAGAAATCTGCATCATCATCTGATGATGATGATGGTTTTAGAGAACAGCAGAGACGAGGGAACACTTTAGTGAGCGGCAACCTCGATGGCTCGAACGTGGCGTCCTGGTTTGGAAGCGCCAAAAAGCTGCACTTCCTTTAACGTCCACTTGCTTTCAAAACAGGAGCGATGGAGTTTGTCCCAGCTGGGCCAGAGACGGGGTACGTACCCCGGACAGGTCACCGCCCTCACTCGCATTCATGTATACGGCTGATTTAGAATCACCAGTTAACCTAAGCCCACTCACTGCATGTCTGTGGACTGTGGGTACCTGGGGAGAAGCCCACAGAGAAAGACCTCGGCCACATTGTGGGCCTTGTTGTGTGAAGCAACGGTGCTAAGCAGCACGGCGAGCTGTAACAACTTGTGAGTCAATCATTCTAATATTGTGTGTCTGTTTGTTGGTTCTGTGTAGTTTAGCTGTCTACTCTCTGTTTTCACCTGTGGCTTTAAAAAGGCAGAAACCAATGGAAAACGCGACGGTGGCTCCATCCATCTTTTATTTACAGTCTGTGTAAGGGCCGTGAGAGGTCGAGCACGGTCGGGCTAAACGAGGTGTCGATTTCTCTGTTAGTCAGCCTCAGACTCACGCTCGGGGCCGCAGCTTTTCTGCGACTCGCATAAGCTGGATTCACCCAAACACTCGAGTTACATCAGAAACGCGCACATCTGAATCCATTCTGCTCTTTTGCCAGGTGTTTTTCTCGTTCCTCGGAGCAATTACAATGAAGCCTGATTGCAGAAAATCTTCCAGCCAAACATCCACCATAAATGGTTTTGGCATCAGTCAAAGAGCAAGTGCTTCCTTTTAAGCACCACCGTCCTCCATCAGCGCGCTGAAATAGCGCGCAGAGAAATCCATCAGTGAAAGGAAGGAAATCATTTCTCCTAACCTCGGCACCGCCGCCACGAGATGTCGAATTTTAAGCGAGGGGCACGAGGGGACTTGAATAATCTTTCTATCACGTTTAATCACCGTCACTAATTGCTCTCTCAACCTACGAGTATATTCTACAGCAGGAACTCAACAGGTTTGCCTTCTCGGGGGGCTGCTGGGAGTCACTCTGTAGTGATGGGTCGTTCGCGAACGAAATGGCTCTTAGAGCCGGCTCTTTGACGTGAACGACGCGAGCCGGCTCCTTATCGCGAGCCGTCACGTGGGTTTTTTTTTTTTTTCTTTCTCTCACTCTCTCTCTCTCGCACCTTTTTTCCGCTTCACTCTGCACGCGAGCCTTGTGCTTTACGCTGGGCAGAGGGGGGAGGGGCGGTAGTTACACTCAGTAGCACAGGAACAGAGCCAGAGAGAGAGAAAGAGAGGCAGGGACAACAACATTAGAAAGGTATAGTAATCATCCACAACTATTTTCGGTTGCAGATGATAAAGGATTGAGAAAGTTTATTCATGCAGGTCCATATGACAGAGAATATGCATGTTCTTTTAGTTTTCATATTATAATTTATATTTAATTGTGTTGTGGTTTGCAGTGTTTTGTGTTCTTTTCACTTTAAATTTGTGAAAGGAAAAAGCTGAAAATTTAAATAGTTAAAACTTGAAATGTGAATAGTTGATTTTTGTATTATATGATTTATTTATTACATTTTATGTGGAGTGAATAAATAAAAGTATATTTACGGTGGCCCCTAGAGACAAAGCACATACAAACTTCAAATCACGTACGAACTCTGAAGCATGTACAAACTCCAAAACACGTAAAAACACGTACAAACTCCAAAACACGTAAAAACTCCAAAACACGTAAAAACACGTACAAACTCCGAAGCACGTAAAAACTCAGAAGCATATAAAAACTCAGAAGCACATAAAAACTCAAAACACGTACAAAAGACAACAGAAGTGCTCCAGGATGCTGGGCGCAGTGTTGAGCCTTTGTTATCTTGTGGCTACACAAGCCAGCAAGTACCAACGACCGGATTTGGTGTGTGGTAATAACAGGTAAATGAACTTTTTTTTAAATTATTTGAATATATATATGAGTGCCTGTGTATAAATATACAAACAATACACACATGCTTTCAATTGTGTAATTTAAGTGATCTAGTAGCTCTGCTTTGGAAGTTCAGTTCATGCTAGAAATGTGTTTTGGAGTTTGTACGTGTTTTGTCTCTAGGGGCCACCGCATATATTTATATATAAACATATATAAATAAAACCACTTGTTTTTACGTTAGTAATTCCTTTTGTGCATAATTTTATATTATTGTTAATAATAAATTAATTAAAGCAACAAAACAACCTGAAGAGCCGGTTCGGAGCCGAAAGAGCCGGCTCTTTTTAGTGAGCCGAACCGAAAGAGCCGGATCTCTAAAAAGAGCCAGAAATCCCATCACTATCACTCTGAGAAATGAACTGAATTAGAAGTAGCTGAAGCGGGCTGGGAGGAACCTGGCGATGCTTTTTTTTGTCAGCGCCGAATGTGGGATTATTATTCCAGCAACAGTTTAAATATCAGACTTCTCAGAATTAGGATTTGTCACATCCATTGAAATCCTGTGACTGGAGCATTAAGATGAAATATATCCAAAGAGTGCGATTACACGGAGCGGCCTTCTTGGAACTTTTAAAGATGAAACCGTTACGTAAAACTACCCGAGAAGCACATTTTCATCCTAATGTCCAGATTAGAGTTGGGACAAGGAGATTACATTATGTGGAGCGCGGCCCGTTCTCGGCTGTTTGGGGAACATGAGCCAAATCTCCTGCTGTATAATTGCCTGTTACACTCAGAGTGAGGCGAAAGGACAGCTCGACGCACGGAGACGAGAGCGGCGCAAAAGAGCCCGTTCTGTTCCAAAAATAAAAACAAAATATATTTGAATTATCTTCTTGTGAAAAATCATTGGCCTTGATTTGCAATCCCTCACAATTTCATACTGCAGTTTGTTCTAAGTATGATTGTCACATAATAAGACTGTTTGGGCAATTACTGCAGCTTTCATAAGGGAATTACTTTTGCACTTCATTAAAATGAAGCAGAGAATATAATTGCGTCTTTTCCCCTCCCATCCTTCTCCTCAATGCTCCCTTGCTTCAATCTTCCATTTCTTTCTCGGAGAATTCGACTCTCACATGTTCTACCCAGATGCATCGGCGCACACACACTTACAGAAATCTATTTGAAATTGCAAATAGCTAAGAAGAGTAAGCCTCTTGCGTCTCCAGGGAGATGAGACTTGGATTCAAGGTTTTCAGTTTGAAAAACAATACACTTATTATGGCATTTTGCCTGCGAGGGAAATCGCTTCCTCCCCTCGCTCGTGTGCACGCGCAAGCTTTATGGCACGCGAGTCTGTGAATGAGCACGTGCACACACTTGTGCACGCACGTGTTTCTTTGCATCTCGGTGTTGTGCGGTGTGTACGTACGTATGCTTTGAAGACGCGAGCAAAACGCTCGCTGAGGATGTAACCTTTCAGCCTCTCTGCTGAGGGAAGCTCTTTCACTTTATTTGCATTACAGTGGAGATGAAAAATAGCGCGCAGACAGGCTGCCGACTCGACATGACTAGTAAACACATTTTAGGTGTAACCTCATGCAAAAAGCCTGCGCATCACACAAAATCGGCTCTTTTGTTTTTAATCTTTCAGGACCTTTTTGTGCCTTTTTAAAAGTGTAAATCTGTGTCTGCAAAAAAGTAAGTGAAGCAAACTTTGAGCGCTGACTTATTTGGATGTTTTTATCTACTTAGAGCAACAAATTTGGCCTGTTTTTGCCTCCTGCTTTGTCTCCACTCGGGAAGACTGAAAGCTGCATGTGATTTATTCAGATATTATTTTCCTTTTGAAATACTCCTGTCACAACAAAGTCAAGGTCGGAGTGAGGTTGCGTGTGCTGTTTTTCTAAAATGAATCTTCCCCTGCACACAACAGGTCAGCACAAACTGCAAACTCACTGCAAACCTTGTGCTTGTACATTTGCCCAGTGGATTTGTGTTGCTGTGTTAAAGGCAGAGTGACTGCGCTCGCCTGCCGACAAGACTGCAACACTCAGAGAGGAACAGAGACAAGCTTGTTTATTCCATTTTTACTGAGAATAAATCATCACTTAAGAGCAAGACGAACACTCAGTGTCCACCTCTGGTGATGGCCAGATACGGCAAATATATATTGGAAGCTGTTGTCGTCTATTTTGAATGAGTGCAGTGATCTATAAGCACATCTCTGCCTTCACTCCTTTAAAAACAGATGTGGATGATTTTGCATCTTGGACACTGTTTGTCAGTAAGACCCTAACAGGAAGCCGGCCATCGTGCTTCCTGTTCTTACTTGACTGGTGTTCCTGGCCGATCAAACTGGGTCCACTGACTGCTTTTAAAATGAGATGTGCTCATTTCCAGCTCCATATTTTTATACTTAAACTTTACTAGTGTAGGTTTGTATGATTCACAGCTCACAGTAATCCTGATTTATCTTAAACCGAGCCTCGGTGCAGTTCCTCAGCTCATCCTCTGCACTTTATCTCCTCTCCATTTAAGCCAAGGTTCTCCTGATTATTCTGCAACCTCCAAACAGAGTTTAAAGAGCAGGTGGGAGGGGCCCTCACAGCTGTGACCATATAAGGACATCTACTTTGTTTGAAGTCACATTCTCATTGGCTAAGGCATTCTGACAGACAGCGCATTAGCCAATGAGCATCCCGTTTAGTTTTATTCCACAGATAATCCTCCACTCTGAAAAAGATATGACCCATATCCACAGAGGAGACTTCATCCTTTATTCATCGTTACCCCAAAAGTGACGCAGCCCTTAAACTCTGTGTTTACAGTGTTTACAGAGGTCTTTTCAAAAAGCTATTTTTAAACAGACGTCTATAGGATTTTTGCAGCCACAGCCTCATTATTAAAATCCTTTATCATGCTCATTATGAGCATCCACTGCTGGATGAGGAAATAAGGAAAGGAAGAATAGGTCCACTTTAAGTTCATGATCATGACCAGCTAGCTTCTGTTTGACTCTCATATCTGCCTTACAGCTTGAATTTGCATTTAGTTTCAGGGGTTCTTTTTATAATACGTTTCATTAATTGTGTCCCTGCTCTGAGAAGCTGCACTCACAATCCTGCCGTTTCCTTTTATCGCTTTTAGACCGTTTATGTGGAGTCGGAGTACGGCTGAAGGTGCTGGAGGTGGCAGGCTCTGCTGATCTTTATGCAGATGTGCAGTGTAGTTGTGACGGAGCATGAGCGGGACACCTTTTGCATACACAATCTGCTCATGGCCAGACAGAGCCTCTGCTAGGTTCTTGGTACCCAGGATGATCGTCGGGCTGGTCTGGGCCAACAGCTGGGTGACAGCATCGGTGTTAGCGACGTTAGCCGCAGCCATGGTTGCATTCTGGAGCTGCAGTTGTCTGCACCGTCAACGCAAACTGTCACAGAGCCTTTGGTATAAACCTCAGAGGTATGCACACATCCACACTGATAAAATATTTTCCAGTGTTTCTTTTTTATATTTATTATTCAATTGTGTATAAGTTCCTCCAAAAATTCCTGGATCCAGGTTTTAAAAAGTTGGACGTTCACTCAAAATGTTTTATTCCCATATCATTTTGAGTAATTCTGCTATCAACAAAGACAGCAAACCGATCAAATATCTTCTTCTTAGAAATAATTAAAAGTGCAAAGCAATCCTTTAATACCACGTTCCAGGCGATAGCCTCAAAAACCAGTTTGGAATATGATATCTGATATTAGCTGATGTTTGTCCAGGACTGGTTTTAGTGAAATCCTGAGGACCTGTCAGTCACAGGATTTGTTTGCCTCTCGTCTGGGAGGCCTCGTGGAAGGCCTGATGATCAAACACACTTGATATTTTCACAGCAGAATCTGTCCTCCAGCATTCTTCACCATGTTATTTACTCCTCTCTGTGGGCCTTCATCCTCACTCTGACCCTTTTACACTTTCATTTCAAAAGTCTTGTATTGGGACTGGAAGCCACATGAGATTTAACACTCTTTTGTTTCTGTTGGCCAGATCGTCGGTCTGATTACAGTCCAATTTTCCCAGCTGCATGTCAGCGACGGTCGGCTCTGCAGGGCGGCTCGTAAAACTCAGCAGGTTAATAGCAACGATTAAAAGTTAGCAGTAAAATCTGGTAAGCTTTAACATTCCTGCAGATCAATCCTCTCTCGTGGATGCGTCATCGAGCACATTGACCAGGGATCGGATGAACACAGTAACAGTTTAGTGCACAGTGTCATCAGTCCTGTGACTGCCGGGATCAGACCATGTCTGACGTCGTTCCAGGAGAAGCAAAGATTGCAAACATTTTATTCAACATGGACTTCACCTGGTTGCAACGTGAGCCGCTCAAACATAGTTGTTCAGCAGAACTCGGACTGCAAGCCAGAAACCAGAAGCTTTCCAGTAACCAACCATCCTTATGTTTCCCTAAAGACTATTTTATTTTTACAGAGGAGATCAGGAGTAAAGCTTCACCTCGAGCTTTTGACTCACTCTCTGTCAGCTGTTCACTGCGACTTCAGCAGGCATCATTCCCATCTGGCTGTTCCCAATCAGGACCCTACAGAGGAGCAGGGAAGCCCACACTCTACTTCCTGCTCTCTCACAGTTCCTATTGGTCAGTCCGTGACCTCTATCTGTCACGGTTTGCGGGGGCAAGCCGTGTGGAATATATATAGGACCAAAAGGCGGCAGCTCTGGTGCAGGTGAGTGTTTATTAACAACAAAAATGCAAACAACAAAGGCGCTAGGAACATGAAACTGAAACCTAAACTGGGTAAACTAACACACAAACCAGGAATGACGGTGCAGGGAGGTCCGGGGAAATACATGCAGGGAGACCGAGGGGAAACAACACAGACGAACCAGCAACGAGGACACGGTAACACACACTATAAATACACATGCCAGGAATCAGGGGATGGGAAACAGGAGGGGAACACACCTGGAATACATGATAACTGACAAGGCAAGGGAAACGTAAACAGAACACACTGACATAAGACAGAGCCCTTCAAAGTAAAACAGGAAACACATACACGTAATGACACAGACTCAGACGCGGACTAAACACAGAGACTTACTACACTAAGGAAATGCACAAGCAGGGAAGACATCAACCAGAGGGAACACCACTAAATGCTAGAAAATACAAAACTATCAAAAGTAAAAGTACATAACCAAAAACACTGGGTCACCGACCCAGGACCATGACAGTACCCCCCCCTCAAAGGCTGGCTCCAGACAGCCCAACAAGAAACAAAAACAGCCAGAAAAAACAGAAAACAACCCGACCAGGGCGGGCGGCGGGGGCCCAGGAAGGAGGGCCCGAAGCAAAACAAAACCGGAGCACCAGAAGGCCAAAAGACCAAAAACAAAAAACGAGCCCAAAACCAAAAGAAACGAAGCACACCAAAACACAGGAAAAAAAAAAAAACAGTCCAAAACAGAAGAGTCCAGGGGGCCGACAGCACAGGAGTCCAAAACAGTTCAGGGGGCCGGCCAGGGGGCCGACAGCACAGGAGTCCAAAACGGTTCGGGGGGGCCGGCCAGGGGGCCGACAGCACAGGAGTCCAAAACAGTTCGGGGGGCCGACCGTGCGGACGGCAACGGCGGCGACGTGGATACGGTTCGGGAGGCCGGCCGTGCGGAAGGCAGCGGCGGCCACTCAGGCGATGGCGGTCCGGGGGCCGGCCGTGCGGAAGGCAGCGGCGGCCACTCAGGCGATGGCGGTCCGGGGGCCGGCCGTGCGGAAGGCAGCGGCGGCGCCCAAGTATCAGGCGCACCGGCCGAGGCTTGGAGGGCACAGGACCAGGCGACGCTGAAGCAGAGGCAGGACCAGGCGTAACAGGAGCACAGGCAGAGGCTGGACCAGGCGTAACAGAAGCACAGGCAGAGGCGGCTGGACCAGGCGTAGCAGAAGCACAGGCAGAGGCGGCTGGACCAGGCGTAGCAGAAGCACAGGCAGAGGCGGCTGGACCAGGCGTAGCAGAAGCACAGGCAGAGGCGGCTGGACCAGGCGTAGCAGAAGCACAGGCAGAGGCGGCTGGACCAGGCGTAGCAGAAGCACAGGCAGAGGCGGCTGGACCAGGCGTAGCAGAAGCACAGGCAGAGGCGGCTGGACCAGGCGTAGCAGAAGCACAGGCAGAGGCAGGTGGGCCAGGCGTAGCAGAAGCACAGGCAGAGGCAGGTGGGCCAGGCGTGGACGAAGACTCTGATGAGGCCGGACCAGACGAGGACGAAGACTCTGATGAGGCCGGACCAGACGAGGACGAAGACTCTGATGAGGCCGGACCAGACGAGGACGAAGACTCTGATGAGGCCGGACCAGGCGTGGACGAAGACTCTGATGAGGCCGGGCCAGGCGTGGACGAAGACTCTGATGAGGCCGGGCCAGGCGTGGACGAAGACTCTGATGAGGCCGGGCCAGGCGTGGACGAAGACTCTGATGAGGCCGGGCCAGGCGTGGACGAAGACTCTGATGAGGCCGGACCAGACGAGGACGAAGACTCTGATGAGGCCGGACCAGACGAGGACGAAGCACAGGCTGGAGCTGGCGTAGCAGATGGTGGCTGGATGGGCTCCTCGGGCCCTCCAGCTGATGTAGCATGGTGCTGGTGCCCAGCTGACGAGGAAGGTTGCTGAACGGGCCCCTCGGACCCTCCAGCGGAGACAGGAGGCTGAACGGGCCCCTCGGACCCTCCAGCCGACGAGGCATGAGGCTGGTGTGGTTCTCCGGAACCACCAGCTGACGAGGAAGGCTGCTGGACGGGCTCCTCGGGCCCCCCAGCTGAAACAGGAGACAAAGGCCGGAGCGGTCCCTCGGACCCTCCAGCGGAAACAGGAAACAAAGGCCGGAGCGGTCCCTCGGACCCTCCAGCGGAAACAGGAAACAAAGGCCGGAGCGGTCCCTCGGACCCTCCAGCGGAAACAGGAAACAAAGGCCGGAGCGGTCCCTCGGGTGGCTGCTTAAACTCCAGGGGTCCAGAATCAGCTGAGGACTGGGACCTAGCCTCTGGGGAAGCCCTGGAGCGGCAAACAGTGCCAATGGCGGCTGAACCAGGAAAAGCACCTTGAGGTGAAATTAAACTTTCTCCCTGCACGGAGTGAATGAGTGAAGCCGATGATACTGGGGCCTGCGCTACAGGCGGCACTGGAGCTACTGGGGCCTGCGCTACAGGCGGCACTGGAGCTACTGGGGCCTGCGCTACAGGCGGCACTGGAGCTACTGGGGCCTGCGCTACAGGCGGCACTGGAGCTACTGGGGCCTGCGCTACAGGCGGCACTGGAGCTACTGGGGCCTGCGCTACAGGCGGCACAGGAGCTACTGGGGCCTGCGCTACAGGCGGCACAGGAGCTACTGGGGCCTGCGCTACAGGCGGCACAGGAGCTACTGGGGCCTGCGCTACAGGCGGCACAGGAGCTACTGGGGCCTGCGCTACAGGCGGCACAGGAGACTGAACTGAGGGCGGCACAGGAAACTGAACTGAGGGCGGCACAGGAGACTGAACTGAGGGCGGCACAGGAGACTGAACTGAGGGCGGCACAGGAGACTGAACTGAGGGCGGCACAGGAGACTGAACTGAGGGCGGCACAGGAGACTGAACTGAGGGCGGCACAGGAGACTGAACTGAGGGTGGCACCGGAGACTGAACTGAGGGTGGCACCGGAGACTGAACTGAGGGTGGCACCGGAGACTGAACTGAGGGTGGCACCGGAGACTGAACTGAGGGTGGCACCGGAGACTGAACTGAGGGTGGCACCGGAGACTGAACTGAGGGTGGCACCGGAGACTGAACTGAAGGAAGCACAGGAAACTGAGCTGAGAGTGGCTGCGGGGGAGCTAACTTAGCTGCCGGTAGCTGCACAGGCGATAAGCCGCTCGCGTTGATATCCGCCACACAAAACGCAGCCCCTGAATGAACAGTCATGCAGTCCGAAAATGAAAAACAGTCCTCACTCACCACAGCCGGCGAATTAGAAGTCCGAACGTCCAGCTGTGGGGTGGCGCGCTTACGGCGCGATCGGCGTCTCCTCCCCGCAGACGGCTCCGACGGGCCGGGCAAGATCACGTCCGGCGAGTCGGGCAGCGAGGCAGGAGTGGCCGAGAGAAGGTGCGGTGTGAGCCGGAGAAAAGCCTGCATAGTCGGAGGAAGCGAGTTCAATAGCCATGGCAGGCCGGAAAAGAGCCGTTGCAGCCGGTCTTCTGTTGCGCGGCGAAGCTCTTCCGGGGGATGTTCCAGCCATAGGCTGAGAAGGATCTCCACATTGTACGTGATGTCGTCCTGGAGCTCCTCGGACGGATTTACAGCCGCTGGGTCCATGGTGGCTGGTTCGTTCTGTCACGGTTTGCGGGGGCAAGCCGTGTGGAATATATATAGGACCAAAAGGCGGCAGCTCTGGTGCAGGTGAGTGTTTATTAACAACAAAAATGCAAACAACAAAGGCGCTAGGAACATGAAACTGAAACCTAAACTGGGTAAACTAACACACAAACCAGGAATGACGGTGCAGGGAGGTCCGGGGAAATACATGCAGGGAGACCGAGGGGAAACAACACAGACGAACCAGCAACGAGGACACGGTAACACACACTATAAATACACATGCCAGGAATCAGGGGATGGGAAACAGGAGGGGAACACACCTGGAATACATGATAACTGACAAGGCAAGGGAAACGTAAACAGAACACACTGACATAAGACAGAGCCCTTCAAAGTAAAACAGGAAACACATACACGTAATGACACAGACTCAGACGCGGACTAAACACAGAGACTTACTACACTAAGGAAATGCACAAGCAGGGAAGACATCAACCAGAGGGAACACCACTAAATGCTAGAAAATACAAAACTATCAAAAGTAAAAGTACATAACCAAAAACACTGGGTCACCGACCCAGGACCATGACACTATCAGTTCTTTAATAAACCAAAAACACAAACTTTGATTCTGGCTCTAAAAGCTTTATGTTATCAGCCAGTAACTTAGTATTTCTAGTTCTGTACAAATACTAGTCTTCAGCTGCCTGATTACCGTAACTCAGTTTTCAGGGGCACCTCTGAGTATGGAAGTCTAAAACTAGCCTGTCGCTGTGTGTCTGGCTTTCGGTGGATTTTAGAATTCACATTATGAGTGGGGTACGTCCTGAACAGGGCCAACACAGACCACACAATCTAACCTACAGCCATTTAACCATTCAAGTGTTTGAACACAGGAACTCTGACTTCAGTGTGGAGTTTGTCTTCTCCTTCCAGACACAAAGAAGAAGCCTGACCAAGAAATTCAAACCAGGAGCCGCTGTCCTGGGAGGCAAGCACTGCACCACCCCAAGGTTAGAATTCATTGTACAATATACTCAGTTACACACACAGTTTCACATGAACAGGTCTTTGTCCATGGGAGCAGCTGGGGGGTTTCGTGTTCGTCATCAGGATGGTTCTGTCATGGTCTGGGTGGGCACCTGCAGGTCTCCGACAGCGGCCCCTCCTCCTTTGGGCGGAGTTCGGTTGCTCCTCCCTGGCTGACCACCTGTGAGCAATCATGCCAGCAGTATATCAGACCTGCGCTCTCAACCATTCATCGCCTGAGTATCTGCTATCCCCATGTCAGTCGAGTGGAGCATCATAACTCTGTCAGACGCTGTGTGATGTCTTACTTGTTTCTCTTGTCCTCAGAGGTAGCACCTGGAGCGGAGATCTTGTCTCCCTCACTCCCGCCTTCCTGGACCTGGGCCGCCTGCTGCTAACACGACGTGGCCTGCCGGCCCACCACTCACTTGCCTGCCTCCCCACGCTTCGACCGCTTCCGGGCTTCCGCCCCACCTGTCACCTCCACCTGAAACCAATGCCCCGGCCCCTGCCTAGTCCTGTTTCTACCTCCCCGCTGCCTCTGCTGTTCAGCCATCTCCTAGAGGTGTCTAGGTCGCCCTCATTATCGTAGATAATCCTACGCGCCACGAGTGTGGTGGCGCCGCTTTGCTTTTGCTTTTGTTTGCCTGTGGGCGGAAATAGTTGTTCAGTTGTTCCCTACCGTCTCGCTTCCGGGTTGGTTTCTGCACCTGTGTCCATCTTTGTTCCCTCGTGCCGCTGGGCCGTGACAGGTTCCCTGGCTACTCCTCTGGGCGGAGCCACCTGCTGAGCTCCATCAGCCGTCAATTATAGCAAAACTATAAAAGCCAGCACTGCCTACTACTCATCGCTGGTGCGTTCAGTCACTAGGTCCTGTAGTAAGTAGGCCTCGTCTAGCTCTGCTCTTCCCTCTGTTTCCTTGCATACAGTCTTCGCATCATATCCCCCTGAACTCACCACCTCCTGTTCTCTCCCTCCAGCGCTTGTTCCACCTCCGTCATCAGCTCCCATGAAGGAAATCATCATGCAGTCGCTTCACCTGCCTGTCCTCCTTCCAGCCCCGACACTCTTGGCACCTCAGGGAACCATTCGTCCCCTCGCACTGCTCCTCTCCTGGACTGTCCCATGAAAACCCTCCCCGAAACTCTTCAGTCTGGCCTGCGTGTAAGCCAGAGTCACCTTACTCTTACCTGCCAGTTACTGCTTCTCCCGTGGTCCCGACCACAGCCTCTCAGGACAGCCCACCTTATAAGCTGTCCCCGTTTGCTCCGGCTCCTGTTTTCCTCGTTTTGCTCCCATTATTTCTGTAAATAAAGTCTTGCACATGGTTTTCAGTAAGTGAACTGAGTCTGCTTTTGGGTCCAGCTCTCGTATTCACCTCAGTTCATGACAGTCTAATTATACCAGAGCTGCTGATCAAGGCGTCCCAGCTGTTCCTGAGGCGAACACGCTTGTAGCAGCTAAACTTTGCCACAGCGTCTCTCCTCAGACATGTGCAGGAACTTTGTTTGTAATAGCGTCAGATTCCTTAGTTGTAACGATTGCGTGTCCTTTAATTTCAAACACGGTTTCAGGTTTTCTATGAGCGTTCTTGTTTGTGAGACATGTAGTATCATTTATGATACATGGATTTTTCCTAAATGTGATTCATTGCTAAGTAACTGAAAGTACTACAGAAATCAAACAGTCACGATTACAGAGGATGACTCTGTGAACATCAGCTCTCAGGCTGCTGCATCCACGGACGTCATCCGTCTGCAGCCCGTCCGTGGCTCCGAGCTCGTTCACCTGCACATGCAGAGGCAGACAGAGAGGACGGGGTAATTGGGGCCACGTGCACCTCACTGACCCCGTGCTCATCATCACGACCCTCTCTGCTTTCCACACATATTATTAATGCAAAGTGGATTTTAGATCACCATTACTGCTGTATGATTTACTCTGGTATAATAAATGGGGCAAAGTAGTGTCATGAATTCCCAGGAAGCTTTTATAGGTCCTTCAGAACATGTCTCAATGTTGCACAGGGGTAATGACCCAGAATAAATTATTGCTTTTAAATATATGGCTGAATAATTCCTGAAAATGATATACAGTGTTTGGCAGTCGGGCCTGTGACTGAAGGTCACGGCTCCACAGCGAGAGCCGCCGTGGGAATGAAACTGTTGCAGCTCACAAAGAACGCTACAGGTCTGAGTCTCTGTCCTCCTCCACAGCTCAGCCTGGGTCAGGTGACCTCGGGCCATTGCTTAGATATCCTGCTACAGGTTCACTCTGCAGGCGGACTTCCCATGATGCACTCTTTCATACCCCGTGTAGATGTATGGTTTCCATCCATTCTGGTTTTTGTCTCTCACACTTTAGCGTCTTCACGTTGCTAGAAAAAGCTCCAGGAGTTGTGGACTGTTGTGGACTGTTGCTAATATAAATAAACTAATTGAATGACATCATTAGCATTAGCTAGGCATGTTTTAATATTTTTCTGAACTCCGTCTGAAGCAGAATATTAAAAACAGCTGCTTCATTTCGCAGAGAAACTCAGGCAAAGTGTTAGAAATGTCTTCCTCCTCCATTATTTACATCTTGTTTTTCATGCATATTGATCCTGATGAGATTATGTAATGATGCTGATTAGCTCTCTGAAAAGCCAATTGAAAAGCACACATTGAGAACAGAATGAAGTATGATCGGCTAAATCAATTCAGGAGTTGCTCCAAGATGCCAACTAGCCACAGATTTGAACCTCCCCAACGTGACGGATAAATTCTCCAAGTGCTTACAGTAACTTCACATGATGTGCTGTCGCCATCTTGCAACCAAACCAGAGACATCCACAAACCGATGCGATCGGCCGGATCTTCATGGAGTCACAACGTTTAAGTTTACCTCAGTGCAGCTGTGCAGCTGCATCACCTGGTTATTAATCCACTGAGTTAAATAGTGTGAGGCTGCAGTGCAGTTACAGAACAACATGCATGATATTCCGCAGATATCAGAGGAGAAGAATATGATTCCTCATCACTGACTTGAGCCCACCACAGCCGAAGCCCTCAGTGATGATTTCTAATCATGGAGCTTTGTGAAAGAAAAAACTGAAAAGTGTTTAGAATTTTTCATAAAGTTCTCATTTGGCTTTATTTTTTTCTTCTCCTTGTGTGAGCAGCTGTCACTGAATCACAAATTCATTCGTCTATCTTCTCTGAGTGCTGCTGTTACCATGTCAACCTTTATCCTACCAAACATTACAACCGCACGTGAGCGGTTCTGTCACATGACCGCAGGCGGCAAATTAACCTTCGGCAAATAATTTATGTTGCTGCAAATACGAAGATGAGCTCAGATATTTGTGGACGTTTGAGGCACATTTTCGTCTCTCCTGCAGACCTTGAAGGATGAGTTTGAATTCTTGAACTTTGTTACCTTCAGGATTTTTCTTCTTCAGGTGAAATAAAACTTTAAACTTTGTCTCTGCTGAATGAAGCAAGTCAAAGAAATGTATGAAAGAGCCTCGCAGTGTCTCCTGCTCTTCACAAAGTGCATCCATTTGTTTCCATTTTGTGATATCAGTCAAATGTTCTCTTCTTTGAAAGGAAATTCTTTCTCAGGAAAAATATTAGTTTTCTTTTTGTTCCATCAAATCTGGATCCAGACTTAAAGGGCGCCAGCAGTATTGTTCCGAATCCAAGTGTAACCCACTCCTGGGTAAGTACACGTCACTCTAGGTTCGGGGAGGAGCTGGACATGAGTGCGAATAATCATAACACACAAAAATTTCAGTTAACTGTGACTTTAGTTTCAACAGTTTCACAACAAAACAAAAAGTAGGGCCCGTAAATTAAAAATAGAAATAAAATGCATTGTCCTTAATCACTGAAATTGTCCCTTTGAAAGTATTTGTTAGGCTGCAACCTCATAGTTCAGTTTGTTCCTACAGGGAGTGCAGAATTATTAGGCAAGTTGTATTTTTGAGGAATAATGTTATTACTGAACAACAACCATGTTCTCAATGAACCCAAAAAACTCATTAATATCAAAGCTGAATGTTTTTGGAAGTAGTTTTTAGTTTGTTTTTAGTTTGAGCTATTTTAGGGGGATATCTGTGTGTGCAGGTGACTATTACTGTGCATAATTATTAGGCAACTTAACAAAAAACAAATATATACCCATTTCAATTATTTATTTTTACCAGTAACACCAATATAACATCTCCACATTCACAAATATACATTTCTGACATTCAAAAACAAAACAAAAACAAATCAGCGACCAATATAGCCACCTTTCTTTGCAAGGACACTCAAAAGCCTGCCATCCATGGATTCTGTCAGTGTTTTGATCTGTTCACCATTGACTCCATCCTCAACCCGAAAAGGTCTCACAAGCTCATCTTTGATGATACCAGCCCAAACCAGTACTCCACCTCCACCTTGCTGGCGTCTGAGTCGGACTGGAGCTCTCTGCCCTTTACCAATCCAGCCACGGGCCCATCCATCTGGCCCATCAAGACTCACTCTCATTTCATCAGTCCATAAAACCTTAGAAAAATCAGTCGTGAGATATTTCTTGGCCCAGTCTTGACGTTTCAGCTTGTGTGTCTTGTTCAGTGGTGGTCGTCTTTCAGCCTTTCTTACCTTGGCCATGTCTCTGAGTATTGCACACCTTGTGCTTTTGGGCACTCCAGTGATGTTGCAGCTCTGAAATATGGCCAAACTGGTGGCAAGTGGCATCTTGGCAGCTGCACGCTTGACTTTTCTCAGTTCATGAGCAGTTATTTTACGCCTTGGTTTTTCCACACGCTTCTTGCGACCCTGTTGACTATTTTGAATGAAACGCTTGATTGTTCGATGATCACGCTTCAGAAGCTTTGCAATTTTGAGACTGCTGCATCCCTCTGCAAGATATCTCACTATTTTTGACTTTTCTGAGCCTGTCAAGTCCTTCTTTTGACCCATTTTGCCAAAGGAAAGGACGTTGCCTAATAATTATGCACACCTGATATAAGGTGTTGATGTCATTAGACCACACCCCTTCTCATTACAGAGATGCACATCACCTAATATGCTTAATTGGTAGTAGGCTTTCGAGCCTATACAGCTTGGAGTAAGACAACATGCATGAAGAGGATGATGTGGACAAAATACTCATTTGCCTAATAATTCGGCACTCCCTGTAGAGGGTCAGTCAAGTTAAAGCACAGATTCAATGAGGGAATGATCTGCAAGGATCTGTCAGTCAGCAAAAAGGTCCAGTGAAGTTTCACACTTAGTGTTTTTATAGTGTAGAGTGCACTCTTTTTGTCTGTTCACTGTTGCCAGTCGGGGTGACTGGTGGAACCCTACCAGAAACCAGATAAACCATTGGCCGTCTGACTGGTTGTGCAGATCTGGATCCTGGCAATCACACTTTAGGCTCGCCATCAATTGGAATCACTGGTCTTTTCTCGCGGAGCTCAGAGCTCACGAAAAGCCCTGACCTGTATTTAAAAACAGGTTTATAGTCTCTCATCTATCACTTATTTCAGCATTCAAATTAATCATAAACTCAACAACAATAACTTCAATTTGCAATTACTTACACCCTGAAAAAGTGTGGTGCTCTTCAGTTAACAGATTAAATTGTAACTCGAGTTGTAAATTTTAACCTGTGTAGCTGTTGCGCTAGCTCCCGCTTCTTCGTCCGACATCTTATCGTCTGGAGAAAAACTCTTTACCGCTCCCAAAGCCGCTTGCTGTCACTCCCCAATGACAAGGCTCTTACTGCAATCCCACTGCTGACACCATGTCGTGGTTTTAGGCAAGGATTCAAGTGACACCTTGTAGAGCACTCAAACTCCGACCTTTATTGTTTACTTCCTGTTTCAGAACCCCCTTTCACAATAAAACAGGTTATACTCAAACAGATTACACCACATAAACAATGAAAGGTGGTGGATTGGCCAGATGCTGGTCGATGTGTAAAAATAACTCAGTTGTTTGGTGGTGGCTATGGCGGAGCTTCCACAGAGGCCAGCAGGTGGATGAGGGAAAGGAAGGCAGGAAGGAGAGACCCGAGGCGGCCGCCGGTCCAAGTGTCAGGTGAACTGAGGAAACCAGTGGATGTCGCGCTAAACAACGTTTAAGCTTGATCAGCTGTTGTTAGAATGTATTTAATATTAATTTCTAGTATCAGCTGATGTTTGCTGGAGCCACAGCTGTAAAGCTGCTGGTCATGATGTCGGTTTGGATATGTGGTGAGAGGGAAACATGAAGATGAAACCAGGAGATGTCCTTACTGGATCATCAGAGCTGAACAGGTGATGGAGAAACAGGTTTACCTTTTAGGTGACATGAATGAGTTGAAGTTATGAACTGTTTCTGAGAGACAAATAACACCAGGATCCTTTTCTAAGTAGCTGACAGCTGGTAACTGTGCAGGGGCGGGTCTAGCAAAGTGTTGCCAGGGGGGCAGGTAGGGCATTAACAGGGAGAGGGGGGCACAAATACTTTTCTTTCTTATTCTCATTTAAAAAATAATTATCTGAATCTTACAACCAAAGATTTTATCTGATGTAAAATGTATAGAAATCATACATATACCAACAAGACTGTACATCACTGTCACAACAGCGTCTGTTTTCATTCAAAGGCTTTATGGCTTTAACACCTGGTCTCTAGTCAAAATGCCCGGGCCAATTTTTTGTCAAAGTCCATCCCTGGTGAGGAGATAACCCCGCCCAGCACAGAAGCCACACCCATCTGCTTTTAGTGAGGAGCTGGAGGGGGACGAGCTAAAATAGCTTATTTTAAGATTATTATTTTGATCTGTGAATCATGCAAAACTACTCTGGCAGAGTCCATGGAAAAGCAAGTAGTTTGAAATGAGCAGAACAGTGCTCACTGTGTGACACTGTTATTACAATAAAACTGACATTTCAGTGGCTGCCACAGGATCTGATTTAAATCCACTCAGAAAACACATTGAAGGACTCATAAACCTGATTGTGCCGAGAAGTCTGAACAACACAACGAAGCTTTGTTTCCCTCTTTTCTTTCTTTTCACTGCAGCTGAGCTTAGATGCTGTACTGACAGAACTCAATGACACAGCCCCACCTACAGGTCATTAAAGTAAGTACAGCTGACTGAAACACAGCAGTGTGTGTGTGTGTGTGTGTGTGTGTGTGTGTGTGTGTGTGTGTGTGTGTGTGTGTTGGCAGTGATATACCGGTTGAAGTAAAAGCTTCTGTACTCTGCTTTAGTGGAAAATGGTGAGAATGGTGTTTTGTTTTCATTTAATTTGCTCTCACCAAATTAGCAGCACAGCTTTAAAAGTGTTTTCTCAGCACCAGTCAGTGCTCTAAAGGGCCGAGCTGCTTGAGTATTAATGCTACAAAGTACGACTTCTGCTCTTAAAAGACACAGAAACATTTATCAGAACCAAAGAATGGACACATTTTCTTCTTTGGACAAATATATTCTCTATAGATCAGAGAAATTAGCAACAAAGTTGTTATTGTTACAACAGGAGGAACCTTCACCGCCGTGTTGTTACTGTCAGAAGACGGTTTCCAGCCTTGGAGCTGAGCAGCTTTGTCCTTTCAAACAATCGTGATTTGATTCCGAGTCCTGTCGAGGCCATTTTAAACATAACTGTCAGTCAGCGGCCGAGTGTTACGGGGTTAATGTGATCATAGATCATTAATCTCACTGAGCGCTGTGAGGCGGTGATTGTTTCACCTGATGAACCTGCTGTAAGAATCATTTCTAAACTCTGACGTTTCGTTCCAGCAAACCTGCAACAGTGACATGTCCATATGTCCCATCTCACTGTTACTTGTTACCATTCCTGGCGCCTCTGCTGGACATTAGAGGAACTCCAGGTTTTGACTTCATTTTGTTTTAGTTCTGGACGTTGTACTGGAGTCTTTCTCTGGTTAAATCTGTGATTTAAAAACACTTGTTAAAATGAACCTACAGCTCAACTGTTAAAGCAGAACTGAACCCAACTGACTAATTACCGAGAGCCTCACAAAGGCAACAATATGTCTAATTTTGTACATTCGCACAATTTCTAAACCAGCCGACGTCGTCACTGCTTCACTCAGCAGTGCACGGAGGACGGCTGACTGTGGTGTGACTCACGGACTGTGACCGTCTGCGCTTCATTCATCCTGATTCTTTCAGTGTTGTGTAGTTTTTGTGGTTGTGTATTTATGTGCAAGTATTTCCACAGTTAGCTCCTTCCAGCTCACAGCATCCTAGATTGATTGTTTTGTAGTATTTTTAATTCATTCAAATAAGTATGGATACAGTATAAAAACAGCCTCAATCATGTTTATTTTACAGCATTAAGTAGAAGAGAGAATTTTCCCCCAGTGCAGTTTTTGTGACTAAACTCAGAGCACAAAGAGAAAGGCTGTCATGAATAATAAAGGAACTGAGCGAGTATGTGCTCATCACCGAGGTTATTAAACTTGCACTTTATATTAAAGACGCTTCATTCAAGTTCAACTCACCTGAAGCCCAGCATTAAAGAGGATATTTCATTTTCCACTCCCCCGCCCTCCATCTCTCTTTCACCTCCACGTCTTTCTCCTCATCGTTCTTTATCTCCCGTCTGTCCCCTCTGTGTCAAGCGCACCGTATTATCTGATCTCTCTCCACTCCAGTGTTGATGCAGTAAAGGCAGAAAATAAAACCCATAAAACCTTTATGGATGAGGTGCCCCCGCCCCCCGGTAGCTACAGCAGGCGCCTTTATTCCACTGTGGGGTTTCCTGAAAGGGACTTTGGCACCAGTGCTGCTGTGATGGGGAAGCCTGCCTGTAAAGATGAGATATCCTATTCTGGGAGAAATGATATGCTGAGTGAGGTATTAGCGAGCTTTTTTTGCCACTCATTTATATTAGTTTTTCATCATCTTTCGAGTTGTCAGTTTATATTGAGATAATATGAATAAACCCAGTTTCATCATCCAGACCACCAGCTGTGTCTGAGTTCTTCACTTTACAATCTCTTGCAGTTTCATTTTTTGGCTCGCTGGTTTGGTTTCACAAAAACAAAAAGAAAGTACTTAGAGGTGGATTCAAATGTTAAGCGTTTGAATGTGTCGAGTGCATGTTGAAGAAGGATGCTGAGACTAAGTGATGCTGAGGGCAGCTTTCCAAAGAATAAAGCCGAAAACAACAAAGCAGATTTTTCACATAAATTATTCTGAATGTTAGTTTTCAGGCTGACTGAAGGGAAACTCAGAAGCTGTTTGCTTGAAGCGTTTTTACTGCCCTTATTGTTTTCACCCACATACGAGGTCACGTTACAGCAGCCCGACAACAGAGCTCGAAACTCAGAGACCTTACCTGATTCAGTCTGGACTGGACCACCACCCCGAGCCTGGTTCTGTTGAAAAGGGCGTTTTTCCTTCCCACTGTCACCAAGTGCTTGCTGAAAGAGGGTCGTTGTTGGTGACTGTTGGGGTTTTCACTGTGTTATTGTAGGACAGGGGTCTCCAACGCCAGTGCTGACACTGTCGTCTCATTGGACGACTTTAGTGTTCAAGTAGTACAAAAAACACAACACAAACAAAACATCCACAAAGATTTCTGAAAATGTTTTTTTTTATTTGAAATATTAAATAAACCAAACTGCAGACATGAAGGTCCACATTAGTGTGTGACCCTCTCACTGAGTAACACAGCCGATCCCTCTGCATGTTCGTGCTCTCTGCTCATGTTGCCTTCATATTAAATCATTTTTGGCTTTTTAAAGAACTTATTTTATCATTGCACTCAACAACAAACAAACAAAAATAACTTCATGGGACAAATTGCGTTATATTTCTTCACGTCAATACACAATACAATATCAATCAATCAATCAATCAATCAATCTTTATTTATAAAGCACTTTTCATACAGAAAAAATGTAGCACAAAGTGCTTTACATAGTTAAAAGCAGCCCACCCCACCCTCCAACTCACTCCCCACACTCTCAATACACATATATCCCCCCACCCCCACCCACACACACATACACACACGCGCACACTTAAAGAGTAAAAATTGGGCTGAGCTCGCATGAGCCAAGTGATGAAACACTATAACAGGGAGCCGTCTGCACCGGGAGCCGGTCACAGACCGCAGCCTCCGGGCTGGGCACACAGCAGGAGGGAGGCCAAGGAGCCCCCCAACCAGGCTGAGAGGACCCCAGAGACCCAGCAGCCACGGTCAATAACAGCCCCGGTGCAGAGAGCGCCCTCCGAGGAAACACTGGAGATATGACGCAATACGATATATACAGGGTAAAATGATAAAATAAATAAGAACAGGATACAATATAAATATAAATATAAATAGAGTAAGAAGATTAAAAAATGAATAAGAATAAAATCAAGAACTATTAGGTAAAGTCTAAATTAATAATAGAATAACAGGATAGAATAAATCAGCATAAAAAATAAATAAACGCTAAGTAAAAGCTAAATTAAAAAGGTGGTCTTGAGCCTGTTCTTAAAAACATGTACGTTCTCTGCGGCCCTGAGCTCCTCCGGCAGGCTGTTCCACAGACGAGGACCATACCACTGAAAAGCTGCCTCTCCGTGAGTATGTGTCCTGAATTTAGGGACAATCAAAAGGCCAGTACCAGAGGACCTCAGGGTCCGCGAGGGTTCGTATGGTAAAAGCAGATCTGAGAGATAAGAAGGCCTAAGACCATTAAGACATTTAAAAACCAATAAAAGAACTTTAAAATCGATCCTGAAACACACGGGGAGCCAGTGCAGCGATTCTAAAACCGGTGTAATGTGGGCCCGCCCTCTGGTCTTCATCAGCACACGGGCTGCCGAGTTTTGCAAGAGTTGTAAAGTTGAAATATTCTTCTTAGGAAGACCAGAGAGCAGGGCATTACAGTAATCAATGCGACTGGTAATAAAAGCATGCATCAGCATCTCCGTGTTGGCCCGAGAGAGAATAGGGCGACTCTGGCTATATTTTTTAAAATCCAATTTTGGTTACATGTTTAACATGTGGGATAAAACCAAGCTCAGAGTCAAAAATAACACCCAGGTTTTTCACTTGTAGCGAAGGACATAGTGAAAATGCCTCTAATTTAGACAAGAGTTTCTCTCTCTGAGCCTCGGGACCGACAATTAAAACTTCAGTTTTGTCCTGGTTAAGCTGTAAAAAGTTTTCTGCCATCCAAGATCTTATATCCAAGATACAGTTAAAGAGGGCATCCATTGGTCTGGTGTCATCAGGACACACGGAGATGTACAGCTGAGTATCATCAGCGTAACTGTGGAAGTTCACTCCATGCCTCCTGATGACACTGCCGAGAGGCAGCATATACAAATTAAAAAGTACAGGGCCTAGAACCGACCCTTGAGGCACACCACATGTCATTCTATGGATCTTAGAGGAGCATGTATCCATACTCACCATAAAAGATCTGTCAGAGAGATAGGAAGTGAACCAGTTGTGTACAGCACCAGAGAGGCCCACCATGTGTTTCAGTCTGTTTAAAAGAATAGCGTGGTCTACTGTATCAAAGGCTGCGCTTAGATCCAGTAGCACCAGGACTGAGAGCTTTTGGGAGTCCCAGTTACATCTAAGATCATTTAAAACCTTTAGGAGAGCCGTCTCTGTGCTGTGGTTCACCCTAAATCCAGACTGGAGTATCTCCAGGATCTGTCTATCATTGAGAAAATCAGTAATCTGAGTAAAAACAAGTTTTTCTAAGATTTTACTTAAAAATGGTGAGTTGGATACAGGTCTGTAGTTATTAAAATCATTACAATCCAAATTGCTCTTCTTCAGAAGGGGCCTCACCACCGCCGTTTTAAAGGCAGCAGGGAAGACACCCAACTGAAGAGAGCAGTTCATCATGTATAAAAGCTCAGCCTCAAAAAATCCATAAAGTGTTTTAAAGAGTGAAGAAGGGATTGGATCTAAAAGACATGTGGTGGGTCTCACTGTGGAGAAAACCTTCTGAAAGTTCTCAGCATTAACCAGGACAAAGCTGTCCAGTGTCTCCTCAGGTACAATCGAGCCCTCAGATGTGTTTACAAACATATCGCGATTAGATAAAATATCAGATCTGATGGCGCTGATCTTTCCCCTGAAGTGGTCTGCAAACTGCTCACAGAGCGAGTCTGTGGGGCTTCTTTGGGAGCTGTTAAAATCAGGGTTAAATAAATGATCTATGGTGGAAAAGAGGACCTTGGGATTATTTTTGTTAATACTGATTATTTTGGCGAAGTATGAATTTCTTGACTTCCTTAATGTATTATTGTACATTTTAAGTTGCTCGGAAAATATTTGATGGTTGATATTATTTTTATTTTTCCTCCATCTCCTTTCTGCTGCCCTGCAATCTCTTTTGAGTTTTTTGACTTCTTCGTTTCTCTTTTGACAATAGAGTTGGATGGATGTTGATATTTTTGAAGAGGCCGGAGGTTATTAATGTTTTTGGAGTTACTGGATTTATGATAATTCTGTTGCTCTCTGTTTGTGATTATGACGGGTATTGTGTTGACTGTGGGAGAGAGAGGTCCGAGTCCAGAGTTTTGTGTATTACTGTTAAAAGTGGAACAAATATAGGAGCTGGGACCAGGGGAACATCAGTCAGTGGCAGACAGATCAGCAGGTAATGTCAGTTTGGGGTAGTGACAGGGCGATGTGCGGGAGTGCTGTACGCCAAATGCCAAATTGGCGGACAGCAAACGGCGTCCCCAGGCGTTGAGGTGGAGCCCGTCTGCCCCAAAAAGATGCCTCCTCTCCCAGAAGGCATCAAAGTTGTTAATAAAACCCACGCCGTGGGAGACACAGGCAGAGGAAAGCCAGGTGTTAAGGCTGAGCAGCCGGCTGAAACGGCCTATCCCTCTGCCACAGGTGGGGGTGGGCCCAGAGATAAAAGCACTCACCTGCAACTGACCAAGGAGGGGTGATGTGGGCCGCGAGTTTGAGACTTTTGTTGTAGGATCTTTACATTACAATATAAAACGCTTTGATGTGAACGCTGTTGTGATTTCATGCTTTATCAATCAAATTGAATTGAATAGTTTTCAGTGTATCTGCTGTTGCTGCTGGATCTGTTCCAGTGTGTCATTCTGCACCTTGAGTTTCATACTCAGGAAGTCACAGGGAGGCAAACGTGGCAAACAGCAGCTGAACATTGTGTTGGTTCTGTGCTCACTATGAGACAAACCAAAGTTCATGTTGTCTCTTCACCCTGGTCTCCATCAGATGTCTTTCCCAGGCACATATTCCCAGTTTGCCTCCCATGACCGTTTGGAAAAAGATAAACGCTCCTCTGGTTGTGCTTCATATGTGATGTGCTGCCTTCAGGCTAACTGTGGACTCTTCGGTCATAGCCAGTGACCCAGTAACAGTATCATGCTCCACATGACATCCAGGTCTGTTTAAATCAGACGGTGATCTTTGCATTGCACAGGTTGCACATGGTCAAATCCCAGTGATCAATGAGATTCCCAGAGAGAAATGTTAAACCATCAGCAGTGCTGAAACCAGCTCAGGACTGCCTAGGGAGTTGACCTCCAGTTTCAAATATAAGTTTCTTAATGGCTCATACGAACATTTTTACATCTGGAGAAACTCAGCAGCTCATTTTCAGTTTTCTGTCTGAATGAAGTAACAAAAAGCCATTTTTGGACAGTACAAAAGTTCACCTGCATATTTGTTCCTGCTTGTCGTCCTAACACAGGCTGCATCTGTCAGGAAGCGCTGCGTGCAGGCAGGGGGTGAGGACTCAAACACAGGCTTCACAGAGGCAAAAATGGGAACTCAAAAACACTGCTTTATTGCAGGCTCGGAAATAATACAAACCATGTCAAAACTGGGAGAATTCTAAGTGTACAGGGAGACACTGGGAACACAGGGCACATGGGACAACGCGACACTGACTCAGAGAAACGAGGGGAATGAGACACAGGAGGGGAGCACAGCTGGGAGAAATCAGACATAACAAATTCAATACATTCACGTAGGACACAGACCTTCAAAGTAAAACAGGAAATGTAACACAGATGCGGACTGACTAGGGGAAACAGAGCAACAAAGAAACACAGAGACCAACATAAAGGAGGTGCAGAGGGCAGCTACTAAATACTCAGAAAGCTAAACAGAATACAAGAGACCCAAACTACTAGACTATAGAATAAACTGAGGCAACAAAGACAACCCTGAGACACAAGACACTCAAAACTCTGGGTCAGGAGATCCAGGAGATCTACAAACTGTTCAAGGGAAACTCTCAGTTCAAATAAATAAGAATTCGATTTTACATTAAAACCAATAAACCAGTAATAAACACATGAGTGGTCGGTTCTCAGTCCCAGATGAGGAACGGGTGTCGGAGAGGAAAGCACGGATCTATTCAGCCTTAAATAAATCAGCTGTGAGTGGAACGTGGATCCTCTGCAGCTTCTCAGCTAATTTCACACCTTTATGCTCAGTATGCCGACTAGGTTCGTTTTTTCTGTGTTCCTTTAACTCTGTCGTGATCCCGCTCTGTGGACCAGCCCTGTCTACTAGAAATGACATTTATATTGTACCATTAAAAAATTCCTGCGTGGATTATATTCAGAGGCTTTGTACTCGCATTATTTTGTGACTCAGAGTGTACATCATGTCTCCAGACCCAGAGACACGATTAGTGTGGATACAAAGTTTTAGACTTCTTACTTTCGTTACCCCGTCTCTGATCAGATTTTTCTGTGTTGAACCAGAGAAGAAAAACTGTACAAAGTAAACTCACGAGTGCTTCCAGTTATAAATGCAACTAACCAAGAGAAGGAGGTCGCATTCCTGAACTTCAGTGCAGCATCTGATTTAATAAACTATGATTTGTTAATTGCTAAACTAAACTGTTACTTGGTCTCAACAGCTTTGCTGCTTTGGATAAAAGCTGAGTTTGCTACACTGACAGATGTTCCACAGATGTCGGTGTCTGTCCTCTGCTGACAGTCACTGTGTGTCTTAAACTAGACTTCAGCTGTAATGTACCACGTTTTACTCAGCTAATAAAAGCTAACCGAATAATGTCTTGAGAAACGAAGTGAATGCTGCCCATAATTGGGTCAGTGGCAATAATATGATTTTGAATATATCGATATCTATGACGAATGGGAGTAGAGCACAGTTAGATAACAGCCCTCAAATGCACGTGTAGGAGCTTAAAACTGGACCAAGTCAATCAGATCAAATTACTGAGAATTACAGTGAACATCAATCTGTTATGGTCTGAGCAATTTGGAAGCATCATTATGATAATGGTGAAAGATATAGCTGTTGGTAGAAAATGATTTGTGTTACTCTTATTAGCAAAGAGGCGCTCTAAGGGCAGTTTTCTGTCTGTGGCGCTTGTTCACTGTGCTCATGTATGAAAACACTGACATGTATGTTTATCATTTTTTCTTTATTCTTCATTATGTCACTATAAAAAGTGAGGTGGCAAAAACAGCTGTTCATAAACAAAAAGTAAATGAAAACAAATCCATTACCGATGAATGGCTGCAGAACTAAAGCACTTTTGAATCTGTTGATGATTCTTTTTCGATACAGCCCCTATTATGTAGTCTGCTTCTGCTGTGAATAGAAAATATCTTAAAAGGCTTAAGTGCAGAACAAGGTCACCACATTAGTTTTAGTGTGCAGCACAGTGTCACGTCCTGGGTCTTTGACCCAATTTTTCAGTTTTCTTTTGGACTTGTTGTCTTTTATGTTATTGAATGTAGAAGTTAATTATGTTATGTTTCCTGAGTATGTTACTTTCCAGTGCCTCTGAGTTTGTATTTCTGGTTCTTGATTTCTTGGGCGTTCATGTCTATATATCCCCAGTCTCAACGTAGAGCCCACGTGTCTTAGTCAGTCTCATTGTGTGCTACTTCCTGTTTTATTTTGATTGTCACCTGTCTTGTGTGTATCCAGTCTTTAAATCTGACGTTTCCGTTTCCAAACTCCCTTTCAGGTCCCAAAGTCAAACGAACACTGCAGCATCACTCAGTTAAAAACCGTCTAAAGTCTTTAAACTTTAATAAAATGATCAGCGTTGCTGCTTTACCAGGTGTAACAATTAAGTTTAACATCCAGGCATCCATGAAAACAGGATTTATGATGTTTAACGGAGTTAGAAGTTAGCAGGAAGTTAGCTCGCTAGTTAGCTAAACATGATATAGCATGTTCTGACTGAGAGATTTCTGAAAAATCCAAACGTACAGCTCTGCTATCACTTCCAACATAAATGAAGACAGAAAACTAAACAGCAGTGACATTTGTAGGGTTACTGAAGTTGGGCTAGCTGCTATATAATGATGTGCTACGTGATCGCTAGTGACACAGCTATGTTAGCATAACATTAGCACAGTGAAGCTGGAGGATGAACGCTACCTTTTTTCCACTCGATAAAAGTTAACGTGAGGGTTCCTGATGGTTAGAGACAAATGCAATCGCATGGCAGGATGCTGTAAAAGGACCAAACTTCAGTCAGGAGAACAACTGAGATAATCCATCCACAATACGAGGTTAGTCATTAATATACTGCTGCTGGGCTGTAGCTACATCTTAAGAGTTTAAACACTGAGCTGTAAAATGAACAGTGGTGATAAAAACCGATGGAGGCCGACAGTGATCACTGACTGTTTTAGGGGCTTGTTGAGATTAAATGGAACAAGATACAAAACATTAAAACATGTTAAAAACACAACAGCCTTAATAAACAGAGAGTAGTTTGGACCCAGCAGCAGGGTTCATATGTCATCACTTAAAGACCGGACTATGTTCAGTTTGCTTCCCCTGCTTCGTCAGTCTGATTCCATTCAGCTGTGTTTCCCCGGTGTGTCCACACTGCCCTAATCTCCAGTATATATATCGTCTCCCTCAATCCTCTGTCGTCCCGTCCACTCGAGCTGTGTGTTCCTGCATTTTGGTGTCACAGCAGGCACCACTACAGCAGTGACGCTGCCTCTCAGAGTTGACCTCTTATCCTCTGAGTCCTGCAGCTGGGTCCTGCTCTGCCTGCCGCACAGCCGTACTTCCCTCTGTTTAGTTTTTCACTGCACTCTGTGCAGGCCTGAACATTATCAAATCAGTTTCTTGGTTTAGTTTGTACTTTAATGTTTATTAAATGTTTAACTGTGGGGAAAATGAAGTAGAAGTTAATGAGAATCTGAACAAACCTTTAAAGAAATCTAATAACACTGCAGTCTGAGTGAGTGTATGAGCATGTTCTACTGTATGGTGAGCTTTTTTAAAAACAAATTAAATGCACTGTCAGTGACATATGTTAATTAACCTTTCCTCATTATATTAATTGGAAGATCCAGTCAGCATTCATTTCTTTCAAAACATATTTGCTCTGGAAAATTAGTTCTATATAAAGATAATTATTAGAAGACATGGTTGTCAGGAGATGGTGACATACAGACATGTGACGTACAGTACCACGTCTCAGGCATTCGATGTAGAAGGAAAGGAAATTAGATAAAACAAGAAAGCAGTATGAGGGGTGGAACGAAAGAGGCAGAGAGGAGGGTGAGATAAAGGACAAGAAGAAGAAAACTCTGGAGGCAACAGAATAAAGAGGCAAATGGAAACAGGGCGACTAAATAAAGAGAGCGAATGATTTAACATGACCAGAGGAGATAAATATGGAAAAGTGAAATACATTAAGAGACAAAAATGGCAGTAAAGGTAAAATTAAAAAGTATAAAAGGTCAGAGGAACAACAAAAAGTAAGCTGTGGTAGAGGAACATTTACAGCATGACGTTATTGTAATTACTCTGATGTGGATGTCGCCTTTTACTAGGGGTGGGGGAAAAAATCGATACTGTGTAGTATCGTGATATTTTGTTTGCTAATAATGTATCGATACAGGGACAGCAGAAATCGATATTTTGTTACAAAAAAGGTTTTTGTGCTCTGACTTCAGAGCATGTTGATCCTTTTTCTGAGCAAGAATCCTGACATTCCTTCACTGTCCAAATATGTTTAACTTTTTTTATGGCAGCAATAAACATGACAGTTTACTTATTTTCATTTAAGACATGTTTTATTTTAATTAAGTTTAAAACTTTTTTATTTAATGTAAAATTATATTTTGTTTTAATTTACTTTCAAATTCTTCAGTTGCTGAATGGGCTGCATAGTTTTCATAAATTGCATAGTTCAGAATAGCTATAATTGTACCAGATGGTTGCATTCAGTTAAGTTGGACTAGACTGTAATACAAACCGTTCAGTTTGTCAACAATAAAACTGACTGAAATGAGAGAAAGACTGAGTGTGAGACTTTGATATTAGATAAAATGAATATTGATAAACCTTTATGTACAGAATCTGAATATCGCAAAATATTTTTAAAAATTGCAATAATATCGTATCATGCGTTAAGTATTGTGATAATATCGTATCGTGGGATGTATGGTGATTCCCACCTCTACCTTTTACATATAGACGACTCGAGCCAGTGACCCACCAGGTCCCTCCAAACAAGCATGAGGTTTTCAGCAGTTTAACAGGACCACAGTAAAGCACAGCATCCCCTTCATCCTGCTGCAGTCCACCTGCACATCTTCACCTGCAAACAGAGCTTTAAAACCAGAACTTCGGTGACCTCGCAGTTCATCCGGCTCACGATCCATCACAGCAACGCACAGTTTTCCTGTCACTGTCTGGCTACATATATAATAATAAGAACTAAAGTCCTTTACGAAGTGAACAATCGCATGCAGAGAGAGCAGTAATTGGACTGCGTGGCCATTAAAGGCAATATAAGAAGGCATCAGCGTGTCGCAGATTGATCATACTGCTAATGTTAGCATAATGGTTAAAGGCCCAGAGCACACCGTTCTAACATGGGAACCAACCAACAGGATGACCAGTAAGTCACCATCTAACAGGATACAGCTGGTGTGCAATGTGTGGGAATATTTCATGCAAACCTTTCTTCATCATTTGTAGTAAATATACGTCAGAATCTGACATTAATAACATGGAAAAAATATGAAAGACGGAACGAGGAGCTTTGCAGTTAGAGCCCCAGTTACTGTCCTAACCAAACACCCAGGCGCACGATGGGGTAATACGTCCTTGATGCACTTCTGAGCAAGGCCATTTAATGCTTTCAACTTGATGAGCAAAATTTTAAAATCAATAAGGAATTTAACGGGCAGCCTGTAGCAGAGTAATATGTTCATATTTCTTGGTGCCGGTTAAAATCTGGGCAGCAGCGCTCTGAGTCAGCCGGAGTCGCTGAAGTGAGGTCTGACTGATGCAGCTACGAACGGCGCTGCAGCAGCCACGGTGCGTTTTACTACTAGATGCAATGATCCGCAGTCAAAGGTGTTTCTTAGGTGAAATTTCATCTGGACTTGGATCCCTGTTAGTTTTCAGGTGCTTGTTCTGAACACGGTTCCAGACATATTTAAATTTTGACCCAGAAAGGGGACTGCCAATTTATTTCAGTTTGTCCAAAGAAAACGGCAGGTATACAGTCAGGAGGATTTATTAGCTGGTGATGTTTCCACAATATCCGCTAATCCCCATGGAAGGTAAACCAAAACTTGAAACTTGTCTAGTCTGAATATTTTTAGCAAATGTCGTGCTAATCCACCGAACGCCCGCTGAGATGTTTAAAAAGTAATGTGATATTTAAATGCGCGGCATATTTCCTATTGTGTTCATTCATAGATTCCACTGCTGCTCACTATGAGTCAATACTGTTAAAGCAGGCAGGCAGACCCCCTAAAATGTAAATGTCAAGCTGTCTGGGGGAAATATTGGCTGAGTTGATGGAGAATATCGCTTCTGCAGTGTGTCCACTGGTGCCTGTAAAACATATTTGAATTTGAATTTATTAGAGTGAGAAGTGGAGAATGAGGCAAGATTGAAACAAATAGATTTGTAGATGTTGGCAAAATATTGGACAAATGAGCGATTCAGCCCATGCTGACATTCACAAGAGATGCAGAAATAGAGGTGGGAGCCAAAGATGAGCAAGAGCATAAAAAGACAATGCGAGCTCAATAATTCTTTGATTGTGTGAACCCAGTCGTGCCCTCCAGCTTGTTTTTTTCCTTCTAGCTGGTCATTATATTAGTGTTGTTGTCTTTACATATTTAGCTTCCTGCACCTCTAGCAGGATATGAAAGGAAAAGTACAAACTAGCGATTCATATTCCACAGAGGCTTTGCACAGAGAGGAGCCTTTTTGCACGGGGCTAACATCACCTGGAGGCGTCTGGCGGTGTGTGAAAATTGCAGAGATCTTCAGTGATTTAAATCCTCTGTGAATCTGGCACGGCCACAACTGGTGAAGGATAAATTCCAGTGCAGATTGCCTGCAGTACTGAAGATTAAGCTCCCTTTACTGTCAGACTCAGTCTGCACAAGGAAAACTCAGTCATTCCAGCTGCAATTTACCTCGAGGAAGTGATTCTTTTCCTCCATCTATTTACTATAAAGGAAAAAAAATGGGGAAGTGCCAGAATCCTGACGCAAATCTTTGCTTTGCTTCACTTTTTTTAATAGTTCGAATGAAATCAAGATGCTCACGATCTGGGCCGATCTACGGGACTCTACGCTTTGAACGCCACGTGAGCGGAAACATGTCCTACTTTTTCTTCCCATAAGTCGCTGATATGTCAGATTTACAAAGGCGTGAAAAGCAAATGTGTTCACGTTACAGAATTTATGCACCAAGCACCAAAGATCTGTGCTCTTTGTAACAATATTGTGTTTCTCGTATGGGAACATGTGGAGATTAATATTTGGAATCAAATATTTCAAAGTAAAACTGTAGATTGTACACTCCATAAACAGTCTCCCCATTTTTCCTGCTTCCTGTTACCTCGAGCCTGCCTCTTAATAATAATGGATTGCATTTATATAGCGCTTTACAATTCAACTATTCATTCACTCTCACATTCACACACTGGTGAAGGCAGCTACAGTTGTAGCGAGGCTGCCATATCGTGCCATCGGCCCCTCTGGCCATCACCAGTAGGCAGTAGGTGAAGTGTCTTGCCCAAGGACACAATGACCGAGACTGTCTGAGCCGGGGCTCGAATCGGCTACCTTCCGATTACAAGACGAACTCCCAACTCTTGTCTCCTGCATGGCTCGGTTTGGGGTTGTGTATTCTACAACAACACTGCAGCTTTCAGGGCTTTTTAACTAGCAGCAGGAAATGACAAGAATGCACCAGAGCTGCTGGAAGAGAGCTATTCCACTTCCTATTAATTCCATTGTACAGAAACTGGCAGCAATTCATGCAGGGCGCAGCAGGGAGATCGTCCTCAATGAATGAGAGTGAGTGGAGCTAAACAGCTAAAATAATTATTTCTCCCTGCCTCCAAAAAAACCCACTTTCTATTACAAAGGACACTCATGTTCTTTAGTCTTTCTCACAGTGAAGCTGATTTTGACCATAAAACACAAGCATTTAGTTAGTGCGTGCTGATTGCTCGATTTACAGAACGCCTGCCAGGATGGCTCCAGTTTCCAAACGATGACTCCAACAGTCCAGCAGAAGTAGAAGAAGCAGCTGGTTGTGGTGGCGATCAGGAGGCCGCGGCCGCTCAAATCCAAGCGGTGGATGCTGTAAAGCGACTCGTGATGCTGTGACATCGTTGATGCTCACAGCTGCAATAGAAACCTGTAAAACATCTCAAATGTCTCTATCAGCTCTGTCAGAAACACGGCAAAACACAGAGATTTGTATTCTTGTTCAGCGTGAGCTCGTTCTGGATGAGCTCGAGAGCGCCCCCTACATGCACTGAGGATCAAATCGTTTGCCCTCCTGCATGAAGGGGGCGAGACTCCCTTGTGCTTTGCCTCCATCGTCCAGTCTGAGTGACAGATCGAAGCAAAGCTGCTGAACGGGAGACAGAGTCCACAGAGAGGACGGAGAGACAGGAAGTCACTGTGCAGCGCATCCGTCCTCCCAACAACAAGAATATCCAAAGTGGTACGGTGTAATAATGTGTGGTGTAGTGATGATGTTATAACGGTCACATCACAGTAGAGAAATGAAGCAGGAGGGCTGAAAGGATCCAAGAACAGCTGCATGCAGCAAACAGCAGTTCCTTTACTGTGTGCAACAACTGCACCGTGACATCAACCTAATCAAGCTAATAAATCGTTGCTAACAGATTCATTTCATCGCCATCAACACGACCCAAAAGATGGAAGCTCTTCCCATCTTTCTTTCTTCTTCTGCTCTTTTATTTAAGAGGTTTAAATTTCAGGCCTGGAGTTATTTTCTTCTGTGGAGCAATTAACCATGGAAGACAAGTGAAAAAGAAATTCCAAAATCTGCAGAGAAAATATGCAGAAACTGAGAGCGAGGGGGAAGCAGGTGCAGACAGAGAGCCGACATTAAAACGGGAGAGAGAATTACAGAGCCAGAGGATGTGTGGTGCAGCGATGGGCCAAAAGGAGGTGTCACACAGCCCTGCTGCTGATTAACTATTTACAACTTAAGATTAGAGACGGCATGAATTATTAACGTGGCACTTACTGCTGAGGTGGTAACAGAGGAAGGAAAGAGATGGAAAAGGATGCTCGCAGGGAAACGAGGAAGAAGCAAGGAAATGAGAAAAAAGAGAGTAAAGCGATTCTTGGAGGGAAGGAATGTGATTGTGGTTTAGTAGGAGTGAAAGCTAAAACAATAAATTCATGGGGAATGGGAGACGAGAGGACGGGTCCAGTGGACCAGAGGAGAAAGAGAGCGATGGGAAAAGACAGAAGAGAGGGATGGAGGGAGTCTGGGGAGGGTTGACAGAAAGGAAACGATACAGGCTTAGAGCAGGAGAGGAGAGAAAAGCAGGGCAGGGATTGAGGCAAAAGACTCGCGGCTCACGGGAGACTCGGAGAGGACAAGACAGGTTTAGACAGGAATGACGACAGGGGAGTCTGGGTGATAGCAGACAGAATGACTCAAGTGCCAGAAATGCAGGCAGAGGAAAGAGAATAAGAGGGAGAAAGAAAGCAGGGGGAGCAGGAAGTCAATGGGGAATAGCAAAAAACAAGACAGTCCCAGCAGGTGCGATGAACACGACAGACCCACTAACTGCCTCCGAGAGGTGAAATCTCATCACCCCAGCCTCATTTCAAAGGAAAAGGTCACGTAACCTTTTCCTTTCAGTAAGGGAGATCTCCTCTCTCATTATCCTCACTTCTTAAAGGAAATGTTTTTAAAATTGAGAATCTTCTTCCGATTTCCTCTGTGCAGGTGAGCGTTCACCATGCATGAGTGAACCTGTGGCTTAAATCAGCGCCGTGCACCGTTTGCCACCTTTCACTTCTTTAGCTTCTTCAGCCTGCTCCACTTTGGTGTCTTTATCCTCCTCACAAAATCCCAGACTATCAGCTTTGGACCATCTTTGAGAACTTAACACTGCAGTCCTGTGGATGTATGCAGCTAATGCACTTCGTTTTGTCTGCGTTTGCGTCCACTACTCTCACTCCGGCTACTACTCTGGCTCTGTTTTCACCCACTTTCACAGATAACAAAGTTCGTTTCTGCAGAAATTCACCAAAAAGTGTCCAGCAGCCGCCTCGGCCTCCTGCTTTGTTTAACCAGGAAGTCCGGGAGCTGCGTTGGTGGCATTAAATAACGCGCAGCATCATAAAACATGATGAGAACAATTGAAGCAAACAAGCACACAGACTGTGTGGTCTGAAGAGATGAAATGAAAGCTGCTGATGGTGCAGGAGAGAGCGAAGTGGCGTCTGTGAGTGTGGAGAGTGATGAATACTGCCAAACGCGTCTCAGCCGGGTGGTCGAGGTCGCAACCATCACAGTCAGTAACACCGCTGGATATTATCACACCGAGCAGTTTTCCAACATCGCAGGCAGGTTTGTAGAATCTCAGATATGAAACAAAATCAGGTCACGTCAGTGCGAGTTAGGAAATTCACAGTTTTAATATATCTGCCTGGTCAGCTTCCTCCCCACACGTTAAACCTCATTCAGACGTGGATCATGATGGATTCGTCGTCACTGGCGAGCCCTCTGCCTTTACGGCGTCAGCCAGCCTTCGGCCCGTTTCCCTGCAGTCTCTGCAGTGCAGCTCCCCGGTGTGTCAGCTTCCTGAGCACAGCTTTTACCAAGTCCCACAGCGTCAGCCTGCCACACACTTAGTGAATCAGCTGGAGAGCCACCCCAGTACCAGCAGGCATCTGAGCTCTCAGCTTGTCACCGAACTCTAAAGCAGATTTATTTGAAGTCAGCCAGTTTAGCCTCCGTTCTGCCATCTCGCAGCCTCCAATCATTAGACCAGAGTGTGTCTGAAACAGCCTGCCTCATAAATTACACTAGTTGGTCTTCATCTCTGAAGCCTGTGTTCATTGAAGCCATCTGATGAAGCTCTTTGCATTATTTCAAGGCATATACTGCTCCACAGTCTTTCTTATTTCCTGCAAGCGTTTTGCTCATCTTCTGTTTTATTTTGAAGCTTCGTTCCTCTCCTTGGTTTTACTTCCTTCCTTTTCTCTTTTCCCTCCCTCACTGATTGACTTCGCCCGTGTCTTATTATCCCTGATGGGATGATTGAATCTGCAAGCTCTCCCTCAGACTTTCAGTCTAATCTTCCTCCTGGTCACTTTGGTGGCTGTAGCTCAGGTGGCAGAGCAGGTCAGCCACTAATCAGAAGGTCGGTGGTTCGATCCCAGGCTGCCTCCTGGCTGCATGCCAAATATCCTTGGGCAAGATACTAACCCCGTGTTTGCCTACTGGTGGTGGTCAGAGGGCCCGGTGGCGCCAGTGTCCGGCAGCCTCGCAGTCTCCCAGTCAGTGCGCCCCAGGGCAGCTGTGGCTACAATGTAGCTTGCCATTGCCAGTGTGTGAATGTGTGTGTGAATGACTGAATGTAGTGTGAAGCGCTTTGGGGTCCTTAGGGACTAGAAAAGCGCTATACAAATGCAGGCCATTTGGTGTTTCGGTTAATCTATAGTTGACTCCTTTGGAGTGCTGATGCTTTCAGTCCTGTGGTGCGTTCTCTCACAAGAACTGCAGCCATGTGCAAATACCTGTTTCCAGCATGCGATGCATGCTTGTGAGTGTACCCACTGACATGTGCCGATTTTTCCGTCTTTGATAAACGATTTTAGGGAGCAGTGTGTGCGGATGCCTGCGGCACTCTTTGAACCCTCCTGCTAAAACACCGATCCGTGCTCAATACCCTGAGATGAGCACAGCTCTTGAGCATCTTAAAGCCCCTTTAGGCTCCACCTTCAGACCTTTGAGAGTCTGCAGCGTGGGGGTGTTTGGAGTTCATTAAAGTGGACTATGCCGGGTTAGCTGTGTCGCTCAGCTGTCCGGACAGGCTTTGACAGCTGATGCGTTCACACCGATAGAATTTCTGCTTTTGTGTCATTGGGCACATTATCCTGATGGATCTGCTGAGCGTTTCTGTAACGATGAGCTCGCTGGTATCTCTTTATTTATTCATAAAGCTTCGTTTTGCTGAGCGGGCATGCTGTGGTGCAGCACAATCAGTCTTCACAATCATATTGTCTCCTACACTCCAGCAGTAAATGAATGGGACCTCGATGGTTATAGTTCGGGGGGAAGTTTTGAGATTTCTCAAGTGTGTCTGAGATTAAAACTGGAGTCTTTGCAGAAGCCTTCGCTTGACAAAGACAAAAGAATAAAAGGGGGTCAGATGGTAATTAAGACAATTAAAAAATAAGAAGTAATAAAAGGAGCATTCAGAGCGGCGGGACGTACGTGAATTAATAAAAGCAAGTTTCCTCACATCAGAATACAAAATAACAAAAGCTTTTAAAGCAGCATCAGTGCGTGCTTAATGAATTTAAGGTATCGCTCTCTGAATTATTTATTCTGAATAAAGATTTGTCCCCGGATGACCTTTCTGGTTTAATGAAGGCTAAATAATTGAATAAATGTGAGTTTTTTTACCCTCAGGGCTGCTTTTATCTGACCTAGTGAATATTATTCACTCGATTAAAAACAGGCTTTTCTTCTGGAACAATGCATCCCAGGAAAAACAGTCAAGACGCGCCTGACCTGCGAACGTGTGTGTCTGTGCGTTAGTGCGTTCACCTGTGTGGGTGTTATGAGTGCGATTCTCAGTGCCATGAACCTGAAAGATGACCCACTCAGTGTGTGTGTGTGTGTGTGTGTGTGTGTGTGTGTGTGTGTGTGTGTGTGTGTGTGTGTGTGTGTGTGTGTGTGTCACTGAGTGCTTTGAACCTGTATTAAGGTCTCGTGATTTTTTATGTGCTGTAATTCATGGAAGAGATTTCTTTGGAGCTGCGGCATCAAACATGAACGTTTGCTTTTAAAATCCTAAAAATCATCAACAGCATCGACTCCGTGGGATCATGTGTCAGACCTGATGATGTTAATCTGACCAAATCTGATTTAATAAACATTTCTCGTAGGCTTCTTGTAGGAGATTTAGTGCAGAGCCCCAAACCTGTTTGATATTGTACAGTAATGTGTAAAAGAGCCTCTCGGACTGGCTTTAGATCTTTTAAAGTGCTCTTGAGCAACAGCCCTCCAGCTTTCTGAAGGTCTTTCAAAGTCCTTATTCGGGCACTGAGTCCGATCCTTGTGTCTGACCGTTTTTAGAGGAATGTTTTTTCTTTAAGCTTCTTAACTCTGATCCATGAATCATTTTAGCATAAAAACTCCAGGATGAACCGGAGTTGTGTGTTGTGTTCGCTCTTGGCAGCCTGTCACATCATTTGTTTGGTGAATTAATGAGGAATGCCGGTGACGTCACAGTTTAACGGACAGGAAAAGGTTCCTTTTGTTTTTTTCTGCATCAACAAAGTGATGTTAGCTGAACGCTTCAGATTAGCTTCAGGTGATGCTGGATTACTAATCTCGTTGCTGTTTCAGACGACCTGTTCTCTCCATGTCTCTGTCATCTACATGCTAACATGTCTTGATTTGCTTTGGTCCATGTGCCCCTCATTCTGATGTTTGAGTTTCGATGATCTGCAGGTGAAGTTCTTATTATTCTGTCGAAACTTGATTCATAACTAGTCCCTTACAGAAGGATAATGCAGGCAACTTTAGTCTTTGCAGTCGTGGTTGTCTCACAGTACTTCATAGATATCAGGTAGAGACCCTGCAGTTTTAGTAAAAGAGTCCCAATAAGCAGATGAGCCAGCATGAGCGACATTTGACCAGGATAAGGAAAAGCAGCGATCTGCTGTGACCTCTGTGAGAGGAGAGGAAAGAGGAGTCGAACAGTAACAGCGAGTCTGACTGAATCACTCGTCTGTGAACACGCACGGTGCATTCACAGCAGAGCGTTTGGTCTGCACAGACACTTTTTATGTTAAATGCCATTCTGCATCAGAGTTAGTCCTGGCACCTCTAGCACAGAATAGAACCCAGGTGGAAATGATAAATCAATCACTTGACATTTAGTGTCCTTCTTCAGTTAGCTGATAATGCAACGCCTGATTTTTGAGTGCCTTCAGCAATGTTTGAATATAAAACAGACTAAAAAGCATTTTAACTGGGATTGAGTTTCTGGTTTGATCCCCGGATATCCGTTACTATTTGCTGGATGTCGTTTCCCTGGTTTCAGTCTGCTTCTCAGTATTATAGTTTAATACATAAATATGTAATCAACAGTCTTATTTGTTATATAAACATTTGCTGACATTTAACAAGCGAATCGATTACGTCTGACAGTTGTTATAAGTCGCCTGAACTCTGACGCTGCATCGTAAAAGATTCACACTGCTCCGTGCAACACTTCATTGTGTTAAGAAATCCAAAGCTTGGCAGACCTGCTGCAGGAGGAGGGATCAAAGTCGGCCGAGCATGTTATGTGCATGAACGCACGCACATCTGAGCACATGTGTAAAAATATCTGTCACCAACGAAGCCAGCGCTGGGACAGAAACACAGAGCTGCAGAAACAACATGGAAACCACAGAAACACTAACCTGGAACCAAGATTACACATCTGCTGCAGAGTCGACTGCACACACATGCAGAAACACACACACACACAGAAACACACGTCTAACTGACATAACCCTAACCCCCAGCCTAAGCCTAACTGTAATCCTGACACTAAAACCACATTTTGAGTCTGAAAAATGCCTTTAGACTCGTAGGGACCTGGATTTTGTCCCCATAAGGGCTGCTGGTCCCCACAAACATAGAAAACTTCCAATGTTTGGTCCCCACAAAGATATGTAAACATGGACACACACACACAGATCCCGGGGGTTAAAGACGCACAGGCATATGCCAATAAATTCGGTGCATTTTCAAATTTGATATCCAAGATGCAATTTAAGAAGTTCTGCTAACACACAAATGGATTTACGGTCCGCAGCTTGACTCTGGTAACTGCAGCGAGCGTTTCAGCGCTGATGTCTCTGCAGTGAGCGCTGAGAGACGGTATCGCCTCTGAAATATGGAATTAAATGCAGTATAAAATCCCGATCACCGTTACGCGGTGCTGCTTGTTCCTGCTGACAGTTGCCATCGCGCTGGCTGGCTTCTCGTTGATAGCACTCACAATAGCGATGATGATGGTGACAATGATTATGATGATGAAGGGCGTTTATACACATGATGCGGCAGCACTTGTAATAATGAACAGGAAGACTACAAAACCAAACAAACTGTTTGTTTTCATGTCGTTTCCAGCAGAGCGACGACGCTCCAAACCTCCTCCTGAGCCGCTGTGATACCATCAGACAAATGTGTGTCATCTGCAATAAGAGACACACGCGTGTTGAAAAGGACACTTTTGTTTTAAGATTGAATCTACTGCACTGCAAATTGTTCCGTGTAATTCATTTCACGATGATGATTGTAGAAGTGGCGTTGATGGCGAAGACGGTAATCATGATGAGCTGACTGTGACAGTGATTATGATGAAGACGGCAATAGTGGGAACGACAATGGAACGTAAGAACATGAAAGGAGAGCTGCAGAACAGAGTAGTGATAACTGCTGAACGCAGATGAATACAGAGCGAAGCAGCTCGTTTCTTCTCCACGGTGCACGTACAAACACTTTTTAGGCCTGTGGTAGTGAAGAACATTACGCCTGAAACGCTACTAATCTGACATGAAGAAGACTTCAAAGACAAAACACCAAAAGCATCGGTGAAAGTTTAGTTTGCTCATCAGCGCGAGATACGTAGCAGCCATCAGCACTTTGTGACAGCGAGTCTGCTGGACTCGAGGTTACTTTAAAAAGGTTTGTAGAGAGATTAAGATGAGTCCTCGTCAGTGATTCAGAGTTTGTGTTTGAATGTGAAAGAGAACAACAGACGACAATTTGAGTTGGATTTGAAAACTTTAAATAATTATGGGAAAGTCAGCCAGCCCACGCTCACGATGACCACGGCTCAATCAGGCCCCATCTTATCTTAATGACCTTGTAGTACCATATCACCCTATTAGAGCACTTCGCTCTCGCTCTGCAGGCCTACTTGTTGTTCCTAGAGTATTTAAAAGTAGAATGGGAGGCAGAGCCTTCAGTTTTCAGGCCCCTCTTCTGTGGAACCAGCTTCCAGTTTGGATTCGGGAGACAGACACATTTTGGGTTTTTCTCCTCATCTCTCATTTTATCTCCTGTTTCTCGTCATCAATTTTATTTACACAGCACCAGATCACAACAAAAGTCGCCTCAAGGTGCTTTATATTGTAGACCCTACAATAATACATACAGAGAAAAAAAACAACAATCATATGACCCACTATGAGCAAGCACTTTGGCGACAGTGGGAAGGAAAAACTCCCTTTTAACAGGAAGAAACCTCCGGCACAGCCAGGCTTAGGGAGGGGCGGGGCCATCTGCTGCGACCGGTTGGGGTGAGAGAAGGAAGACAGGATAAAGACATGCTGTGGAAGAGAGACAGAGGTTAATAACAGGTGTGATTCAATGCAGAGAGGTGCTGAGGTGCAGTGCTGAGCCTGGTTCTGCTGGAGGGTCCTTCCTGTTATAAAAGTGACAGAAATATGCAATTATGATTCAGGTGAATTGTGGTTCTTGTCCTCAGCTTCAATCAAGTACTATATAGTCACTGTACCCTTAATGATGAATTCTGACACATCTCATTAAAGATGCAGTTTGATGAACGTTAGAATCGTTTCCAGTTTTTTTCAGAGGTAGCTGTATAGGCAGAGATCACCAACACTAACTTGTGATGCACACCCAGCCGCAGGCCTGAAATACAAGGGTTACCCCCAGCAGGCTTCCAAGGGGGAAAGAGTTACAGGACAGGAGAGCAGTATTTCCATAACCATCTGTCCAGACGACCATTAATTATTCCTCCGAAGATCCAAGAGCCTGTAGCAGAAGTAATGATGCCAAAAGATGTACCGTATCTGGAAGCTCATCTAAATCACTGTGATTTGTATCTGAAATCTTCAAAAGTTGCAGCCTTTTTAGTGCCAGATTCCCTCTTTGTATTTCAACAAAGGGCGTCCCTGCTGAGCTGCAGAGATACGACTAATCTGCAAGGCTGAATCCTCAAATTATTCAGTGTTATTAGATTGTGACAAAGAAAAAGCATCGTAGACTTTTTCCCTGTCTGTCTGTCTGCGAGGCTTATTCTGTTTGGGGTTTGGGGGTGGTGGTCATCAGATCAGCTGACATCGCCTCATCAGCATCAAAAAGCTGGATGGCATCAGATGACAGTGGGTGGTCAGCTTTGTTTCCTCAGTTCTTCTTCTAAATATAAACATAATGGAATCATTTATAAACAAAAATATATTTTATACATTTAAAAATTAGTAAATAACTTCTAAATACTAAATATGTCTAAATACTTTGTTGTTCTCTTTGCTGATATCTGCAGGTCAAAGAGACGCAGTGATTCTACGTTGGTTCTCAGATTAAACTGGTCCCAGTTTGGTCCACTCCTCTAACTTTTAATTCTTACCTTTAAATAAAGTCATGACAACATTTCACAAACAGTTAGTGCTGATGTGTATTTGCAGGATTCTCAGAGAGTCGTTTAACACCTGGACTCAAACAGTCCCATCTGGCACGCAATAAAAAACGATTTGTAATCAGCTTCTCGGGTAGTAAAACTTCCAGATAAACAAAGGCGACTGCAGGAAGTGACATTTTTAACAATTTATGGCAGACACAACACAAAATGTTATACAAAATGTGTAAACTATGTTCTCGGCCTGGAGAGTAAAGTAGAAGCGTTCTTATCGGACGCCTCGTGTGTCTTTACTTTATGTGCAAAGTGTCACTGCATCCGGAGGCTGGACGAGCGTCGTTTGAGGAGCCGTTTGCATCTCGTTAAAACCTTTTGTCTCCAGCTATGAGCTGCTGCAGACACGGACAGTTTTTCATTCCTTCTGTGCAGTTCGATGCCCCCGTGTGGACATTTGCACGCTGATGTTTGCTCTGTGATCACCAATGATGAGGACATTTCTGTTTCCGACTCACAGACATGATATCAAGGCCTCGCTGTCAGCGATGACATCATGGCTCCGACACCGAAGGACAGCTTGTATTTAAATATGTAAACCAGCAGCTTTGATGCCCGGGGAACATGCATTTACATGCATTTATAAGTTATTTATGAGGGTATTTTAATGTAATCTACATCATGGAGGCAGAGGTAAGTTGTATTATTTATTACTTATTAAATGAATAATTTCACTTGCAGCCTTTGGAGCGCTGTGAGGTGAAACACCTTCCACCCGTCACTGTGATTTTCACACGTCGACCTTCAGACTTCAGTTCGTTTCAGCATTTCTGAGTTTCTTTGGACATTTTTGGTAACTGCTCCTTTCTTAATCTGTGAAAAAACATCTAAAACCTTCTTCACATGTTCCGTCGCCATCTTTCCATCTGTTCATCGCCCGTCCGTCTGCCTCCCCTCTTCCTCCTCTGACTGGGGATTTGAGTTTGGCCTTGAGCAGTAATTTAGATTCCCATAGGGCCGTGCGGCATTAGGAGCGTCTTTGAAGCCCCCTTCTACACATCTTTGAAACACATCTTTATCCTCACACCGAGCGCTGCTATGGAGCCGCTGCGGCCTTGATGTGGTGACCAACCTTGACTCTTTGATTTACGTCGCTGGTTGATCACAGACAGAAGCACACGGTCTATTAACGCACCCATCCACGGTCCTCGTACACACCTACACGCCAAAGTAACCGCGTACACACACAATGACATGCATGCACACACTTCAAAGAGAATTAGGTTCAACAGACTTAACACTTAACAGCTTCAAAGGAGGAGAGGATGATGTTTTGCATGAGACAAACTTTTATTGAACTTCATAGTTTGATGTCTGCTCTTTTTAATTTCCCTCCCTCTTGAAGATGTGAGGAGACGGGCTATGAAAGAGGCTCAAGTCCACCTATGGATGCTTTCAGCGCTCCCAGGTAATAATAGGATCAACGTTTGCTAGGAAAAGGAAAGTGGTTATAGTTACAACTATATGTTAGGATGCCGTTATCCTACGTATTATAAACGATGTATTATATATCAGCCTGCTTCGTTCTTGGGTAAAGTAGGTTTCATCCTGTGAGATCACCCTGACTGTACGTCCAGGAAAAAAGCAATATGGACATTTTTGGAAAAAGATGTTTTTTGTTTGTTTTCAATTCTTGGGATAATTTAAAGCCCCGTTTTTAGGTTTAGCACAAATGTTACAAGCATAGGTTTAAATTCTAGGCCAAGTCTCCTGTGTGTCAGATGAAAAAGGAAAGGAAATGTGAGGGTTAGAATTAGTGACCAAACGTTTAACAGCAGGACTGGTTTAAGTTCGAGTTAGGGACGCGCTAAAATGGCGTTTTTAGACCATGTGACCTTAACTTATCTGCCATTTTGGATCTGTGACAGTGGTAACAATATAGGATCAAGTGCCGAAAGGTTCAGTCAGTGACCCCCTGGCAACCGCCTGTTGCTAGGGAAATCTGTATTCCCATTTCTGGTTGCTAACATGTTGGACATAGTTTGAATAGAAGTGATGGACTCGTCTACAAACTGTGAAGAGTGTGACACAAACAGGAAATGGAGACTGTTGTAAGACTGAGGTGCAGCTTTTATTTTGAAGGTGAACCTTCTCTATATTCAGTTCTGTAATAAGCAGGTAATAGTGCCGTAATACGGTGGTAACAGGGATGAATAACATCAAAACAAGTTATTACCACTTAGTTTAATAATATGTAAGTAAAAATGTGTGTGTTTATAACTCATTTCAATTTATTTCAATTTATACAGCAGCAAATCACAACAACAGTCACCTCAAGGTGCTTTATACTGTAGACCCGACAATACAACTCATGTTATTAACACAGAATAATTATTTAATCATTTTCAGCTTTATAATATGGTAATAGTAGCTTAATTGACTAATATTACATGATTATTATGAAGTTATTAACACTAAAGTGTTACCATTTGACTGCTGATGAGTTACTGACTGGTTTGTTTGTATCCACATTATTAGTTTGTTATTAGTCAGTTACAAAAAAAAAGTTGACACACAAACGTACTTGAATATTACTTTTGTAATTATTACTATTACTATATATTCGCCTTCTTTTTCCCACTGTTTTACTCCAGTGATAAAGCTGCGCTGCTCTCAGAGTCATGTGACGTTGACTCAGGTAAAGTAAAGAGCAGGTGAGTCGCAGGCATCTCACTATTTTCTCACCTGTATTGTGAAACGAATGTTTCCTGCAGCTCTGGGAGATTTTGCAGATTTCATGATATCTCGTGAAAACTGCAAAATCTGAATTTAGAAGAAACCTCTTTGTGTTTTCCTTGGAGATATTTTTTTAAATCAATAAACTATTGCATCACATTCGTAAGTCTTTCAGTTGATTTTCAATGAGAGTCAATTTGGAGCAAAGCTGCAAGAAAATCAAATGAGAAGAAAGTGAAGCTGGTCCTGAGCAGACAGGAATAATAACTTTAATGGTAATGAGATTTAGTGTAGGACTCTCTCTCAATAATATATCTTTGTGAAGCACCTGGAAATATGTTGAGAGCAGTTCACAGGAGCATTAAAATGTAACAGGAGAAGTCATTATAACAATTTATTAGAACAAATCCATTATAAATCCCCATCATTTCCAGCAGACGGCCCGAGGGGTTCAGAGGAGAGCGGAGCTGACGCGACAGATGCACGCTGCAGGATCGAGCTGCAGATGTTGGATTTTCACATTAAATTTTGTAATTTCAAGTCAAATTTATTGCGAAATTATAAACAGAAGCATAAATACCAAAGCGAGTGAGGTACGCTGCGAGGAAGGCCGGGCCCTCAGACGCCGAGATGTTTCTAACAACCAGCTCTCAGCCGCTCTCAGGGTGACTCGCTTTCCTCGCTCTGCACGCTCTCTGAGTTTCGTGATTTCGTATTGATCGGCAGCAGGAATTTCCCTCCTCCGCTGGTCAGAGAACAGGCACCGCTGCAGATGTGAGACCGGCTTCAGGAACAGGAGTCAGCTCCTCGAGGACGCTTTGAATCCCGGGGGGTTGAACTCCGTTTTTAGTCGTCCTGACTAAAGAACGGCGTCCCCGCTCGTTGTTGTACCGCTGGCATCGCCAGGTCTTTCTAAACGGGAGTAAGTGGGTTTTCTGAAAACGATCCCAAGAAGAGAGGCTGACCGTGAATGAGTGACCACCAACATTTAAAGAACGTCTTTGCAAAAATGATCAGAGTGCATGATGCCAGTACACAACAAGGACGTGCAGAACAGTAACACAACACATTTGAAGTCATTTTATTAGGATTACACTTTTCCTCTCTTAGCTTAAAACATGAACCAGGTCACCAGTGAATAATTTAGGGTTAGTCTCACATTTATTTGAGTCTTTGAATTCTTCTGTTATAAGATTTTCCATATGAAAGAGTCAATATGAGCCTGAAAAAACACCTGTCATGTCCTGATGCATACCCAGAGGCTTATTCCTCTTAAATTATGACACGTGTCACTCAGTGTTTATCATAATTCTGTTAAAAGCAGCGTGTGACAGTCTGCAGCCATGCAACTGTCACATTTAACACACTGGACACTGCATGAAATTCATTTAGAGGTTCAGGTTATTGGATGTTTGCAGGCAGGACAGGGATTGTGGAGGCACTCCGAGGAGTGGATGTGGATGCGAAGACTTCCTGTAGCAGCTGCACCCAAACCATCGGAAACATTTACAGGGCTTGTTTTAAATGCAGTGAAAAACTTTCACATTGCTGGAGTTCTGACCTCATACGTCCAGAAACAGTGATTATTTGGCGCTGACACCTTCAGCCAACGGGAAGCAGGAAGAGTTTCGCCTCCAGGGAGTAAATCTTTCCATTTGTGGCCTTTAAGTCAGCACACGTCCTGAGAGAGTTCATCTGTGTCATGTGTTGCTCTGTGCAGCTCACAGAGCTGACGGGATTAGTAGGAAGTAAACGCGATGAGAAAGCATGAAAGCAGCTCTTTTCATCGGCTTCTCATCTTTGAAGGGGAAATAAGGAGTTAACGGGTATGAGCGGGAATTCATCTTTTTGAGCGGCCGCATTTTGCTGAATTATGTAGATGAAGGCTGATCGTAAATCACCTATAAAATACTTTAATCAATTACACATTTAAATAATATCACTTTCAGTCTTTGATGCTAACTTCATGGAGACATTTCATGTTTGTAACGTTACAGCTGAAACAAACGAAGCTATGAGATCGTCTCTGTTATTATTACTCATTTTTGGTTTTGCTTCACTTGATCGTTTCAGATTTTCAACACAGGTTTTATTTTCCAGGTCGCTTAAACGTTGCTTACCAGATGCTGTGTGGTCACTTTTCTATGTTTTCTATTCTATTACAAAACATGCTGTGAGTTGGAGTTACTGATGATTCCTGAGATCATCCTCAAATTTCACTCACTAAATCTGGAGCTCAGACTCTGCTCGTGGGTCTGTGAGCACCGTAACCTCACAGCAGTCGTATTATTGGTCAGATAAATTCATTCAAAATGTTCCAAAAGCCGCCAACAGCACAAACACAGCTCAGAGGTCCACTCTCATAGTGACCATGCCAGTAGTAATGCAAACTTTAAACCTTAACCCTCTGGGGTCCAGAGTATAATTGGCCATTTTTGACTACTTTTGATTTTACCTCTATATCACCTTTAAAATATGTTTTTTTGCCTTGTTTGGTATCATTATTTTCAGCACAACTTCAAATATCTGAAATTTGAGTTATTTTTTTCATTTTGGTATACTATATTAGCACAGTTGATCTAAATTCAGACAAAAAATCCAAAATCCGAGTAGAAAAAAGTTCTATTTTTTACTGTAAAACCCACAAACATGTTTAACGAATCATTTTCTTTTTTCACTCGCAAGCGGAGAGTGTTTGCTAGCGCTGTCTGTAGAAAACGCCGTTTTTGCCGTTCTTCCTGCTGTAAACGCCACTGTTTTGTTCAGAAAAAACATCGCGTGTATTTTTTATCATAACTCTGGTTTTACGTGGCCCATCGACACAATTCAAAAGCTGGTATATAGTTTGAAGTCTGCACTTTCGACCCAAGTTGAAATGGAGACTCTGAGTCGCTGCTTCTTGTAGCTGTGTCGTCTTAAATCGGTCATGTGATTTTGACGCGCCTGTGCGTCCGGCGACCCCAGAGGGTTAATGAAGTTTCAAAAGGTGAATTTCTAAAAAGCCAAAATCTGCAGTTTCTCTAACGACCAGCAGAGGCTCCAGCAGTGAGTCTCTTGTTAACTTTACAGCATAAATAAACGTTTACATCTTCTTACAAAATGTCTTTCATTTAAATGAAAATGCTTTATTAGGGGTGTGTCTGCATTTATTGGCAGGTGTGCTCAGGTGGTCACAGTTGCTAGCTGCCTGCTACACTTTACTGAACTGGACCTTTGGACCGTGTTTGTGCTGTTTGTGTCATGGTCCTGCGACCATGACTCAGTGACTTTATGTTTATGTTCTTTATTGTTATTACTTTCATTATTATTCTTGGGCTGTTTTGGGATGGTTTGTGTTTGGGATTTTAGACACTGGGTTCTGGGTTTGTGCTCCCTCTGTTGGTCCCTGGTGTTAGTGTTCCCCTGTCTCGTCAGGTTAATCAGGTCCAGCTGTTTCCCCCACCTGTGTGTGATTTCCCAGTGTCTCTTTGTGTACTTATAGTGTGTGATTTCCTCTGCTCCTCGTCGCGTCGTCTGTGTTCATACCTGGTGTAATCCCCTGCGTGCTCTCCCTGCTGTTCTCCCTTCATGCTCAGGTTTGCTATTTCTTTGTGTAGTTTCTCCCAGTTAGTTCATCCTTAGTTCTGTTTTACCATCCCCACTTTATATTGGATATTATCAATAAATCACCCTCACACCTGAATAAGTGCTGCGTTTTGAGTCCTCCTTCCGCTCTCCACACGGCCGCTGCCCCGGACCGTGACAGTTTGAGCCTTTGTCAATGACATTAACTGACCAATAATATGGCTGCTGTGAGGTAACTGTACAAGCAGACGGCCCAATGAGTCTGTGCTCCAGTTTTACTGAGTAAAGTTCCAGGATTTCATATGTACATATGCCCTATCTAAGGGCATATGTACATATGTACAGATATGTACATATGCCCTTAGATAGGGCAAATGTACAGATATGTACATATGTGCATATCTGTACATATCTAAGGGCATATGTACATATCTAAGGGCATATGTACATATGCCCTTAGATATGTACATATGCCCTTAGATATGTACATATGTGCATATCTGTACATATCTAAGGGCATATGTACATATCTAAGGGCATATGTACATATCTCATATCTATCTAAGCAGTGTGCTAATAATAGCATTAGCTGATGTCTTAGCAGTCGGCCCTCTCGTCCAAACTGGTCACTCCTGGTTCTAAAAAGCACCAACAAGGCAGAAATGTCAAGGCTTCAAAATCCTGAGTCCAGAAACCAGTTAATGATGTCACTGTGGCCATCTTTGATTTACAGTCTGTGATCAAGCTGCAGCACTGCTGCTCAAAGACAGACCGGCCGTCCACGAGTCAGCTGAAAACTGCCTTATTCTGGGCACTGACTGATTTATTGGTAGACGTCTAATAAACTATCCTAGATAATGGTGACTAACTCACCTGCTTAAATAAAGATTCAAACGAGACATTTTTCACATTCACTCATAGACTCATAGACACTAACGCCATGCAGGTCAAAGCAAACACACAAAACACCAACAAATACCATAAATTATTTACTGGCTTATTTCGATAAGTGCGTGCTGAGAGCAGCGCCTCTTAATTGCTTCCTGTCGTCGCTGATGCAGCAGAAAGCGAAGCCGAGCACGGCGTGTAAAGACTGGGATTTTACTGTCCTACATCTGTAAGTCTCACAGAGCGTGGGATCTCTATTTTTATTCATTTGTTGCTCTCAGCCAAGCACCTCATAGTGGATGTGCATACTTAAAGAGTGTCATTCATTCTAGCGAGGGCCACCGCTCCCACTAAGCCTCATTTCCCCCTCGAGCTGGCGAGTGCTTTTCTTTCAAGCGTGATCGACAGTCGCCTCACCGGCTGAAGTAATGCAAAAGTGGACTCTTGAAACAGACGAAGGGAAGAATAAAAACCGATGAATACATTGGAGCAGACTTAATTCCCGCTGCTTTACATCACTCTCTGCTTTCAGCTGTGCTCGGCTGACTGACAGGGAGGTGTTCACGGAGGGATTTGACTCACCTGGCTCTTGTAATTTGTGGGTAAATAGCTTAAATCCCTGCAGTGTGACCGCTTTGGGAGCTGAGTGATGAAGTTAGGAAACACATCCAGAGCCTGCTGCACTCAGACAAAGGGGAGCTGCACTTTGAAGTGTTTGGACCTCATCATTATTGACATCGAATCGTCAGCTTCATTAAAGAGGCTTCTCGGGTTTTCTCAGAGACGTGTTTTTCTTCTATTGCTTTTCACTTTGTCGTGTTCTGCTGTCGCTTTAGTTTGTATTCATCCCCCACATCCTGTTGACATCTTGACATTTTTCTTATTTGTTTTTGTCTGAAGGTGATGTGTTCCTGCGAGGCCCCTACATTTCCTTTGTTTTATCTGCAGACAAATCAATAGCTTGATTTTTTGAGTCTTAACACCGACTTTTGTGACTTTTATAGATTCATCTCGGTTTTGGGAGATTGAACAAAACGCTAACAGGATGCTGTTCTTGGATTTCCATTCTCCAACAGAAAACTGACTTTTAGAGTTCAGTTCAGTTCATTTTTATTTCAAACATTTCAAACATGTGCCTTCACAATCATTACAAAATATCATTCCATTATTTGTTTGAAAAGGAGTAGGCTGAAGTATTTACTTATTTGTCCCTACCCCCTCAAGTTTTACCTCTCATTCATTTAATTTTTTTTTTGTCTTAAATTAAACAAACAAGTCAGCAACAAAGAGTTAAATTCCACACAGTGAAACGGTCCATGCTGAGCGAGAATGCTGAAGCACTGTTTATGTCACTGTGTCACTGTGACGTGCAAAATTACATCTGTAGTGAAAAGCTCAGCAGATGAAACATTTTATCCAAAATCGGTCTGAAAACAGACAACGTGGTTGTGATGAGGTGTTGCTGCTGTTCTGAAAACAACTTTTTATGAGTTATTGATCCTGAAAGTTTGAATCTTCTAAAGTCAGAATTTAAAATAAAATGTTTGGTTTTTTACCATGGAGTTCACAAATTTGTGATTTTTTTATCATAAATTTTCACATCTAACCTAGAAATTCAGTTTTTCACACAAACACACGTTTTAGTATCTTAGTGAGGACATCTAACTGGCATAAAGCTTGTCCTAGCCCCTTACCCAACCATCAAAAATGAATGCCTAAACCTACCCATACTCCATCTTTAACCCTGAGCCTCAGAAATGCCTCAAACTTGTAGGGACCAGGATTTTGTCCCCATAATGATCAAGTAGTAGCATGCCAATTTTGTGTCCTCACAAAGATGTCTAAACATGTACACACACACACCTCTCTGGGCCCAGTGTGCTGCTAAAAAAGAGGAGGCCTGATCCAATGATGACCTCCAGCTGTGTGGGCCGACCTCGCCCTGGCACTGCCCCCTTAAGCCACTGCACCACCCTGTCTCTGCAGCTGGGCTCCAACCACATCCCGCCACATTCCCTTTGTTTGGTTCTTTCCTGTTTTATTCTTGGTAACCTGTGTCTAGCATGTTTGGTATCTAGTTTACTTCCCTTCGTTCGACTTTCAGTGATTAGTTTCAGCTGTGTTCCCCTCCTGTTTCCTCTTCCCTCGTGACCACGTGCATTTATTGTCATCGTCTCCCCATCATCCTTTGACGTGTTGTCCTTCTGGCTGTCCTTGTTGTTTTTGCCTTATAAACCTTGTTGCCTGTTTTTGGGCTGCCACTCAACTTGACTTTATTTGTGTCCTCAGTCTTCCACCACACCTTGGACAGCTGAATCTGGCTGTTTCCAAAGAAGGTAATAAGGTTGTACGTGAGTTTTCTCAGGATTCTGTGCAGTGCTGGGAAAAGTCTTCTTAGCAGGACTCAAAATTCTTAAAATGTTATCTTTTCTTTCCAAACTGTGATGTTTTCCTGAACGTAACCAACACAGCGCCTCAAAATAAAAACTTCTGTGGTTTGTAAAACCACCGACTCATCAGGCTTCGGTTTTTATTCTCCCCCGTTGGGCGGCATACTGCCCCTCACATCAGAAATCGATGCTGAGAAGGTAACAAAGTGCGACAACATCTGGATTTGTCACAATGCTTTTGGAGAGCAGCTCTGTTTTAAACTGATCTCTTTGGTTACAGTCACCACGCAGCTCAGCCCCTCGGGATCATCATCAATGAGCAAATGTCCCGCGGTCATTCAGGAAACTGGTGTTGGAAGGAAACAGACTGGTTCTTGGTTCCTTCCAGTGCCACACCATTAAAAAAAGAAAGTCCTCTCAGCAACAGGCCAAAGATCTGAAGCAGACTAAAAATCCACCATGAACTACTTTAAGAAAGTCACCCTGGGGCTTGTGGAGCGACCCTCAGTGGCCCCTGACGATGGGGACAGTTTAGAAATGTTAAAACAAGACGTCTGCAAACACGATCAGGAACACAAACTACTGACCGCACAGCAGCATTACTGCACCAGGTTTCTGCTTTTCCTCATGCCTGCTGCAGGGATCCTGTTTAGTCTTTACTGCAAATGACTGGATGTTATATTTCTTTACAAGAGACGTTGTTTTCATTTCATTTCCTCTCAACTTTAAAAAACAAACAAACAAGAAACTCAAAACAATAAAACAGTCGCCCTGAGGTGGAAACGTGAGGTCATCAGAGAAACAGAGCAGAGATAAGAAAGGACAAAAAAGAAAAGGCATCAAAGTATGAAAAGAGTGAGTTTGATTTTTTCCTTCTTTTAATCAGATTTTGATACGACAGCATGAAGCCGGCTTTATTCTCCCTGAGCTTTAAAACAGGAAGAAAACCTGACAAAGGTGCATCTGTAAGCTGTGCTCCTCTGATCAGGCCGTTTGAGTCTGCATTTTAATTTCTCTGTTGTGAATTAATACTTGTTGTAAGTCCGATACAGTAAAAATGTAACACTATAATTAGAATCAGAATCAGAATCAGAATACTTTATTCATCCCGAGGGAAATTAGGGTTACAGCAGGCAGCACGCTAATGGCGCATGCGCACTCACAAAGGAACCTTCTGACCAACTTTACACAAACATCACATTGGGCAGACATGTCAGAAGGTAGGCTGATAGGAAAAAAACAACGAAAATACACTACATGAGGTAAGAGGAGGAGAAAAAAAAAACTCCACTCAGACTGAGCTCCTGGTGGGAGAACAGTTTGATAAAAGAAAAAACACCTCAGCACAAAAGCACATGACTATCAATACACCATAGAAACACGAGACAAGCAACAGGGCGGGTAAAGGGTAAGAGAGCCGGCGTAGACAGCGCATCCGGCCCTGCAGCATCTGCGCTGGTCCAGTTGACTGCTATCATCCCCGGTAGGGCACAAGCATCGAAGGCGTTGGAAAGGGAGGGGGGATGAGTGAGTGCTTATCAGTGTAAGTGTGTGTGTGTGTGCGTGTCCATAGTTTAGCTGAGACAGTGTCCTTCGGCCTATCAGACTAAGTAAACAGTCCTCCAGCCAATCCAGGTGTCCTTCATGGGGCGGGAAGAATAGTCATCACACAGTCGTTATCAGGGAGTTGTTTTGGTGGGCTCCAGCCTTGGGCCTGCAGCTGGGGCCGTGGTGTCCGAATGTTGAATATTGTTGATTTCTCCTTTGTGAGCAGCTCGAATTCTAGCACTCCGAGGCTGGTCTCTCGATCTCCCGTTGAAGAGCTGCGAGCCTCCCCATGATGGTATCAAACTTCTGTTCCGTGGTGTTGTCAGTCTTTTGATTCTGAGACCTCACATGCTGCATGACAGGAAAGTCTTCTGATACAGAAACATCAAACATGATCAAACCTGAGCTTCTTCTGTGAAGCCGGACACAGGCGCTCACGTCACACGCGGATCACGTCTGTTTTAGGTGTCGACTGGATTATTTAGGGTGGGGGGGGGGGGCAGCCTCACCCCCGCCTCACCCCAGCCTCCCCTCCTCTCTGTGCCTGCTGAAAACAGACAGCTGTTCGTTTTTTGTGGTGAAAGAGCGCCCTCTACTGGCGGTTTATGGACATCTCAGCCGGTTTAACTCTACCAGAAACACAAAGTCACGCGTTCTTCTTTTGTTTGTTTGTTTGTTTGTTTGTTTTTCTTTATTTTTATTAAATTGGACCTTTAACCTAGTCTAAGCAGCTTGGAAAGAAAAGCGTCTGGACTTCTTTAAGTTTCATCCAAGAAGCTTCTTCAGTTCTACGGTCCAATGAGTCCCAGATTTAAGCTCTGTGGGAGTAACTTGGGGGCTTTCATCAAGTCAGCAAAGAGGCACAGAAAAGAAGATCAGACACCAGCGAGGGAGGATCAGAAAGACAAACACAACAACACTGTCATCCCCTATGTAGCCGGTGTATCAGAGAAACTGAGGTGAGTTTTCTCCAAGCACAACATCCCGGTGTACTTCAGACCCAGCAACACGGTCAGACACAAACTGGTTCATCCCAAAGACAAGACTCAGCTGTCCATCTGCATCTAAAGGTCAAAGGTCACTCTTTCGAGGATGCCAATGTTCACATTTTGGACAGAGAGGACAGATGGTTTGAAAGAGGAGTGAAAGAAGAATCTGTGTCCACTGTGAGCGACCATCTTTGAACAGAGGCGGGGCTTACGACACCAACTCTCTGCCATCTATAATCCAGCTTTGAGATCCTTCCCAGACGCCTTAACGCCCACTCACATCCTGGGACGTCTGATCTCAGGAAATCACATGATAGGGTGGGGCCAGGTTTCACAATGAGCTCACCTGAAACTCTGGCTGATTGGGACCCACGCCCGCTTTCACACCTTGGCTCATGTGATTAGAGGATCATCGGAGGTCCTTTGTCCCTCTTGGTGGGATACTCCCACAGGGCTTAAATCTGGGACTCTTCATGATTTGACCCTAGAACTGAAGAAGCTTCTCGGATGAAACTTACAGAAGTCCAGACACTTTTCTTTCCAAGCTCCTTGGACTACGATGACCTGGATGACTGAGAAGCTTCACTGACCTTTAACCTACTGAATCCGTCCAAAACGTTTGAGCCTCAGACTCAATGTATTTGCACATTTTCAACATCAGTTTATTGTGCGAATCTTTGTATTCACATGAAAGAAATCACCAAAATCACCCTCGATAGAACAGTTCAAAACAAACGAGAGTATTCTGCTGACAGCCTCTCATGTAGTCTGCATTGATTTCAAAGAAAATCATTGTCAACTTACAAATAATTATTAAAAAAGAAAAATAAAGACTCTAATATTAAAAACAGGAGGTCTGAGCTCATTTATCTGTCGGCCTTTTGAGGACCTTTTTATCCTGGTGAATCCACGATCAGCAGCCTGCCAGAGGAGACGTCCCTGACTGAATTAGGCAGATATTCCCATCAGCTGTCACACAGAAGCTGCTGTCTCATCTTTTTAAGACACAGGACGTTTGTCATGTTCATAACACTGTATGGATAATATTAAGTGTCTCTAAACTTCATTCCCAAGTTAAATAAAAGCTGTGATCAGGGTCCTGCAGACGCATCCAGAAGCTTGTTGTGAGTGTGTGCAGGTTTTATGGATAGTGTGGCAAGTTTTGTGTAAATGTGATACTGGGGAGAGGGAGCCTTGGCCTGGAGAAGAAGTTAGGCCCGTTTTCAAACAGGAGAGGATAATGATCACAGGTTTTAAAGGTCACATTCTTACTTTTACTTGCAGAGAAACAAGGAGAGGAAGGGCTGCTGAGCTGGCAGGCGAGGTCCAGGATGCAGGCAGGTGGAGAGCGGCAAGCAGAGCGAGGAGAAGCAAGCAGAGACCATAGCTGCTCTGGCTGGTTGATGTTCTTTCAAATAGAAAGACTCCACTCAGGTGTCCCAGTGACAAACTGAGGAACACAAAGTGTATGAGTTAACGAGTGTAGTCTCGACTACAATGTTTAAGCGGCCTGATTGTCACCGTGGAGATGGAAACAGTGTGGCGATGGACCGTGGTACCATTATAACCCTGCACGTCAAACGGCATGGTTTCCCCCGGGTGGGAGTGGACGGGAATCCACCAAGAAACTGCATCGGAGGAAAGACCTCGGGTTCAGTCCAACACTTCTGGACATGAGGTCATTCTTCATTGGCCTGATTTCTTACATGAAATCTGATATCAAATGTAAGATTTAGAAGAAAATATGGGATGTGTAAAAGTGTGGGGCTTCTTTAGAAGCTGGTGACTGGAAATATGTCCTTTTAGTCAGAATAAAAACATTTGTAGTTGAAGCTGCAGGGAGCTCAGAGTGTGTGCATCCATGCAAGCAGGTGTGGGAGACTCCTGCATGGAGTCAAAGCAGTGAAGATGATCCACAGTTCAGCCCAGAGAGGTTTTCACGCCGCAGTGCCAGCTTCTCCCTGTAGAGGGCAGTCTTTCCTTTCCAAACAGCTTTTTTTAAACCACCTGTGTTTGGCAGTTTCTGGGAGTCGAGCTTGTGTAAATACACTTGGCTCGGCATCAGAACAGCTGCCTGTAAAATAAATCTAAATGATCTTTGAAAAACCAACAAAATGATTTTTTTATTGTGGTTAGCATCATTGTGATTTAGTTCAGCAAGAAAACGTGGCTGGAGCCCACCTGAGGCCACGGGTGGAGAGGTGGAGTACACCCACCTTTGTTTCTGTGTTTTGCTCTTCATATGTGAGCTGTGAGGTGTAACACACACACACACACACACTCGAGGGCCGCTTCAACACTAGCCGCACACACTCGGTCAGAGCCTGTGTGCTGACTGGGTGGAGGCAGGGACGATCAGTGCGCACTAACTCTGTGTGTTAAGTGTTCCTGTATTTGTGTGATAAACAGGACTTATTCCTCATTTCCTGTCTCATCCTCCGCTCAGGTTTCAGCCTGTTCTTGGCTTTATATAATGTCATAGAGAGGCGATGGCCTTACCACGGTCACCTCAGGCACAGAAGCCTCAAAAGGGGAGGAGCCAAAATAGCTATTTTCAGACAGAAGATGAGCTGAGGGCTACAGCATGGCTTGGATAAGATATTAAAGGATTATTGCCCAATATGAATAATGCAAAGCTGCTCTAGTAGAGCCCAAACTTAGAAAGATATAGCTGGAAAAGAGTTGGAGAGATCCATCAGCTCAGAAAACAAAAGCTGCTGATGAAACGTTACCTGATCGTGTTATCATTCACGATCCAAATATAAAAGACTTCTTTTTAATCAAAATATAAAAGACTTGTTGTGTTATGGAGAGTTAAATAAATGAATCACCGCTCATTCCAAACACTGACACCGAGCGTTTGGTTACTGTGGTTACTGTGAGGCTCAATTGTGACCGACAGGAGCTGAATGATAGACGATCTCAGAAAATATGAAATAAGGTCAGATGGAGGAGGGGGCTTCAAGGACAGATGATGACAGGGTAATAAAACTCAGAGACGAAGGACTGATTCCCGTTCAGCTGCGGACTCGAACGTATCGTTGGATTGTGCAGACTTTGATGACATGCAGTCGTTCTGCTGAAAGCCCTTGAAGAAGACATTTATATGAGACAATTTCCAACATCAGTTATGGGTTCAGGAGGTGGCCGCTCATCTCTCGGCCCTGTTTGAAGATTTTATGGTTTGTTGTCACAGGACTAAGTGTGTTGGTGGGTGGGTTCCTGTATCTGTGACCTCCATCAGAGGCTCTGTGGAGCTCGAGCTCTTTATTCTTCCTCTTAGAGCTGCTCTGTAATTCAGACATACAGTAATAACCTGTCAGGTACACAGAAGTATGTAAACGACGCTTTACCACGAGCTGCCACTTCAGCTTTCTGACATCATGAACACAGGAATCATCAGACAATCATTTGTGATGCCAGTGAACATCCTCCAGTTTATCCCCATCTCTGACTCTAATGGGCCCATTATTTCATAAAGATGCTTCATAAAATGATTTAACAAATTAAACTAGTCTCGCCCTATGACAGCTGGGATAGGCTCCAGCGCCCCCCGCGACCCTGAAAAGGATAAGCGGAAGCGAATGGATGGATGGATGGATGGAAATTAAACTAGCGACATTGTGTTCCAGTGGTCAGCCCTGTTGTCTCACAGCATGAAGGGTCTGGGTCTGAATTCGCTGGCTGGGCGGGGCTTCCACTTGGAATTGGTTTGATATTCTGGTGGTTTTAATAAAGTTTCTCATTTGCTTTCAGACCCTGAAGTTAGTGCGACTGCATGCAGAGCTTCTGGTTATGTGCACGGTTCATCTCTGCACCCGTTTCTCAAATAGAGATAAATGGAGGAACTGCACCACTCAGGAAACTAGCGCTGTCATTACAGCAGCTAAGAAAGAAAACCAGTCCTGTGGGCCGATGTGACAGCGAGAGGCTGCTTTCACCTGCACATTTAGTTTGAGCAGCATTTTAATCTTTTTTGTTTTTAAATAAAAATATTATTTTACTTAATATTCCACTTTGACTGACTCACATTTCACACGGAGCACTGTCTGTCTGGGATTCACTCGGATGTTGATTTGACAAAAAAACCATTTTAAAAGTCATCAGATTTATATTTTGGTCCTTTCTTGATCCTGTTCTGGTGCACTGACCTTAATGTGCACATAACTCCAAACCCACAGGCTTCACACGTGACCATCACGTGTGACACACCTTTTAGATGTGGTTTGTAATGCACACTTTCACGCTCCTTTGAATAATAACAGTATCTAGCACAATGCTTCTTCTACTAGTTGTTGTAAACGTGCTGTTTGCAGGTCTTTAAAGAAGTCAAAAAGTCGTCTTGCAATTTGTCTGCATAACTGAAACATCTCCAGGCAGTTATTTTGAAGCCCTCGTCTAAATAAAAGGTTCAGGAGCCATAACAATCAGTAATGAATGAGACATAAAAAACTGCATTAATTAAAAAACAAAGGAAAAAAAACTTTAAAATTAGGTTTACTTGTTACTTGTGTATCCGAGACGTCACATCTATGAAGCCAGTGTGCCACGCAACCCATGCAGGCGCAGGGAGAACACAGAGGCACCGTGGATGGATCATCGTGGATGCCAGTCATTTGTTGGAAAAAGTGTTTGCAGTAACTTTACTGAAATTAACAAAACTATTAACGCCATTTACAAAACGTTGCTATAACTGGATTTTACAGCATCCATCCATCCCTTCTCTTCCGCTTATCCTTATGAGGGCTGCGGGGGGGTGGAGCCTATCCCCGCTACCATAGGTCGAGGTGCAGGCTACATCCGGGACAGGTCGACAGTCTGTTGCAAGTAATTATTGTAAATTTATTGTAGAGTTTGTGTATATTTTCTTTACAGTAGGGTCACAGTAAATGTAGCTGGCATTAAATGTCCTGTGAATTCACTGCTAGGGCCCAGAGCAGTAACTCCTCCCGGTTTAATGACCTTATACCGACGCTAGATGGCAGCAGCTGGAGGCAGATGCTGAGTGTAGCAGCTTTGAATATGGAAATCAGCCCCACTAATCTCAGCTCCACACATCACAGAGTGGACTTCAGCAGCACAGTGGAGGAAGTCTGTGCGTCATACGCGAGCCTGAATGAAAACTCTGGCCGGCTTTGGTCACTGGGATCATCTTCACGGTTAGCTTCTCATCTCTTTATTTCTATGAATCAAATGTAAAGGGGGCAGTGTTTAGTCTTCAGCGACTCACTTCCATCCTGACTGGGTGGAACTTCTCTGAACACTAACTGCCTGATTTCCTGCAACAATCAATCCCACTGTTTCTAATTGGACGTGGTAGCGCCCCCTCCTCCTCTTCCTCTGCTCTCCGGTTTATTGTCACTGACATTCGGATTATTCCTCACAGCAGCAGCAGCAGCCCGCTCCTCCTCCTCGTCTCCTTCTCCGTCCGACAATGCGGGCACAAACTAAGGATTTATAATTTCTCCTTCGCTTCCTCCTCGTTTGCACGGTAAGAGAAATCTTTCCTTCCTTCCTCATCTTGTTTCGCTTTGAGCGTTTCTTTAAAATGTTTTCGTGCTGCTGAGCCACGCGCACGCGAGACAGCGCCGGGCTCTCGTGTGGACGCGCAACGCGTGAAGTGGGTTACCGGTGGGAGCTTTGGTGTTGTGCACGGGCTGTTTGACTTTAACTTGCACAGAACTGAGCGGTGTGTGTGTGTGTGTGTGTGTGAGAGAGAGAGAGAGAGAGAGAGAGACACTGCTTGCGCGCGCTGGGTGGCTCTTTGGATCCGAGCCGTTTGTTGGGAACGATCAGCGCTGGATCCGCCCCCCCCCCGGTGTTTACTTCACTCACTGGACAGTCCGCGTGCCGCCGTGCACGCCTGCAGAGGTGACGGGGTCGCGCTCATACAGGATTTTTTGCCTGTGATTTGAGTAGAAATGATTGGCCGCTCTTCACAGGAGTAATCTGAGGTGGGCCCCCGGAGGCTCCACTGACCCCACTCTCATATCGACCCCTCTAATAGAAGACACTTACACCAGCACTTACACCCCCACCTACACTCCCACCATCTCCTCCAGAATTTTGGGTGGCATATGGCTGCTTCTGCTCCAAGGCTCACAGATGTTCGGTTGTTACATCAGCAGCCTTGTTTGGAGACAAGACGCTCAAACCACATCCTACCTTCTGCTTCTGTGTGTGTGTGCAGAAGTGTGTGGGTGTTAGTGTCATTATGGGGGCCTGTGGCTCAGTAATTGCTATGGTCTGATCTCGTTGTGTCCTCACTGGAGAGCTATAATCCTCAGCTGAAAGTAAGCTCACGCAGAAAGAGTCAGAGTGATCCGGGATGTATTTCAGTGGGAAATATGCAAATATCCATCTCTACAGGAGGCAGCATCTGTGGGCTCGATCTGTGATTATTCACCTTTTGCAGTGTCTGCTCTCCCGCCTTCACAGGAGGGAGAAGTGATCATGTTTTTCCCCTCAGCACTTTAGAAGCAGGTCACAGTCAAGGTATAAAGCAATAATATTCATTATATTTCTAAAACTGTGGAACAGATTCCCCCAAACAGTCCAGATGGTTAAAAATAAATAAATAAAAGTTACCGTTTGAGAAGCTGCAACATTTTCTCCCTTTTTTAAAAAAAAAAAAAAAATGTTTTGGGAAACTGCTTCAAATGTTCAGAATCAACAAACCGACAGTCCAAGCAGATTCAAACAGTTTGAGTTACACAGAAATATTAAAAGGAAACACAACAAAGCTCGGCAAAAACTGACCAAGCAGTTTATTAATGCGACGCTCAGTGTTTGCAGACAAACACTGTTGTCCCTGCTCTTGTGACTGAACCCAGTCCACGACCTTCACAAACCCCTGCAGGATAAACTGGGCCCATTAACCATCCCAGTGCTGATTAGCTCTCAAAGACTTGATTAAAAGACAGGATGAAAGCACCTGCTAGCCTAGCAACGATCAGGCTTTTTCAAAGCACGGTGACCTTCACCTTCATACGGGCTGGTTTTTGTTCACTGGGCCTCGGATGAGACTGTTGAGGTGCTGCGGTACGTTTCATTGGTTGGGAAGCCCTCCATAGGAACACCAGCTTGCTTGGCTTTAGATCCTACTTCTGAAAAATGTAGATGGTTTAACTTTTTTATGAGAGAGCTCCTAATGTTTTATCCACAGCGCTGACATGTTTGGCTCACCTCTCAGCTGCTGATTTACTGCTCAGTCCGATTCTCTCAGCTACGGCCGTGAGTTGTAGGTAGAAACGATAAGAAGCAGGCTGCGTGCTGTTTCACTGGAATTCGAGTGACTGCCTGATGTATTTATGTTGTATTGTTCAAAATCGAAACAAAGTTACTGTGTCAACATACGCAGTAAGACGCAGGCAATGAGATATTACAGGCAAAATCTATATTCTACAAGCATGTAAAGATATACTTTTCTTTCTGAGACTCTGGCGTTTTCATCCCGCACACGTCTCATCTGTGTTCCTCATATTTGGATTCTCTTTTGTTTCGTTTAGTTTTGAGTTTGTTCGCGGGCGTTCAGAGGCCCATCTGCAGCTCCGGCATTCCCCAAAACCCTGTGGCTTAATTTTCTGATGTAGGATAATAAAAATACTTTTGGGAACTTTTGGACTCCAAGAAAAAAAATTACAAAATGTAAATCTGACTTCAGGTTTCTTTTCTGGAAATTGATGCAAACTAGCAGACTGATCCTGCATCACCTCTGACCCATCAGGCTGTTACAATAACAGACACGTAACAAACATGGGCATGGGTAAAAATATTACATGAATCTAAATATTATTAAGGATTTTTCAGGATAAAACGTTGAATATTGTGACCGATGCTGAGCGCTGACAGCCTGCTGTTGTGGGCTTTTCTCCAGGCCTGCTTCGCAGCGGTTTGCAGCCATTTCTTTGCTGTCAGCAGAAGTAACTGTCTATTTTTGTCTTTACAAATAGCTTTTATTGAGCTCTTTAAAAGCCGCTTTATTGTGCGATGTGACAGCAGCGCAGTGAACTCGTGTCCGTCTGCGGGCCTCACATTTACAGAATACGAGGCCAGTTTCCGGTGAGAACATCAGTCTTCTGCCTGCTTTATCTTCACTGCTGCTTTCTGCTGGATTAGTCGAGGATGTCGAGCGATGCCTTTTCAGTCTGGCGTGGCTGATCGTGGTATCGCACACTCACAGATGGTCCAGAGACGGCTTAAAAAGTTGTCAGATCGGCTCTGATGCGCCGACAAACTAGTGCAGCGCGTCGGACGTAACGAAGGACAACAGCTGGCGGCGCTTTCAGAAATCTGGCTTTGAAATCTCGCGTCATGTGATTGAGTTTGTGTTTTAAATGATATGTGCACAACAAATCAACAAGACACGTGTCTTACGGATACTACAAACGCCTCTATTAGTCCAAAAATCCTTTGATTAGATGTTCATTTTTATGCACAGCACTGTGGGTGTCGCAGCGCGCATTCATTTCAACAAAAGTCTGAGATCTTTTTTCTTTTCTTTGGAAAAAAACCAAAAAATCTTTGGATTCAAATTAAACATGTAAGAAAACCACTCAGAGTAAATTATTCCATTTAAATGTTTAAAATTGTTTTCATCATCGACTCTCTAAAGTAACACCAAAGAGGCTTTTTATAAACATCTTTATTTGAATATTTAAATATGAGCATCACTAACGCACCACAGTATTTATTCATCTACAAAGAACGAACGGACCCTTTTAAAATGCATACAAACGCAACTAAACTCTAAATGAGGCAGTAAAATGTGAGACGTTTGCATCGAGATTTTAAATGATCTCAGTCAGGCTCCAGGTGATGACATCACCACCTTGAACGGGAAATGCAGTTTTCCATTGGCTGCTGCTGGCGTGACCGTGGATCAACCGTGAAGCCGAGCTCGGGTGGTTGTGGTGGGGTTCTCCTGCAGATCCCGGGACGCACGTTTTGTTTTTGTGGAACTAACGGTGTGGGGATGTCTGCTTACTGATGGTGACCGTGACGGCTGCGTGGTGACTCTGTGTCGAGCTTACGTGCTCTCTGTGCCTGAACTCGTGAATATGTTGTTATTATTATTATTATTATTTTTTTTTTAAAGTTGTTGGTTTTTTTTTTTTTTTATTTAACCAAAATAATCCCAACATGAGCCCAGAGAATGGGAGGACTTTGAGCTCTGGAGAAACGAAGCAGACCTGCTGGTTGTTGGCGTGTTGCGTTGGAAGCTTTGCAACTGTGAAATGTTCAAAACCCTGATGCATCATGAAAAAACCAGAGATGAGGATCCACCATCAGCCACACAACGATGATTCTCCATGATTTATTTATTATCTTTGGCCCTGAAACTTGGTCCCGTGAGCCTCTCGGCTGTGGACGTGACCGGGTCAGATCTTTGCAGCTCCTCCCTCTGTAGCCTGTGGTGATGTCACCCTGTGCTTTGTGATCAATCAACGATTTCTTGTAAACATACTGAACTCTTTATCAGAATTTTAACTATTTATGAACATGCTGCACATTTATTCATGTGCATCATCACGAAACGACAATAATTCATTGAAAGGAGACAGAAAATAAATAAATATCGATAAATTAATACTAAATGATTTTCTTTTCATGTTTATCTAGAAGCTTTCAATTTTACACAACCTAAAAACACAGAAAAATGAACGTTTTGGACGTTAGCTGTGTGACGTAAACACAACCGAAATGTGGGCCAGAATTGAATTTTACTCTCAGTCTGAACACAATTCAGTTTTATTGATAAATCACAACAACATATATTTTATATCCAGTCGTTCAGTCTGACGTCACTAGCCGTGTCTGGGTCTAAACTCTGCTGCAGGTCCATATATCAAACGATCACTGTGGCATTACTGAGAGTTGAAAAACTGTCTAAAGTCTTTCATCTTTAATAAAATGATCAGCGTTCTGCTCTACCAGGTGTAACAATTGAGTTTAACATCCAGGCATCCATGAAAACGGAATTTATGACATTTAACGGAGTTAGAAGTTAGCAGGGAGTTAGCTCGCTAGCTTCTATCTAAATACAATATAGCATGTCCTGACTGCGGGGTTTTGGAAACAAATTCAAACGTACAGCTCTGCTATCACTTCCAACATAAATGAAGACAAAGCTAAACAGCAGTGACGTTTGTAGGGTTACTGAAGTTGGGCTAGCTGGTATATAATGATGTGCTACGTGACCGCTAGCGACACAGCTATGTTAGCATAATATAAACAAGCTAACTTTTTTTCCACTGGATAAAAGTTAACGTGAGTGTTCTCGGTGGTCAGGAACAAATGTAATCGCATGGCAGGATGCTGTAAAAGGACCAAACTTCAGCCAGGAGAACAACAACAAACAGTGAAATGTGGATTATTAAATATTAGGTCTCTCTCCTCCAAGTCTCTGTTAGTACATGACTTAATAATTGATCAACAAATTGATTTACTCTGCCTTACAGAAACCTGGTTGCAGCAGGATGATTATGTTAGTTTAAATGAATCAACACCCCCGAGTCATTCTAACTACCAGAAACCTCGAAGCACAGGCCGAGGGGGCGGTGTGGCAGCAATTTTTCACACCAGCCTATTAATTAATGAAAGACCAAGACAGACTTTTAATTCATTTGAAAGCCTGATGCTTAGCCTCGTCCACCCCAGCTGTGAAACTCAGAAACCAGTCTTACTTGTTATCATCTATCGTCCACCTGGGCCTTACACAGAGTTTCTGTCTGATTTCTCAGACTTTATATCTGATTTAGTTCTGAGCTCAGATAAAATAATTATTGTGGGTGATTTTAACATCCATGTAGATGCTAAAAATGACAGCCTCAACATGGCATTTAATCTGTTATTAGACTCAATTGGCTTCTCTCAAAATGTAAAAGAACCCACCCACCACTTTAATCACACTCTAGATCTTGTTTTAACATATGGCATAGAAACTGAACATTTAACAGTGTTTCCTGAAAACCCTCTCCTGTCTGATCATTTCCTGATAACATTTACATTTACAATAATTGATTACACAGCGGTGGAGAGTAGACTTTATCACAGTAGATGTCTTTCTGAAAGCGCTGTAACTATGTTTAAGAATGTAATCCACCCACTGTTATCATCTTCAATGCCCTGTACCAACACAGAGCAGAGCAGCTATCTGAACGCTACCCCAACAGAGGTCGATTATCTTGTTAATAATTTCACCTCCTCACTACGTACGACTCTGGATACTGTAGCTCCTGTGAAAACTAAGGTCTCTAATCAGAAGTACCTGACTCCGTGGTATAATTCTCAAACACGTACCCTAAAGCAGATGACTCGTAAGCTGGAGAGGAAATAGCGTGTCACAAATTTAGAGGATCATCATTTAGCCTGGAGAAATAGTTTGCTGCTTTATAAGAAAGCCCTCCGCAAAGCCAGAACATCTTACTATTCATCACTGATTGAAGAAAATAAGAACAACCACAGGTTTCTCTTCAGCACTGTAGCCAGGCTGAGAAACAGTCAGAGCTCTTTTGAGCCAACCATCCCTTTAACGTTAACTAGTAATGACTTCATGAACTTCTTCACAAATAAAATTTTTATCATTAGAGAAAAAATGACCAGTAATCATCCCACAGATGTAATATTATCTACAGCTACTCTTAGTACCATTGATGTTAAGTTAGACTCTTTTTCTCCAATTGATCTTTCTGAGTTAACTTCAATAATTACTTCCTCCAAACCATCAACGTGTCTTTTAGACCCCATTCCTACAAAACTGCTCAAAGAAGTCCTGCCATTAATTAATGCTTCGATCTTAAATATGATCAACCTATCTCTAATAATCGGCTATGTACCACAGGCCTTCAAGCTGGCTGTAGTTAAACCTTTACTCAAAAAGCATCTCTAGACCCAGCAGTCGTAGCTAATTATAGGCCAATCTCCAACCTTCCTTTATATCAAACATCCTTGAAAGAGTAGTTGTCAAACAGCTAACAGATCATCTGCAGAGGCTTATTTGAAGAGTTTCAGTCAGGTTTCAGAGCTCATCACAGCACAGAAACAGCTTTAGTGAAGGTTACAAATGATCTTCTTATGGCCTCTGACAGTGGACTCATCTCTGTGCTTGTCCTGCTAGACCTCAGTGCAGCGTTCGATACTGTCGACCATAATATCCTATTAGAGCGATTAGAACATGCTGTGTAGGTATTACAGGTACTGCACTGCAGTGGTTTGTATCATATCTATTTAATAGACTCCAGTTTGTGCATGTAAATGGAGAGTCCTCTTCACACACTGAGGTTAATTATGGAGTTCCACAGGGTTCAGTGCTAGGACCAATTCTGTTTACATTATACATGCTTCCCTTAGGCAGCATCATTAGAAGACATAGCATACATTTACACTGCTATGCAGATGACACCCAGCTCTATCTGTCCATGAAGCCAGATAACACACACCAATGAGTTAAACTGCAGGAATGTCTTAAAGACATAAAGACCTGGATGGCCGCTAACTTTCTGCTTCTTAATTCAGATCAAACTGAGGTTATTGTACTCGGCCCTGAAAATCTTAGAAATATGGTATCTAACCAGATTCTTACTCTGGATGGCATTACCTTGGCCTCCAGTAACACTGTGAGGAACCTTGGAGTCATTTTTGACCAGGACATGTCCTTCAACGCACATATTAAACAAATATGTAAGACTGCTTTCTTCCATTTGTGCAACATCTCTAAAGTTAGAAATATCCTGTCTCAGAGTGACGCTGAAAAACTAGTTCATGCATTTATTACTTCCAGGCTGGACGACTGTAATTCATTATTATCAGGATGTCCAAAAAACTCCCTGAAAAGCCTTCAACTAATCCAAAATGCTGCAGCAAGAGTCCTGACAGGGACTAGAAAGAGAGAGCAGATTTCTCCTGTTTTGGCTTCCTGTTAAATCCAGAATTGAATTCAAAATCCTGCTCCTCACATACAAGGTCTTAAATAATCAGGCCCCATCTTATCTTAATGACCTTGTAGTACCATATCACCCTATTAGAGCACTTGGCTCTCGCTCTGCAGGCCTACTTGTTGTTCCTAGAGTATTTAAAAGTAGAATGGGAGGCAGAGCCTTCAGTTTTCAGGCCCCTCTTCTGTGGAACCAGCTTCCAGTTTGGATTCGGGAGACAGACACTATCTCTACTTTCAAGATTAGGCTTCAAACTTTCCTTTTTGCTAAAGCATATAGTTAGGGCTGGACCAGGTGATCCTGAATCCTCCCTTAGTTATGCTGCAATGACCCCCTATGATCAAGCACTTTGGTGACAGTGGGAAGGAAAAACTCCCTTTTAACAGGAAGAAACCTCTGGCAAAACCAGGCTCAGCGAGGGGCGGGGCCATCTGCTGTGATTGGTTGGGGTGAGAGAAGGAAGACAGGATAAAGACATGCTGTGGAAGAGAGACAGAGGTTAATAACAGATATGATTCAGTGCAGAGAGGTCTGTTAACACATAGTGAGTGAAGAAGAAACACCCAGTGCATCATGGGAATCCCTCAGCAGCCTCGTCTCCGAAAACGTCGGAGTGCTTTTGAAAATATGCGGTGTCTTGATAAACTGAGCAGATATTTGAGGTTTACACAGCTACATTCTCGCCTAAAATGTGTGTTAAAAGTTTATTTTGTGACCCAGAAAGATTAATAAGAGTAATATTAAAACTAACTAGCTGCCGCCATTGTTGGAAACTGAGCTGTGCTGAGCTATGAATTCTGGGACACAGCTTCTTCTTCTACGGGGTTTAACAGCTGGCATCCTTGTACATGCAGTGCTGCCATCTTCTGTTTCAGTCCGTTATTACACTCTTAAATCCTGCTACTTATTCCTGCGTCTTTTGGGATCTTACAAAGCTTCAAACGACACGTCGACGCTTTTGATAGTCGACGTAATCGTGACTAGTCAACTAATCGTGGCAGCCCTACTGTTAACACATAGTGAGTGAAGAAGAAACACCCAGTGCATCATGGGAACCCCCGGCAGCCTACACCTATAGGGCTTTGGAGCGTGATGTCAGCATAACTGAGGGAGGATTCAGGGTCACCTGATCCAGCCCTACCTGTACACTCTGTAAGAACACCGAGCCACCTGCGTGTGTTAGCATTAATCGACGCTGGATGCTAAACCTATTTTTGTGTTCACCTCTAATGTGAGGGAGAGCTTACATGGCGTTGTTGGAAACCAACCAGCTGGATGAGGATGAGTGTAGCTGATAGTTGGAATACTTTAAGAATTTCCCATGAAGTCCAACAATCTCTCACATTTAGTTTTCCTGGTCCCTGCATAGCGGCGCCGCTGACCCAGCTGCCCTCAATCGGAGTCGGCGAGCTAGTCGTTCATCTCTGGTTGGTGGTGTCAGGAGAATCTCAGCTGATGGGTTTTCAGGATTCACACAAAGCGAGCTGGAATATTTTTAACTCTTGCCAAAGCAGCTTTGCCTCTGATCGTGTCACCTCATATGAATTAGTGTCAGCTCATCTCATTTCTTAGACTCGGCGTGTAATGCAGCACTGCAATGCCGTCAGAGTCCAAGTGTTCAGTCATGTCTGTACGACCGTCAGTTCAGAACTCAGCAGAGAACGAGTGAAGAGCAAAGCTGGAGCCGGAGAATGTGGCTTATTGTTTTAAAACAAAACTAATTATGAGGAGCCTCGTAATAACTTGATGATGTTTAGCGTTAAGCTGCAGCTTTTAGCCGAACGTGACAGAAGATGCAGTTTGACAGATTTCGTCTGGCTGTTCTTCCCGTCTGTACAGCGCACTCGAGTTAAAGCGGCCTCGCTCTCGGTGCACGGCGTGCTCCCACTCAGTCACTCAGTCAGCCAAACACTGCCGGCTGCATATCAACCAGCCACATCAAACGGCCCAGTGATGCTGCCGCTCCGACCTCGCTGAGCTTTAAAAGGAGTTTAATCTGGACTCTGCTGTAGATGGGTGAGCGTCGCCTGTGTGCGCGTCCCAGGGAGTGCGCTCGGAGCGAGAGGGGTGGAGATTTTAGGAAGCATACTTGCATTTCAAAGTAATGGGCTATTTATAGGGCAGACAAACAGAGTGAGAGAGAGCGAGGGGGGGGCAAAGCGTCCACTGCCTGTGGCCTGTTGTTGTTAGCATCGAGGAATGCACCAGTGGCTGTTGTGATGAGGATGGTGTGTAAGGGTTGCAGCCACAGCGTGTATGTTTTAGTCGCAGTGATTAGACTGTGCGGACACAGTCACAGACATGCACGTTTCTGGGGATCATGCTAATTTATGCTGTTGCGATGGAGTTGAAAGGTGACGGCGAGCTCTCGGGCCTAAAGCTGGCTGATGCAGCGTGTCTGTTTGTGTATTTCTAATTGCAGAGAGTTGATTTCATGTGCGTTTGTTACCTCGCTGCGTGCGTGGAACCAATCGGAGAGAAGACTCTGTGATCATCAAAGGTGCAGATATGGATCGTGCAGGGCAGCCGTGGCCCGAGGCTGACCACGTGGCTTCTGGGATGCGTAAACAAATTAACCCGGCCTGCTTTGTGTGCGAACACGTGAACGAACAGGGAGGTAGTTGAATCGCTGGATGTGCGAGTGCGTAAAATGTCAGGGCCGCTCGCTGTTTTCCATGAAATCCACGGCCCGGGAGAATCCACGGGAAACACTGATCGCTTAATTTTTTTCTGATTAAATCCACAAAAGTCCTGAGGGGGAAAGAGAGCTCTGAGACGACAGACGACGAGGGCAGCAAACGCTCGAGCTGCGTGTGCTGTAACGAGATGTTCCCTCCGCAGCACACGCATGTCAGCACCGTGTGTGTCAGAGGAGCTGCTGCTGAGTGAATCCAACCTCATGATCTGAATTCAGTCACAGTAACAGGACTGAGCGTGAGGTGGACTCTGAGGGGACAGTGAGGTTAGCAGGTTACATCCAGAATAACTGAGGAACTGTGTGAAATTAAACAGATGAACCAGAAATCTGGTAAATAATGGAAAATGTTGACCCGCCTCGGGGCGTACTCTTTCCATTCCACTGAAAGGTGAAGAGGATAAGATCTCTACACTCGTTGATACTCAACATTCGGACACGTTGCTTTGACACACAGCACCTACCAGGTTAATCTGCTGAGGAGCAGCTCACAGAACACGACTGAGAGCCCGCGTCGACTCGGCCAATCCAGCCGCCCGTCTGAAACGCAACGAGCCCGACCGTCACAACCACGGTGAGACTCACAGGAATCAAAGGAGCCACTGCTAAAGTCCTGTGTTTGTGTCCCAGTGGGTGAGAGCGGTCTGGGGGGGTCACCAAAAGCATATCTGCAGTGTTGGACATCAGGCTGAAAGATAGAGGGATTCCTTTCATTAACATCTCACCCTGCAGATGTCTTTCACTCCAATATTTTCTTTTTCACTTTGAAAAGATGTCCGGAGCTTTGTGCTCAGACAATTTCTTTTAAAGTCTCTTAAGACCTGCCGTGGACCACCTGTGTAATATTAAACAGCAGAAAGACAAAGTTTGAGTCTCTCTGGTGGATTTAGTGACGCATTCAAGAACCGAAGAATCAGATATTTCTTTCAGGACTAAAGTTTGTGTCTCGCTCTAACAGAAGGAGAATGTTGTCGTGTGCATTGACAGCTCGATATGAAACCTTGTTGTACTGAAACATGTTGTTCTCGTGCGTCACTTTTCACACACAAACCTTTTTATTTGCATTTCCTCATTTTATGGATTCTTTTAGTTTTCATGAAGCTGAGGTGACTCGATTGTCACATTTTTCTTATGACTTCTTCACGTGCAGAAATGTGCGTTTGAGGCCGTTACCTGCTGCGAGTGTCATAAACGTACAGAAACAAAGAGCGGAGCTGAACTTGGAGGCTCTGTGTCGGAGCTTTTAATGACGTTGCTTGCACTGCAGGGGTTTCTTGAGGAAACGCTTTATCGTTTTTATCTCGACTCCACTTAAAGAAATTCATCTTTCAGAAGCGTGACGCTGTAGGATCTTGTGGGGTAAACACACTCGCATCGATTTGTTTCTTTTTTTCCCAACACAAAGCTTCCTTGGACGAGCAAAGCTCTGTGTTTGGGTGCTTTAAACTTTATTTTACCATCCAAGTATTTCCAGGCTTTTATCTGGAATCCAGGACATGAGCTTTGATGTCGATGCCCACCAAGTCTCCTGTGTATTGTCTGTGCTGCAAACTTTAGTGGCCTTCTACCTCAGAAAAGCCCCCAAAATTGTGCTCTCTTCTTTAACCTAACCTGTTTTTAAAGGGTGAGCATTGGCTTTGCTCTGTTCTTTGCTTTCTTTCACACAGGTGGAGGTGGCAGCAGAGGTGTGTGAGGGTTTCAGATGTAGCTTTATTGCAGGAGGGTTCGTCTCCCTGGTTGAAGAACAGAAATTTGATAATGTTCACGCACAACCTGCATCACAAAAAGTGTAACGCAGCATATTCGTGAATTCAGACACAAACATTATGAAGTAGAACAAGGAGTCAGAAATAGATCAGACAGCTTCAGACTGAGGTTCTGGGCTCTGCAGCAGGAGTCTGACAGCAGCGGGTGTTGTGGGATAAAACGGCTGCTTTCTTTCTTGTTTCTCATCATCACGGGCCAGACACCATCACTATTCTGACATCTTTGCCGGAGCTGCATTGCAGTAAATAAAGGTGAACGTTGGAGAAGTAAAGGGGAGATTTGTTGGTTTTTGAAAGCACAGCTCTGTCACAGAGTGACTCACAGAAATAAGAGGTGTCATCAAAACGCTCCAGCTGTGGGCATCTGAAGAGAAAATGCACAATTAACTCATTACATTTGGATGATCTCATATTCAAGGTCATCTTCTCGGGCGTGTTCAGACAGGTCGTACACTGTGTGCTCTGTGGCTTCAAACTTGCTTAAAGGGCGGCTGTGGACTTCTCCTACAAAGCCACCCACCCGTGTGGAGGATCACGGCTGGTGATGAGTTTCCACACCTGAAGGTTTGTTCACCAGAATTTGTATAGCGCTTTACTAGTCCCTAAGGAAAGCACTTTAGGGTAGCCACAGCCACCCTGGGGCGGAGGCAAGGCTGCCGGACACTGGCGCCACCTGGCCCTCTGACCACCACCAGTAGGCAACGGGTCGTTGCCCAAGCACACAACGACCGAGACTGTCGGAGCCGAGGCTCGAACCGGCAACCTTCCGATTACAAGACGAACTCCCAACTCTTGAGCCACGATCGCCCCACAGAAGGGACAGAAGGGTTTGACGTGCTGGAGGAAATCTAACATGCAAACAGAGGAACAAGTGCAGGGAAGCAAAACAGTGTCGTCTTTGTACTGCCAGCTTTACTTTCTCCCTTTAGTAGCTTTGCATTCTTGATTGGTGTGTGTGTGCGTGCGTGTGTGTGCGTGTGCGTGCGTGTGTGTGCGTGCGTGCGTGTGCGTGTGTGTGTGTGTGTGTGTGTGTGCGTGTGTGTGCGTGGTATATAAATATACTAAAATACTCTTTTCTGGCATCGTTGTTTTATACTCAATTGTATAAAGCATTTGTGCTCTGATTTTATTTGATTGTATAAAGTATTTTATTTTGTTCTATTGTGTACAGTTGTGTACATTATCTATTGATAACTTATTCCAGTGTTTTTCTAATTTTCCATGTAACTTCGAACTGTCCACTGCTGTAACAAAACAAATTTCCCACGCGTGGGACTAATAAAGCTTATCTTATGTTATGTCATCTTATCTTAAGCCAAGCTTTCCATCTTTCGTGTGTTTTTACTCAGTCACACCAGCCCTCTGCATGTCCTCCTTCACTACACCCATGAATCTTCTCTGAGCTCTTCTCCTCCTGCCTGGCAGCTCCATCTTCATCATCCTTTGTCCATCACATCCACCCTCCCTCCTCTGCACATGTCCAAACCCTCTCAGCCTCTCCTCTCTGTCCCTCTGATGGACTCATTTCTGATCCAAGCTGCTCAGTGAACATCTGAACATCTTCAGCTCGGCCTCCACCCTCTCCCAGCCACCACAGCAGCTCTCACCACCATCTTTAAACCTTGCTGCTCTCCTTCTGTCCCAAACCACCCCTGACACTCGTCTCCACCCGCTCCACCCTGCCTGCACTCCCTTCTTCACATATTTTCTTGACCGTGGGTATTTAAACTAATCAATCTTCATTAAATCTACTCCTTGCATGACTCATTCAAACACATATATTCTGTCTTGTATCTACCAACTTTCTTTCCTCTTCTCTACAGTCCACACCTCCCAGGTCCCTCACAGACTTCTCCCTCATAAAGCACATTTTAGATTTCTACTAATGGCTCTGAAGAAGTCAGCTGTGGTGAAATCGGTGCAGAGAAGAAGTCGATTGATTTCAGTCGGGTGTGGTCTCTCCGGTCTATCCTGTTCATCTTTTGTTTCCGCCCAGAAAACTGACAGAAAACGCTTGAAAATGTATTTAGTAACAGGGAAGCAGCTTTTACAGTTTTGTGTTTGGTGTTTTCATCCGACTACGCCCCCCTCCACCACACTTCTTCCAGATTTGATTGCTCCACCTTCTCTGGGGTGAAAATTGGGACTTTGCTGTCCAGTTTGAGGTTGCAGTAAACTGAGTATGAAGCAGGTTTTGGACTTGCTGTGTCATAAAACCTCCTGATTAGTCAGTAATAATAACGCACAAGCCATCCTTGAAAAGCACAGATAGCAGTTTCTCTATTCTCAGATGCATTTTGGGAAATGTAGGCTGTACGGTGAGCCCTAACTGGCAGCAAGAACAAAGTGTCAGAACGGCGCACATCACAGTGACTAGCATGCACAGTGACACCGAACATGATGCGGTTATAACAGCATAATAGCATTATTGTGCAGTAATGTAACACTGGCCGAAGTGTGGAACACGATGTCACACATGGAAACAATCACAGCTCTGCTCCGAGCGCTGCGTCGTGTTGCTGCTACAATACGTCGCATTATTCCAACTTCCAGGCAGACCTGCAGCTAACATCCAGCCCTCTGCTGAAGAATGGGCGCCTTGTTCACATCAGCAGAGCGCCAGGACAACAAAATATTTTCCACAGATGCCCTCTTACATAAGCTGTCCCTCCTTTTTATTCTTCTTCTTCCTTCTCTTCCTCACAGAAATCGAGGTCAGCGTTAATTGAAATTCAGACACCTATTAATTAGTGAGTAGACTTCTTTCTCCCGCTGTCTCCTTTCCAGCCCTTGTCTTTGTCTCGCCGTTTCATAACCGCTCCTCTCTGTTCTTTTTCTTTTCTACCTCCTCACTCCTCCTCTAGCTGCTCTCATTCCCTCACTTTCAGGCCTCTCTTGATGATTGCCACTTTCGTTCGGCTCCTCAGATCAAGCCGTTTCGGTTGACGTCTGTGCACGCAGCTTTGAACAGCCGCTCTCTTCGGGGAGTTTCGCGAGTCGCTCTCCTCTGGGATGATGCTGGCTGCGGATTAATCGGCATCCAGTCCAAATCGCTTTCTCAAGCTGCGATCCGCTGGTTATTTATGAGACAGCCAGTCAGCTTGTTGTCAAGCAATTTGTTAATTAAAGGAACTCTGGTGGACTGAGAGATTAAAGTCAAGTGACGGGAAATATTGCCGGTGGAAGTGATTATTCTGCTGACTGAGCCGCTGACCTGCAACCATTTCTCATTCCTGTTTAGTGCTCAGGCTTTGCAGAAGGGATTTTAAAGTCAAAATCATCGATTGTTGATCTTGATTTAAGCTTTGATATGTTTTTACTAGTGAACCTGATAACAGTCACCGTGCTGCCGTCTGACTGCTCTGTGCAGAAGTGTGGTTTTCGTGTTAGATATTAAACCATCCTTCCTGCAGGCTGCTGTTCAGCAGGTTTGTTTCTGAGGATGATTGAACAGTTTGCTCTTCAGTTTTTACCTCAGGACAGATTAGGACAGCAGGTTGTTCTGGTCTTAATGACCAATCAGCTTTGCCTTTCATGGCCATGAAGACCAAACATTCGATTTTAATACATCAGTCAGTTTTGATTGTAACCTGCCCATTTTCCCCTTCCAGCGGCAGACAGCACGGGTGGTTTGCTTGGATGGCAGACGGCTGCATGGGTGTGTATTGTGCTTCACTGTCTTGTCAGTACAGACGTGAGAAACTGGAACAATTTCTGCATTTCAGAGTGAAGCGAAGGTCACTATGTGTCAGAACGTTAGCTTCAACGGTCTGAAATATCACCCAGCTCGATGATGAGGTGAAAGAGTGAGGCGATGTTCACAGTTGTGGTTGTGGTAGTAAACCATTAGGGGTGCAACGATACTCGTATCGATATTGAACCGTTCGATACAGTGCTTTCGGTTCGGTACGCATATGTATCGAACAATACAAAATTTTAAATTTATTTTATCAACTTTCCTTCTGACGATGCTGTCTGTGTTGAGCGCTCAGTGGGTCTGCACTCGACAGTACAGCCTAGGCGGAGTAGTCGAACGCAGATTCACTGAGCGCAGTGCAAGCTAGCGAGACAGAAGCTAAGCTCGTTGCAACATGGCAAACTGAACCTCCCCCACCCTCATTCAGATCTGGCGTTTGGAACTATTTTGGTCTTCATGTGACGTATGACCCTGAAGGTAAGCGCGTCATGGACTAAAGTAAAACAGGATGTCGGATGTGCCACGCAATGCTCAATTACATGGGTGGGAGCTAGTGCGTTAGCGCAGTTAGCTCGTTAACGTGTTGGCCGTCCAGCCCCACGCACGGGGCGATCGGCGGTAGCTCGTTAACGGAGATTTGCTGTGTTGTGGCGTTAACGTCATTTCAGATTTACGCTGACAGCACTAGTGGGAACACAACGAATATGACTGCACATTTACGCCGACATCATCCTAGTGCAAAGACAAGTGGAAGCAGACAAAAACAACAAGCATGCATGCTACAAACTTTACTCGAGTCATTTAGACAGCCGTTAGCACAGGATTCTCCTTATGGGACCTGATATGTTTAATATGCTGCTGAGAATATAGCCCAGAAGAAGCGCCTCTACCTGCTGTGTTCCAGCTACATGCTAACCAAGCATGCTAGCTGTCAGATTTGGCCCTGCAGCTCTGATGACTCATGAAAAATGTGGATGGTAACATGTTAAGTTAGTTTGGCTCCGGGGGGTGTAGATGTCCGCTTTAGTGTCTGACTTAAATGAGTCTAATTAGAGCTGAGAGGAGGGGACTCCCCGCCTCCTGTGTTTGACGGCGTGGGACCGTCACAGGTGAAGGGGAGTAACTCCCCTTCACCTGTGACGGGGAGGTACAGGTGAAGGGGAGCAAAGCTCGATGGAAGTTTTCTGAGGTGTTGCAAATGTGATGGGGTTGGTGATTATTCATAGTTCTGTCTAATGGCTTGTATGAACCTCTTTCCTCCATCACACCTGTTGCACGTTCAGACATGCTGAGATTTTGGCTTTCGAGGAAATTTCCTGGAAAATGCTGATGCTTCCTCTGGCAGCGTAATTTCAATTAGCTTAAGGGGAAATCTTTTGATCCAAAGGTGGAATATTTTCCGTTTACTGCCAATCATTATTGTTGAAAAGAGAGAATCAGAGAATGTTTAAACGTTTAATAATGAATCTGTTATTATGAAACAGCTGCCAGCACGTTAATAAGTGCTCCATTTTTGTGGGACCAGCTGACCGGAGTGAAGCTCGTAGCTTTCAACAGGCTTTCTGTGTCGTATCAGGAGTTTATCATTACTGTCAGTATTTCCTCTGTAGCAAACACACAGCAGCAATAACTGCTGGTATGAAGAGAATGATTAGAAAACCAAGAGACATGAAAGCAAAATGCTTTTTAAATAAAAACAGCAACAAATCCCATCCTTGTTTTAGCTTCAGGCTCCTGCAGATACTGTGCGTGACTGTCTGCAGTTAGTCTCAAATATCTCATGATCGCCCCGTGGAAGCATCCACTTCTTTTTTGTTTTATTGCTTTTTGCTCATATAAAACATGTCCTGAAATTATTCCACCTTCTTTGCCGTAGTGGAGAAACCAGTCATCATTTCCTCCGTCTTCCTGTTAGACTTTTTTCTTTCTAGTGCGAGCAAACCCATAATAAGAGCTTTCAGAGCATCGGTCGATTTAGTGCTGCTCTTTCCGAGTTCTGTTGGTTGCAATCCTGACTTCAGTTATGAGTAAACCTCCTGCCCCTGTCATGACAAAGCAGCTTGCATTGGTATTGACCGGATGTACGGTCACTAATGGATGTGAAGACTCTATCATTCTGCCTTGCACAAAAGCAAGGGTTCGCAGAAATGCACTCAGCCTCTGAGAGTGCACGAGGGAGCTTGGCCCGTGAGCTGCAGCGCCTGAAGGAAGGCCACGAGTCTGGTAGAGAGCCTCTTATACTAATGCACTTAGTCTCCAGAGAAAGCTGCGGAGAAGAGAGAGAAATGAGAGAGTGGAAGGAGGTGGCGGTTAAAAAAACTGTGAGAGAGCTTGAAAGCAGGAGGAGACGCGTGCTTTTGTGTGGAAACTCGCAGTGTTCGAGGCAGATAAGGAACAAAAAGACGGCGGCCGGGGGAAACGTGGAAAAGATGCGATCCAGGAGATACGGGAATGAGCCCGAGAGTAACGGTGGCAGTAAGCCATCAGATAGCAAAGGTTGGAGGTTAATAACTCAGTGAGGAGACAGGTGGAGGGCAGTCTCAGCGGAGCGAAAAGAGCTTACGATGAGTGACGTTTACGATCCCGTCCTGCTGAGGGGATGTAACACGACACCCTGCAGCCGGGTTCACCTGTGAGGGTTCAAAACACTGATGACCAACATACAGTCGAAACATCCCAGCCTCGTGTGAAACGCTAAAGCGTCACGAGATGCCGGCACCAAGCCGTCAACAGGTCCTTTCACCCTGGATCATCATTGTTCCAACTCGGGCTGCCACAAACGATTGTTTTGATAGTCGACTAATCAGATCATCATCCATTGAATGTAAAACTACAGCTTATTGCACCAGCAGCATCTGCTCTTATATAACTATCATTATCTTACAGCTTTAAGTGTTTCAGGTCTGTGCTAACTAAAAATAAAGACAAGATGATAGTTTATTAAACTCTAATGAAATTTGCAGATTGTTTCGGTGAAGTTTAATAAACTCCTTGCTATCTAAAATATAACAGGACACCGGAGTAAATTCTGGAGCATCTCACACTTCTGATAATCAGCTGTCTGCTTGACGTTTATTCAGCTGTGTAAAAACTATAACTTTAATCTCAGCCAAACCGATTCACTCAGGAACAAATAAAATACTAAAAAAAGACAAACAATAACATTTTTAAGTTATCTAAGTGACTCATATATCATGTTTAATCTGAGTAGCGAAAGACGGCGGTGGGTTTGAAGACGATTTGCCGGAGTCCGGTGTTCTCATGGCTCTAGTGACCCTTGACCCCGGCTAGCTATCGAGCTAGTGGGTAACAGACGTCTCCGGAAACGTCGGAGCACTTTTGAAAGTATGTGGTTTACACAGCTACATTCTTACCTGAAAATATGTTAAACGTTTATTTTGTGACCCAGAAAGAATAATAAGAGTAATATTAAAACTAACTAGCTGCCGCCATTGTTGGAAACTGAGCAGGGCGCTATGAATTCTGGGACACAGCTTCTTCTTCTACGGGGTTTAACGGCAGCTGGCATCCTTGTACATGCAGTGCTGCCATCTTCTGTTTCAGTCCGTTATTACACTCTTAAATCCTGCTACTTATTCCTGCGTCTTTCACTATCTTACAAAGCTTCAAATGACGCGTCGACTATTAAATTACTCGTGAACGATTTTGATAGTCGACGTAATCGTGACTAGTCGACTAATCGTGGCAGCCCTAGTTCCAACGTATTGTAGGGAAGCTCAGATTAGATGAGGAAAAATGAAACATTTCAGCTTGCTGAAGGAAAGAAAATACAGGAAGTAAAGAGATCAGTGTTCATGAATATTTGTGCAGAGAGGCCTGAAAAAGCAGAACAAAACGAGCCGGTGTGCTATCTTGGATCTGGCGTGAAGCACTTCTGAGGTCCTCTGTTCTGTTTCTCTGCACCATTTGTTATCACACAGCCCCACACTGAGCTCTGTTTTGGCACACATCAGCAACTTTGAGGTTTTGAAGCCCAGTTTTGTATCCTGATTCTTGAGGCGCTTTGTGAAATGGAGTCTCGTTATGAAGCTCACTTCCTTTCTGCAGAGGACGAGCGTGTCAGATTAAGCCCGAGCCCTTCTGTCTGCCTCGTAACACAAACCGCTAGCTGTCTTCTCAGCACGCCGATAGTATATTATAGAGCTAAAGTGATCTTTGTTCGGGTATTATACTGTACCCAGGCATGTGAAAGAGAAATTTCCTTTTGAGGGACTGTGCGCTTGTCACACAGCGGGAGTGAAGAGGGATTGTTGCCCTGGCTGTTTGTTTCCTTCTTTCTTTTGTGCAGGATGATTTTTTTTTACCTATTTTTGTGCGCAGTCGCCTTTTGTTGTCTTAAAGAACTGCATAAAAATCTCTGCACATTTGGACAAGCAAGTAGATTTCATCTCTTTGTTTGCTAAGCTGCTTTTTGTGGTACGCTGACATGCTGCTGGTCAGGTCTGTGGAAAGCTTCAAATAAGGTTCCACTTTACTGCAGATGTTCCAGCCATGTTCCTGCTTTGTTTCCTCAAAAGGAAAGAGCTCCACGATCACTGCGTCCTGTGTTTGTGCTGAGGTAACTCACAGAGTCTTTCGGCATGTTGCGGTAGAATCGCGAGCCGTCGCCGTTGTTTGCCGAGGTGGATTTACATTTCAATTTAAAGAAATGACATGCTCTCCCCTCTCCTGTTATCTCTGTCAGCAAACATCAAACAGGACTCCGGTTTACTCGAGGTTCTCGAGGCCCTGCTGGTTGGCCTATAAAGCCAGCCGCGCTCTCCTCTCATCCGCATAATCGAGTTGAACACTTGCACGGCTTTCTCATATCTTATGTAGGAGCGAGCAGCCACTCGGATGCTCTCACAGCCCGGGGATCTGGGTCAAACAGCCCCGCCGATAACACTGAAGGGGACGGCTCACTTTTGTTTTTTCCTTTTTGGAGTTAAAGCAGGAAAACATCACTAATGTCAGACTGGGTTTGTTACCGGATCCAGCTCGTAGTCATTCTGCTGTCTAAAAAATCATTTTTTAATATTTTTTAAAAAGTCTCTGCATCATTTGAATCGTCATCTCTGGGTTAGCAGGCCTGAGATGCTCTGTGGTGGAGGCTGGGGGGGTCCATGTTGCCAACAGATGGGGTCAAAAGACAAGCGGCTAACTGCGGCTCCAGCAGCTGCTGCACATGTTCAATTTATGTTCTGTTAGGATGAACACTTATGTCAATGATGTCGGTGGCTGGCTTTGTGACAGGAGCCCTGCTGCCGTTTGTCACCAATCAATAAAAAGAATCGAAAAGGAAAAAGATGAGGAGCGGAAAAGGGCCCCGTCCACCGTTCCTGCATTCAGCTGTAAACAGAAACAGTCGGAGGACTAAATTCGATCAAATACATGGAGCCGTGGTGCTGCAGGTGATGGATGAGGAACGTGCTGCCTTGAACTCCGCGCAGCAGGCGACGTGCACGGCTCTGAAATCGTGCCTCTTTGTGCCTGGAGCATCATCACTATGGAAACGGACAACAATGTGTTGGTTTGAAAACACGAATCTTAACATTCGAGTCATCCGTGATCCGAGATAGGAAACGGCCTAAAGGTAAAACAAACGGGAAGATTAGACATGGATCGATAAATCATAATTGGAAGAGAAACCTTTAAACAACCTTTTTAGTGCCGCAGACAAAACAAAACAGATTTGTTTTACTTATTTAGACCAATTAATTATTATAAAGTGGTTTGATTTTGCAGCCTAATCCTCTAATAATCTAATCAAGTAATAATACTGAGTGTTCAGAATAAGGGGAATAGGGGGCGTGGCTGTAGCCCTGGAGCCTGTGGTAGGCACGCCTGCAGGGTGAGTCTGACAGTAGGTGCCTCTCTCCATCGCTTACAGGACGATTATTAAACAGATCAATAAATGCTTTTGTGATTCTGGTTGATAAGAGACCAGATAAGAGACCTAGTGACTGATGCCAGTCACAGGTGGCATCAGTCACTAGAGAAAAATGAGTTTTCCCCTACCAAGAAAGGCTCTCCAACCTCTTGCCAACCAGCTGGCAAGTGGTCCTTGCTTCTGTGAGGTGAAACTGGTCATAGCTACTGCACAAAATTTTTCTGCATTGCTTTAGTTGCATATTCCCGCAGCCACCCGTCGTTTGTATGCAAGATAACAGCTTGTCTGCAACCTACTCGCTGAGTGCTCATGAAACAGTGACAAGTGGGAAGTGGAAAATGAGAGCCCTGCCCTTCAAAGTAAAAGCTGCACCCTTGAATCATGTTGTTTCCAGCAGTAAGGCCCAGCTGTGTTTTATTGCTGCTCTGTGTTGGCAAGTGTTTGCAGACAAGTTGGTGCTGTCCATACAACCTGCTAGCAACCAAAGCAATCACGAGGTTGTTTTTGGTGCAGTGACCAGTTTGCAACCAGTTTGACTTTTGGAGGTTGCTGCATATTCACCAACCAGTTGGGGAATACTAATTTTCTCGTCTCGTGACCAGAGCTGGCAGCAGGTCACTGGTCTCTGGATGACTGAGGCCTGAGGCCACGTGCAGACGTGCAAGTGGTTTAGAAATGGTTTGAGTGTACATGCAGTCTGACCCTCGTGGTTGTGTCAGTTCTTTCTCCGGATCAGGACTCCAGGCTGTTTTCATGCTTGTTTTGTCTCATTAGAGGTTTTATGAAACATAATGTTGGATCAGTATTGCTCTGACTCTTCCAGCACCTTCTTTGATTCTTTTTCTCTGTGCAAGCTTGTGTTTCAGACTAGTGTTTGTGACTGTAAGTTTTTCCTGCTCGTCGACTCAACAGCTCTTCAGTTTTGTAATCTGTGTAATCTGTTGTAATCTGAACTCCAACTTTTGCTTTAGCTGAGTGTATGTTTCATGGTTTTTTGATTGGAGAAACAAGTTGCACCTTTGCACCTCAGAGAGAATCAACATTTGGGGGATGAAATGCTAAGAACTGGATACAGAAACCTCACAGGATCGTCTGTTCACATAGAATCATTTCAGAGTGAGGAGATCGGGCCCTTTAAATCTACGTGTCGTGTGCTGATGGTGACTCATTGATCCGTCCAACATAACCTTTTGCTGTGAATCCACATCAGGACAAAAAGTTATTCCTGCTCATGTTTGCATGTTGAAAATCTCATCGACCGACAACATGAGCTCTGTTTTCTGTGTCTCGTTGGCTTTGAGTCTCCGGTGCTCTCTTTGTGACGGCCGTGCTGATTCCTTTTGGAGGGTGAACCCATAGCTGCATGGCTGTCTCCAATCTGATGGTGGAGTCTGCAGGTTTTATTCTCGATGGACTTTAGATCACCACGCTGTCTTCTCTTTCCCCTCACATCCCAGCCAGTCGTGGTGTATTCCTGCTCCACCCTGAGCCTGGAGGATCCTTCCCGTTTGTCACTTGACTCACATTTCAAGTTCAATAAAGTTCAATAAATGCATAATGTTTACGTTAACAGGCAATCATGTTAGATGACTGAGATTACATTTGTTGATAAAATGATCACAATTTTAGCTTCAGTCGAACGTTTCCTCTGGATTGTTGACAAACTCGCATGTGATCCGTTTCCAGCGAGACACAAATATAGAAAATTGCACAGGGTGCTTTCTGGCCATCGGGCTGCTTTTAATAAAACGGCTGAATGAAATCTGCACCTGTTCCTGCCACCGTGTCATCACGGTGAAGCTCTCTGAAGTAGGGCTGAACGATATATCGCATTTGCGATAATATCGCGACATGATCAAGTGCAATTTTCTAACCGCAAAGGCTGCGATTATACTGCGATTATAAGGCTGTCCAAATTACTACCATATCCCAGAATTCATAGCGCGGCCCAGCCAAACTCCAGTTTCCAGCAATGGCGGCCGCTACTAAGTTTTAAAATTACTCATACTAATCTTTCTGGGTCACAAAATAAACTTTTAACATATTTTCAGGCGAGAAAGTAGTTGTGTAAACATCAAATATCTGCTCGGTTTATCAAGATATCCCATATTTGCAAAAGTGCTTCGACGTTTTCAGAGGCGTCTGCTACCCACCAGCTCGACAGCTAGCCGGGAGCTCGAGGATTACTGATGCGGCCGAGAACGGCACAACTCCCGGCACATCATTTTCAGATCACCGCGGAGTTTCGCTGCTCGGGTTAAACGTAATATATAAGTCACTTAGACAACCTAAAAATGTTATTGTTGGGCTTTTTTCAGTGTTTTGTTTGTTCGTGAGTAAATCGGTTTGGCTGAGATTAAAGTTATTAGATTAGATAAAATAAAACTTTATTAATCCCCCGGGTGGGTTCCTCCTTGGTTTTCACACAGCTGACTAAACGTCAAACAGAAAACTTATTAAACAGAAGTATGAGACAGTCGAGAATTTACGCCAGTGTCTGGTTATATTTTAGATAGCAAGAAGCAGACGGCCGAGTTTATTAAACTCCACCGAGACAGCGGTGACGCTAATCAGAACTAGACCGTCCAATTTCACGCCTTTAAATTTTAAAGGCGTGTTTGTGTGTGTGTTTATACAATTGCTATTATGTTTGCACTTTATGTGTAATGTTACTGACTGCAGAGATCAGTAAGATGTGTGTATTTTTTATTTATTAGTTTTATTTATTTAATATTATTTTTTAATTGAATGACTGTCTAGTAGTTCACAGATGTCGAAAAACTGAGTGTGGTAAAGCCACTGATTTTGTTTATGTATATTTCTGCAATCTGCACATTGTACTGACTTTCATTTTAATGTTTACACCAGGGTTCCTTGTCAGCACTTTATGCTCAGATGTTTGTAAGCTAAAAATAAACTATTGTGTATGTTCAAATATACTGTTGTGATTGAAGAAGTTAAATAAAAATGTCAGTCATCAATTCATGCATCACCTCATGTCATCATAACAGAGGTCTGTCTTCCAGGAAAGAACAGTTTAAAATTAATGTAATATAGTATTGGCCATACTATATGATGTATTGCTTGTCTTTGTTTAATAATACAGAAGACAAAGACCTTAAAAAATAATCGCATATCGCATCGCAATCGCAATATTGGGGCAAAAAATCGCAATTAGATTATTTTCCATAATCGTTCAGCCCTACTCTGAAGGCTTTTATTTACCAAGCGTCTGGAAATGGCTCTTTTCAATCACGTAGAGCCGAGCGTGTGCGTTTGAGGACATGCCTGTGCATTCATTACTGAGCGAGTGTGTGTGATGTATCTGACCTACGTTTGACACACAAGCTCTGCTGATTCCCTCTGCGATGCACGAACCGAGATGAGTCTCGCTTGTGAACATATGAGGATTGAGCTCAGAGGCTGTGGGTGGAGCTTTGGCCTGTTAAGGTGGATGAAGTCTGAGGTTTGTTTCAAAGTAAAGTGTGAAACGTCTGCGGTCTAACACAGACTTTTGTGTCTTTCGTGGTTCTTCTGTGTGATCGACGTCCCTCAGCTGCTGGTTTCACACTGATGATGTTCGTCGATCCTTTGCCACGGAGCTCCTGTGTTTAGGACAGTAACGTGGTTTCAACAGGACGTTGTGGGTGCAGATAACTCGGTGTTTACACGTGGCTTTAATAAGTCTGTGCTTCTAACTGATTCTGTTTGATATAATTCTTCCAAGTGAGCAAGTAAAAGAAGCTGCGTCACTACATTTACACTCTTTTCTACAGTTCGCATACCGCCACAACAGGTCCACTGATGATGCCATAGCCCTGACACTACACACTGCCCTGTCACACCTGGAGAAGAGAGACACGTATGTGAGAATGCTGTTTGTAGATTACAGCTCAGCATTCAATACCATCGTTCCCTCGAAGCTGGACAGGAAACTGCAGGATCTAGGACTGAGCAGCTCCCTCTGCAGCTGGATCCTTAGCTTCCTGTCTGACAGACGCCAAGTGGTCAGACTGGGCAGCATCACTTCATCCCCCGTCACACTGAACACTGGTGCTCCACAGGGGTGTGTACTGAGCCCTCTCCTGTACTCACTCTACACCTACGATTGCACAGCCACTGACAACTCCAACATCATTGTGAATTTTGCAGACGACACTACAGTGGTGGGTCTTATCACCAACGGTGATGAGACGGCTTACAGGGAGGAGGTCAGCGCCCTGACCCACTGGTGTCAAGACAACCATCTCACCCTCAACGTCGCAAAGACAAAGGAGTTGATAGTGGACTTCCGGAGGTGCAGAGAAGTACACACCCCCATCACCATCAACGGCGCTGCTGTGGAGAGAGTGAGCAGCTTCCGGTTCCTTGGTGTACATCTGGCTGAGGATCTTACGTGGTCAGTACACACAAACAAAACAGTGAAGAAGGCGCAGCAGCGCCTCTTCTTTCTCAGGAGACTGAAAAGATTCGGCATGAGCCCCCGCATCCTCAGGACCTTCTATCACTGTGCCATTGAGAGCATCCTCACTGGATGCATCACCACCTGGTACGGCAACAGCACCGCCTACAAACTGCAAAGCTCTCCAGCGAGTAGTGCGGTGCTCTGAACGGATAATTGGAGGTGAGCTTCCCTCCCTCAAAGACATCTACAGGAAGCGGTGCCTGAGGAAAGCGGGGAGGATCATCAAGGACTCCAGTCACCCCAGCCATAAACTGTTCAGACTGCTTCCATCAGGAAGGAGGTTCTGCAGCATCCGGTCCCGGACCAGCAGACTGAGAGACAGCTTCTTCCATCAGGCCATCAGACTGCTGAACACGTCATAGACACCTCAGCTTCACTACTGGAACTTCAACATTATGCACTCCATACTGTACAGTAACGCCACTGTTTTGCACATGTCTCAACTCTGTATATTTTATTTTATTTATTTTATATATTTTATTTATTGTTTACTCTATTTAATTTGTAAAATATGTGTACACACACACACACACACACACACACACACACACACACACACACACACACACACACACACACACACACACACACGCGTAGAAAAATATTTAGTATACACATCCAGAAATGCATATACTATTATATATTGTACATATATTTATTAGTTTCAGATGTAGCCATTCTTGTATTTTGCTTGTTTACATTATTGTATTTTGCACAACTCTGTTGCTTGTGAAGCTCGCACACAAGAATTTCACTCACATGTGCTGTACCAATGTACCTGCACATGTGATGTGACAATAAAAGTGATTTGATTTGATTTGATTTGATAAAACAAAAGAAAACAATTCTTCCACACTCGCTGCACCTTTTTAGGAGAAGGACTTTATTAATCCTTGGTCAGTACCCTGGATTAATAAAGACATTAACAATCTAGAAATACAATCCCAGAGGGCAGAGATGGAAGACGACGAATCTTCAAGTATGTTATCGAGAAGTTAAAGACTCACTAACAGTGATCAGGCTCACAGGCTGTCTTTTAAATCCTGTGAATTTAAATCAGAAATCAGCAGCAGAAAAATAACAACATAAAATCCAAAATAGTGGTTCTGGATTCTTTTATCGATGCGCCCGGCCCAGCCGTTTCTCTTTCATGCCAGTCTCTGTGGATGAGCTTGTAAGTACTGAGCCACGACTGAAACGCTCGTCAAACAGCGTTGATAACATGCTTCCAAAATTTCTGTGTGAACTTCTGGATGTCACCGCCCTAAGACAACAAGCTTGGCCCTCCATCCATCTGACTGCAACAAGGGCTGTTCGAGATGAGCTGCGATAAGACGCACAGCAGTCCTGACGCTTATGAGGGTAACAAAGGATATTTAAAGAATTATTGATTCTGGTGAAAAGGCTCTTCTTGTCCTGTTTGACTGCAGTGCAGTGTTTTGATACAGCAGACCATAAAACTGATGGAGAAGCTACAGCACTGGGTTGGCATACTGGGACAGCTGTGGGTTAGGTCATATCTGACTGTTTCTGGTTTCCATTGGCGACCACAGCTCAAACCGTGGAGCCGTTCGGGGGTCTGCACTAGGACCCATCCCTTTGTCGTTCCTTATGCTTCCATTGGAACATATTATTTAAGGGAAATAACATTTGTTCCGCTGCTATAGTGATGACACACAGCTCTATGCCCCAATGAAATTCACTGAATCACCAAACCTCTCCAAACTTAAAAACGATCTAATTGATATTCCGAAATTTATTTATTTTATTTTTTTTGTCCAAAAAAACCAAAATGTTCGTTATTGGTTCAGACAAGTTGCATTAGCATCCAGTCCTCTTTGTTACTTTGTAGAGCTGGGCGATATAAGATTTTTTCATATCACGATATGTTTTTTTCATTTCAGGCGATAACGATATCTATCACGATATAAGCCAAATAACTATATTTGTAAGATTTAAATGTGCCGTTGCTCACAAGTAAAATGTGAAATAATCAGCAGCTTGTTTTGATTTAAATATTTATTTCCCATAATAAGTTCAACAGGGTAGATGTAAGGCAAGGCAAGGCAAGTTTATTTGTATAGCACAATTCAACAACAAGGTGATTCAAAGTGCTTTACAGAGACATTAGAAACAAGAACAAATAAAAAGCATGATTTAAAATTGATTAAAACAAGCAAATAAACTAACTAACTAATTAACAAACAAACAAACAAACAAACAAAACAGTATATAAAATCAAAACAGATAAAATCAGAACAGTAGATAAAATCAGTAGTTAAATGTAAGTTTTGAAATTTAAGCTTAAAGTGTGGATTTGGTGCTTTATTCAAATGCAGCTGAGAACAGGTGAGTCTTCAACCTGGATTTAAATAAACTGAGTGTTTCAGCTGATCTGAGGCTTTCTGGGAGTTTGTTCCAGATATAAGGAGCATAAAAGCTGAATGCAGCTTCTCCGTGTCTGGTTCTGACTCTGGGAACTGATAAAAGACCGGATCCAGATGACCTGAGGGATCTGGATGGTTCATACTGGGTCAGGAGGTCATTGATGTATTTTGGTCCTAAACCATTCAGAGCTTTATAGGCCAGCATCAACAGGACTGTACGGAGTTTCTCCAACAACAAACCTTGGATTACCCCAGAAATTAAAGCTGTCCTCAAGCAGAAGAGGAGGGCCTTCAAATCCAAAGACAAAGAGGAGTTGAAAAGGGTGCAGAGAGAGTTGAGGGGACTGATAAGGAATGGGAAGGACAGCTACAGGCAGAAGATGGAGAACCAGCTTCAGCAAAACAACGTTGGTGAAGTCTGGAGAGGCCTCAGAACCATCTCGGGCCACAAACAGCAGAACTCTCTGCCTGGGAGGGATGTGAGATGGGCAAATGAACTGAATCATTTCTTCAACAGATTTGACTCAGCCATGAGACAGTCTACAACATCGGCTGCAGACTCACCCACCCCCACTGCTGCTGTTCCACCTCTGACACCTCAGACACTTCACACCTCCTCTATTCACCCTGCTCACTCCCCCCCACCCCCAACAACAGCATCCAATACACACTCAACACAAGGCTCCAGCCTGTCTCTCTCAACCACCCAGGTTAGGAGGGAACTGAGGAGGATTAATGGCAAGAAGGCAGCGGGCCCAGATGGCATCAGCTCGAGGGTCGTCAGGTCCTGCGTGGACCAACTGTGTGGGGTGATGGAGCACCTCTTCAACCTGAGCCTGAGGTTGGGAAGAGTCCCACAGCTCTGGAAAACCTCCTGTGTTGTACCAGTGCCAAAGACTTCACGCCCCAAGGACCTCAACAGCTACAGGCCGGTGGCTCTGACATCCCACCTGATGAAGACCCTGGAGCGGTTGGTCCTGGCTCAGCTTCAGCGCCTAATAAGCTCATCACTGGACCCACTTCAGTTTGCCTACCAGCCTGGCATTGGAGCGGATGATGCCGTCATTCACCTCCTACATCGTTCCCTCGCTCACCTGGAGACCGCTGGAAGCACTGTGAGAATCATGTTCTTTGATTTCTCCAGTGCCTTCAACACTATTCTTCCCTCGGTTCTGAAGGACAAGCTGGAGAACTCTGGAGTGGACCATCACCTCACTACCTGGATTTTGGACTACCTCACCGACCGACCACAGTATGTGAGGACTCAGGGCTGTGTGTCGGACAGGGTCGTCTGCAGTACGGGGGCCCCACAGGGAACGGTTCTGGCTCCGTTCCTCTTCACCATCTACACTGCAGACTTCTCCCACAATTCCACCCAGTGCTTCCTGCAGAAGTTCTCTGATGACTCTGCAATAGTCGGCCTCATCACTGATGGGGACGACAAGGAGTACAGAGGACTGACTCAAGACTTTGTGGACTGGTGCCAGCTGAACTACCTCCAGATCAACGCCAGTAAAACCAAGGAACTGGTGGTAGACTTCCGCAGGCACAAGCATTCTCCACTGCAACCACTGAACATCCAGGGTATGGACATTGAGGCTGTGGACAGCTACAGGTACCTTGGTGTTCATCTGAACAATAGACTGGACTGGACTCATAACTCAGACGCCCTCTACAGGAAAGGGCAGAGCAGGCTGTACCTGCTGCGGAGACTCAGGTCGTTTGGAGTGGAGGGCCCACTCCTGAAGACCTTCTATGACTCTGTGGTGGCTTCTGCTATCTTTTATGGTGTGGTCTGCTGGGGCGGCAGAGACTGAACAGGGTGATCCGAAGGGCCAGCTCTGTTCTAGGATGCCCTCTGGACCCAGTGGAGGTGGTGAGTGACAGGAGAATGGCGGCTAAGCTGTCATCCCTGTTGGACAACGTCTCCCACCCCATGCAGCAGACTGTGACAGCACTGAGCAGCTCCTTCAGTGGGAGACTGCGGCACCCACGGTGTGGGACGGAGAGATTTCGCAGGTCTTTCCTCCCCACTGCTGTCAGACTCCACAACAAAGACTTTAACTGAACAAACACACACATCCACACATGTGCAATAACACTAAGTGCAATAATCTTTTCTGGCATCGTTGTATTTTTACTCAGTTGTATATAGTATTTGTATTTGTATTCTATTTTTATCTTATTGTATATTTTTATTCTATTTTATTCTACTGTATATAGTATATTATTTTATTCTATTCTGTACAGCTGTGTACTGTATTTATTCTTATTGTATTCTAATTTTTGCGTCATAACTTTTGCACTGTCCACTTCCTGCTGTGACAAAACAAATTTCCCACGTGTGGGACTAATAAAGGTTATCTTATCTTATCTTATCTTATCTTATCAGAACTTTAAAGTCTATCCTCTGACGGACAGGCAGCCAGTGTAAGGACCTCAGAGCTGGACTGATGTGGTCCACTTTTTTGGTCTTAGTGAGGACTCGAGCAGCAGAGTTCTGAATGAGCTGTAGTTGTCTGACTGATTTTTTAGGTAGACCTGTAAAGATGCTGTTACAGTAATCAAGCCTACTAAAGATGAATGCATGGACTAGTTTTTCCAGGTCCTGTTGAGACATCAGATCTTTTATCCTTGATATATTCTTGAGGTGATAGTAAGCTGACTTTGTTATTGTCTTAATGTGTTTTTCTAAGTTTAGGTCTGCATCCATCACTACACCCAAATTTCTCGCCTGGTTTGTGGTTTTTAGATGTATAGATTGAAGTTCTCTGGTGACCTGTAATCGTTTTTCTTTGGCACCAAAGACTATTACTTCAGTTTTGTTTTTGTTTAGCTGGAGAAAATTGTGGCACAACCAGTCATTGATTTCCTCAATGCATTTACCAAGAGCCTGTACAGGGCCTCGGTCTCCTGGTGACATTGTGATATATATTTGTGTGTCATCTGCATAGCTGTGATAGTTTATTTTGTTGTTGTTTATAATCTGTGCCAGTGGGAGCATGTAGATGTTAAACAGAAGGGGTCCCAAGATGGAACCATGGGGAACTCCACATGTGATACTTGTCTGCTCGGATGTGAAGTTACCTATTGATACAAAGTATTTCCTGTTTTCTACGTATGTTTTGAACCAGTTTAGTACAGTTCCTGAAAGACCTGTCCAGTTCTCCAGTCGTTTGAGTAATATGTTGTGGTCAACTGTATCAAATTATGCACTGAGATGTACTTAAGGAACACGAGACTTTTTCAGATAAATAAAGGCAAATATTGCAAACTACACAAAAGGCAGCCGCTAAAGCGTTTAAGTTTCAAAATAGAACAAACGAAACAGACTAAACTGTCAATTCCACTTAGAAACAAAATATTAATTCTAAAAATAAATCTTAGTTTGTTTTACAGAAGAACAGACAAAACTGACTAACTTTTGTCAATATCAAATAAACTGAGAACTAAAAGGAAATTCTCGATCTCTCCTTGTTGTATAGCTGAGCTTTTCAAACAGTTTTAACAGTTACTTTAGTCTGACAAAAGCCGAATGACGAATCAGCGCTTCCAGTCAGAGACTGAGCTGCACCGCTTTATTGTATTTCCAGACTTGCTTTCGGCACAATTTACAGTGAACGCTACTCTGTTTGACTTGAAATAGCAGAAATACCTTCACACTACGGAACTTCTGTGGCTCTTCCGTTCGACAATCTCTCCGGCATTGGAACCATCATCTGTTTTCTCTTCGGTCACGCTCGGTTGATTTTTCTCTAGTCGGCGCACTCTTTTCCTCCATTACCCGGGCGGCACGGCAGCTGGCTGCTTCCCAAACAAATACACATGTGCGGCTTGGCACTTGTGCTGTACGTAACAAGTCACGTGACTCGATGCTGCGGCTGTGATTGGTTCGGCTCTGCGCTACTTAATTTGGATTGGCTGTTCTTTTTTTTTTCTTTTTTTAAGAGGACAAGAGCGGCGAGGTCTATCGCAATAGTTTAATTTTTCTATCGAGAAAAAGTTATATCGCGATACATATCGTTATCGTTCTATCGCCCAGCTCTAGTCCTTTGTCAGTAAAATCAGCTGTCAGAAAGCTCGGTGCTATTTCATTCAAACCTTTTGAGAAACATGAGCTCGCCTAATCCTGCTACCATCACGAGGGATGATCAGTACTGAAGTTTAGAGATGGTCAGATTATCATTCTGGCATTTATTTCCTCTCAGATTATAGTAATGGTCTTTTACCAGCTGTAGACTTCATACTGTGCAAAATGCAGCAGCCAGACTTGTTACAAAAACTAAGGAAGCTGAACATATCGGTGTTGACTCTGTACTGGCTGTACATTACTTCAAGAACTGATTTTAAGACTTTGCTTGTTACTTTTAAAGCCCTTCAAGGCTCCTGAATATACTCAGACTACAGCTCTCATACCAGCCGTTGTGCATCAAGTGATCGTCGGGCAGAACTCTGCTAACTCACGTCCTGC
>NC_140561.1:40769736-40774736 GCF_057381845.1 Rhamphochromis longiceps | reverse complement strand
GGAGGTTTCTTCCTGTTAAAAGGGAGTTTTTCCTTCCCACTGTCACCAAAGTGCTGCTCATAGGGGTCATATGATTGTTGGGTCTTTCTTTGTATTATTGTAGGGTCTACCTTACAATATCAAATATATGTTGTTGTGATTTGGCGCTGTATGAATAAAATTGAATTGAAAAATGTGGGTTTAAGCGATACAGCTAACTTAGAGGTTAGGTTCGAATCTGCTCCATGTTTTCATGAATCATCACATCATTTATGTAAATCGGTCAGCTGCACATTCCTGCCGCCAATCGTCTGTACTGCCACATCCTAGAGTTGCTCTCCTGGGTTCAGACATGCTGTCTGCAGAAGGTTTCACTTTAGCTTTGTGCAGCAGCAGACATTAAATGATGATAAAATGTGGCCGTAGAGGGATGCAGGGGTGGTCAGACTGGATTCAGACCAGGGGCTGTTCCCGTTTGTCTGTTTTACACCACGTCATCGCCTCGGTCATGACTTCTCCTTACTGTGACCCAGAAATCAGCTCGTCTTTATTCCTCTAGGAGACAGGATGCACAGGTGGAGACAGGATGCACAGGTGGAGACAGGATGCACAGGTGGAGACAGGATGCACAGGTGGAGACAGGATGCACAGGTGGGAACAGTCTTTCCATGAACCGGCTCGACCGTCTGCAGCCTCAACGTTGGTCCGAGCTGCTTTTCTGCTCACGGTTGTAAACAGCGATCCTCTGAGTTAGTGTAGCTGATCTCTTCAGCTCAAAGCAGTCTGACCTTTGACCTTTTTCATCATTAGGGGGTTTCAGTCTACAGAGCTTCTGTTTTTCACTGTTCTGTGTAAGATCTGTGGTTAAAAGCAGTATCGATAACCGATCAGTGAAATTTACATTATTTCTTCTTTCCCCAGTAAATTCAACATCTTTGGAGTTTTAACTGAAGATCCGACAGCGCCACCTTCACGCCTCGGCTTTGTTAACGATGGCTCCTGAAAATTATGATTTTTTTTTTTATTCCACTTTTGTGGATGTTTCAAACTCTGTTATTCAACAAAATGATTTTTCAAGTAGTCGACGGTGAAACCGGCCTCTCCACGGCTCGGGCACCGAGACGGACACAAACACATTTTTGATTAAATTATAAAGACCCAAACAATATGGATTAAAGCTGGAGCTCGGCCTAATTAGTAATCGGGTTATCCCGCTCTGCATGATGGCGTAATGCTCTATTGTCTTTGCACGTCCACATACGTGTAGTTTTCACATCAAAGAATGTGTAGAGTGGGATTATGCATTTAATCCTCCTTCAGATTGAAAGTGGAGACACTCAAAGGCTGGCAGTGCAGTAAAGGGATGATAATTATGAGTGTCTCTGTCTGACAGCGTCTCTGAAACGCCACATGTGCTTATTATTAGATGAGTGGATGTGCTTTTATTCCAATGATTTCCAGTTTCAGACCGCTGACTCACCGTGGATTTGACGTGCTGATTTTTCACTTTTAGCTTCAGTGGTTTTGCAGCTTGAGAAAAAAAAGTCTCAAGTCCGGGGTTCAAAGCTTGGCTACGACTCATTGCCGTCTTATCGGGTGGAGGTTTTTCGGTGCTTGCGGATGTGTTTTGGGCACGAAAGTCCATCAGATATGTGAGAATACTTTCACAGTAACAAGCCATCTTATCATACGTATTCCTTTCACATGCAGCGTGTTTATGAGAGCAAATAACATCCCATTTCCTCCAAGAACACTCCGGCTGGCAGAAGGAAAGAAAGATGGGAGGCAGACAGCAGGATTGGGTGGTAAGGGCGTGTCTGCGAGATGAAGGAAATTGAGAGAGAGCTGAAGTTGGAGAGGATGCGAGAGAAACACGGCAAAGAAGGGAGGGAAACAGATAAACCAAACAGCAGGGGTATGGGAAGCAAAAGCCTCTGTGATAAATGACAGAATGATTGAATTGGAGAGATAAACTGAAAGAGAGTCGGAGATGGAAAAAGGATGACGAGACTCGATACGCTTTTGGAAATTATTTAAAGGAAAATTCATTCCCAGTGAAATCTAGCAGATACTTAAGAGAGAAATTAGGAGAAAGGGGGAGCCATAAAAATGAAAAGCACAGAGGAAGATGAAGGAAGGAAGGAAATGTAGCTGGAGGGAGCTGGCACACGGACAGGAGGTGCTTCATTCCTCTTTCTCTGTTTAATCGGCTAATGCACTCTCTGGATCCTGCTAAGGGGATGATGGGAAGGAGGCAGGAAAAAGGAGGAGAAAGAGAGGGCGGTGTGCTAATTAGAGCTTGACGTCAGCCTTCATAAAGGATGGAGAGGACTGAAGGATGGCCGATAGGTGGGTGGGTAGAAGATTGAACTAATGACACGAGGGGTTAATGGATGGAGGGTTGGGTGGGTGGAGCAGGAGGTCTCCTCAGCACTGCCTGTGGAGAAAAAAGGTGCAAGACAGATTATTTGGACATGCTTTGTGGCTGGACGGATTTAATGGTGCTCCGTGGAGCACATCAATAAATCATCGGCACGTACGCTACATTTGGAGACATTAGTGCAGTTGCAATGAATAAAACAATATCTGAGAAGTATGGTAACATGTTGTCCAGCTTTTAATAATGAAGGAATACGTCTGGATCCTTCTAGAAACCAAACCAGCAGCGGTTTGGTTTCACCTTACTGGAGAAAATCCAGATGTGACTGTTTAGCTGCACCGAGCAGGTAAACCAAAGCTGTCGTGCTTATTTCCAATCATAGCTTTCAGACATCGATGTGATTGTGCTGGCCTCGTGTGGCCTCGTGTGGCTTTGTGTGACCCTGTGGGGCCTCGTGGGGCCTCGTGTGACCCTGTGGGGCCTCGTGTGGCCTCGTGGGGCCTCGTGTGACCCTGTGTGGCCTCGTGGGGCCTTCTCAGGTCATTGTCTGAAACGAACTGTTTAAAACTGTCTTCTGATTGGCTGGGCCTTATAAGCAGAAGATTTGAATAGCAGGTGGGTGGAGCTTCTGAGTGACCGTAGTAATGGGACCTGCTTTGACTGACGGCACTCGTGGTCGGAGTTTCGAGCAGTCGGAGCTTTTGGCTCCGTTCATAACCGAGCTCATTATTAGAAACTGGCCAACCTTTAGATTCTTGGTTCTTTTTGCACTCATGAATAGAAATATACGATCCTTTCTACCACCTAAACAGACAGACCCATCCTGTAATAGCTGACACTATGCTAATAATTGTAAGATTTTATCAAAAACAACAACAAGAAAATAAAGTTAATGTGAAGAAAAAAAATATTCCTTTAAAAGAAATTATGCAAATATGAAAACAATTTATTAAACTGAACTGAAACAATAATAAAAAATGATTTTGGCCAATAGAAATAAAAAAAGGACTGACAGACGAAGTCAGCCCGGAGTCTCTGTGGATGATGATGTTTGCAGACGACGCTGTAGTGTATGAATGAAACCGGTGGAGATGCAAGGAGCAACGAAGTGAAGGTCATCATCCAGATCATCCAGAGCCATGGACAGTCACAGAGAGGTGAAGATGAGCGTGCAGGCAGGGTGCATGGAGACAAGTATCCGGGGGGAATTGCGACACAAGGATGGCAGCCAGAGTGAAAAGGAAGGATTACAAAATGGTAGTGAGAGCTGCTGTGATGGTTGAGAGATGGTGGAGCTGAGCTGAAGATGTTCACTGGGAGTGAGCCACATGGATCAGAAATGAGTCCATCAGAGGGAGAGCTCAGAGAGGAGAGGCTGAGAGGGTTTGGACGTGCAGAGGAGGGAGGGTGGAAATGTTGGACAAAGGAGGATGAAGATGGAGCTGCCAGGCAGGAGGAGAAGAAGAGCTCAGAGGAGGTTCGTGGATGTAGAGGAGGAGGACATGCAGAGGGTCGGATGCTGGGATAGGAGGAGGTGGAGGCAGATGATCTGCTGTTACCCAAAAATAAATATCGTGCAGTAAATGTGTGGAGTTTGTGTCTTTGTCAGTTTGTTCAAATTTGTAAATCCAACAAAAACAAAACCGCTTCAGTGCTGCCACTGCTGTTTGTCTCTGTTCGACCTGCAGACAAACGAATGCACGCTAAAGTTTCACCCATGCAGGCCCATCAGTGCTCAAAACCTTTAGTGTTGGCTGCGTCCTTCTGCTGAGCGAGGACTTGTAGCAGGGCGATGTGATCAGCCATGGATGGATGTAGAGAGAATTAGAGACTGTCATAAATAGCTTACCGACAGACTGACCGCAGCGCGCACTTCCTGGAACAGATCAATACTAACCTGCCCCGAGCGCCGGACACTAAACAGTGTGTGTGTGTGTGATATCATTTTAACCCTGCCAGTGTTGGGAAGGTTACTTTTAAAATGTATTCCATTACAGAATACAGAATACATGCCCCAAAATGTATTCTGTAACGTATTCCGTTACGTTACTCAATGACAGTAACGTATTCTGAATACTTTGGATTACTTAATATATTATCATGCTTTTTACAACAACGTGAATGTACTATTGCTGTGTGATTTATTACTGTTACTGAAGGTCCGCGACTCCGAACTGTAGTAAAGGCACCTCTGACTAATACGGCGGGGTCCCTGTCGGCTCGTAGCCGAAAAATAGCTTTACTTTGTTGTCTGGGTCAACTTTTCTTGCGAGAGACAGAGAGAGGCGTTGAAAGGCTCCAACAGAACTTATTGTTTCGGAGGAAAACACGAACACGGTGTACAGTCGAGTCTTAACAGCTTACTTACAACTGGGCTCGTCAGGCACTCTTCTTGGCTGCAGTGGTTATTATTATATTTACATGCTTCCAGCTCCCGTTTTTCCTCGATGACAACTCGTACCTTTCCACTCCCCTTTTTCTCCCTCCTCGCGCTCACAGACACATAACGAGTATGGCAGTCCATTCTCCCTGCAACACGGACTATACTGCCCATGATGCTACATTCTTTAGAGCTATGCTTGTAGCATTCTGCCTGTTAGCTTAGCACAACAACAACAACGAAAAGGCGCTCTCTCACCCA